>NW_020664661.1:2163180-2180073 GCF_002925995.2 Terrapene triunguis | reverse complement strand
TATGTAGAACTCGGCTAAGCCATGAGGGATGACACACAGTTTGTGATTATGGTGGAAAAGAGGGAGTCATTGGAGGGACAAAAAGGAGGAAGTGAAGTGATTGAAACAATGAGCCAGAAGATAATTGCAGCAGCATTTTGAATGCTCCCTTGAGTGCAAGATATGCTGTTGTTAAGGCCAGGAAGGGAGGAGGTTTCAGTAGCTGAGGAGCAAGATAATGAAGGCCTGGATGAAAGTTGCAACAGTGTGGATAGAGCAGAAAGGCTGAATATTAGAGATGTTGTATAGGCAGAAGTGGCAAGATTTGGACATGGCTTGGATGTATGGGATTAGAGAGAGAGCTGAGCTGAAGATCGATTTATGGCCAAGGAAGATGGTGGTGATGTCTGTGGTAATCAAAAATGAGAGGAAGGGAGAGGGCTTAAGGGAAAAGATCGAGGAATTAAGTTTTGTCTACGCTGAGTTTTAAGCTAACAGCAGGACATCACAAGGAGAAATCAAATTCAGGCTGAGATTTTAGTTTGAATAAAAGTGGCTCCAGAATGGAGCTGTGAGTCATCAGTGTAAAGATTGTTGTTAAAGACATGTTTTTGAATGAGGTCACCAAGACAGATTGTGTAAAGGGAGACGAGGGGGGCCAGGATGGAGCCCTGTTGGACCCCACCACTGAATATTGGACTGTGGATTAAGAGGATCCTCTGAAGGAAACATGGAATGATTTGAGAAGTAGGAGAACCAGGAGAGGAAAGAGTCATGAAAACCAAGGGAAGATGAGTAATCAAGAAGAGTGTGGTTGTCTGGTGTCAAAGGCAGTCAATAGCTGAAGGAGGATAAGGATTTGAGTTTAGTTTACAAAGTAAATGTTTGTGAAGTGTGTAGAGGTTCACAATGTTTGTTAAAGCTAGTTAGTGGCAGATGTGAGCCCAAAACTTAAAAGATCTGAGTTTATAGCCATGTGCTTATTCTTAGAAACATGTGGAAAGGCACCACTTGGTCCTCTTCCTCCCATCTTTGTATGATTGAGAATACCTATGTTTATGGGTTTCATATCTGAAGTTGATATCCATGCTATGTTAACCACAATCTTTAGCAAGCTTTCATCAGAGCTTTTGCATCACACAGAATTCCAAAATTCTTTCACCCCGTTCAGGAAGCTTACATGCAGTTGGTGCAGTGTTCCTATACATTATGAAAGCCCAGAGGCAGAGTTAAAAACTCAGCAGAGTTTATGTATTAAACCATTTTTAGTAAGTAAATTATTCCCTTCAAGAAACATCCTTAAATGTAGTTAAAGGCACCATACTTGGCAAGAAAGAAAGAAAGTGGGGGGTGGGGGAATAGAAACTCCAGATTAGATTTAATCCAAGCCAAAGTCTTGTAATTGTTTCTCATTCTAAACACAGTTCTTTGCTGGTGAAATACTGTGTAAGAAATCCTCTTAGGGAACTTTAATGCAAGAATTGGCCAAGATTCTAACGTATGACGTAGAACCATTGGGAAGGAAGGAGTGGATAAGACCAATTCCAATGGCATCCTTCTATTCAGCAAATGTGCAGAGCACGATCTTGTGATCACAAACACAATCCTCAGACAAAGAAACAAATACAAAACAACTTGGCAACACCCCCACTCAAAACAGTGGCACCTCCTAGATTATGTCATTGCAAGAACACAGGATATAAGAGATGTCCAAATCACCTGTGTCATGAGAGGAGACGATGATTACTGGGACTGACCACTCCCTGGTGAGGTCAGTCATGTCCATCAGGATTGTACCGAAACATAGAAAGCAATCCAAATCACACAGATGGCAATACAACATCCAAAGACTTCAATCCTCAGTACACCAAGAGAACTTCCAAACACTCTTCAGTGAAAAACTGGCCATATGCACACCTGGAAATGACAACACAAGTGTTGAAGAAGACTCGGAAGCCCTAAAATAGACCATCATTGAGGTTTGTGAGGAATCCATTGGCTTTGCTACCCATTGCCATCAAGACTGGTTTGACAACAACAACATTGAGATTACAGCCCTTTTGGACCAGAAGAGAAAAGCTTTCTGCGACTGGCAAAACCAACCACTATCCAGTCAGAAGCAGAGCACTTTCCATCAGCTCAAAGCTGAAGTTCAAAGGCGGATCTGAGAAATCAAAAACAAATGGTGGAAGGACAAAGCAAAAGAAATCCAAACATTTGCTGACAGACATGATATGCAGAGTTTTTTTTTGTGAGACAAAGACCCTGTATGGACCAAGCTCATGTGGGCTCACACCTCTGAGATCCAAAGATGGTAGTGCCCTTCTTAAAGATAACAAATCCATCAAAGACTGCTGGAAGGAACAGCATCAAAAGCTTCTAAATTGAGAATCGACTGTAACTGATGCCATTGACTCTATCCCTCAGCACCCAATCTGTGAAACTCTTGCCAGCCCACCAACATCTGAGGAGGTCTGCAAAGCAATTAAACAAATGAAAAAAGAAAAAAAACCCACGGTGGTCCTGATGGCATACGAGCTAAAGTACTGAAAGTGGGGGGGGGGAGAAACACTAACAGGCTTCACTTGCTGCTCCTCAAAATCTGGCACACCGAAGAAATCCTTGCTGACTTATGTAATGCTAACATCGTCACCATTTTTAAAAAGGGAGACAGGGCTGACTGTGGCAACTATCGAGGCATTGCCCTTCTCTCCATTGCTGGGAAGATTCTTGCTAGACTCTTGCTGAATCGCCTGCTTCCTGTTGCAGAGGAAGTACTTCCAGAGTCCCAGTGTGGCTTCAGACCATCACGAGGCACAACTGGCATGATTTTTGCAGCTAGGCAGATCCAGGAAAAATGTCAAGAACACCACCAGGAGCTGTATATGACCTTTATCGATCTGACCAAAGCCTTCAACTCTGTCAACCATGAGGCTCTGTGGAAAATCATGTCAAAGTTTGGTTTCCCAAGCAAATTTATCACTATTGTAAGACTCCGCCATGACCAGATGACTGCCTCCATCTTGTGTAGAGGCTCTACCTCTGAGCCCTTTGTCATCTGAACTGGCGTAACATAAGGTTGGGTACTGGCACCCACCCTTTTCTCTATTTTCTTAGCAGCTATGAAAACATTAGCCCAAGACCGTCTAACACAGGGCATTGGCATCCAATATTCGATTGACAGCAACCTCTTCAACCTTTCTCGGCTCCGTGCCAGAACTAAAGTAATATCGGCAACAGTAACTGAACTCCAGTGCGCAGATGATTGTGCTGTAGTTGCACACTCAAAGGAGGATCTCCAAATTGCCCTTTAATTGCTTCTCTGAAGCTTACGAAAGCCTAGGGCTAACTCTGAACATCAGCAAAACAAAAGTTCTCCACCAGCCAGTCCCCGGTCAATCATCAGACCCAGCAAGGAAGATCTACATCGACAAAGAAGAACTGGAAAATGTAGAATACTTTGCCTATCTTGCCAGCCATCTCTCACAGAGGGCAGACATAGACGTCGAGATTCAGCACAGAATTCACTGTACCAGCCTAGTCTTTGGCAGACTGTCTCGCCAGGTGTTCAACAATCACAACATCAGAACACATACTAGACTTTTGGTTTATAAAGCAGTGGTAATCCCGACTCTCCTCTATGGCTGTGAGACTTGGGTGACCTATAGAAAATATCTGGAAAAACCTGGAACATCAGCACCTGCACTTTCTTTGGAAGATCCTCAACATAAAGTGGGAGGATTATCGCACTAACGTCAGTGTCCTCACAGAGCCCAATATCTTCAGTGTTGAGGCCCTGATTATCCAGCACCAGCTGAGGGGAAGCGAGCACTGTGTGCGCATGCCTAACGTATGCTTATTGAAACAACTGCTGTATGCCCAACTCACCAAAGGAGAATGGAAACAGGGAGGCCAAAAGAAATGCTTTAAAGACACCCTCAAGATAAACATCGAGAGATGTGGCATCGACACCACACACTGGGAAACAGCAGCCTGGGATAGGGATAACTAGTGAAAACTTGTCAGAGAGGGAACGTCCACTTTTGAGGAAAATCGCCTTGCCCTGGTCGCAGAAAAATGCCAGAAAAGAAAGGAAAGACAACTGTCACGCAGCAATCGTGGCCCAACCCTCTCTTCCAACACCACCTGCAATGTGTGCCAATAACTAATAACTAAAGCTTCAATAGTTTTAATTCTTGCCACATATTACTTGGCTTTGTTCATGAATTGATATGGAATCCATTTTGAAATCACTCCACGCACAAATGGGCAACCAGTCTTTTGAAGTAATCCAATATGTAATCCGATATGTATACGTTTACGAAAGTCAGGTAGAAGGTACTTGTACTACAGCTTGCAGGCCCTCAGCTGGAATCACAAACACCATGCCAACAATGCACCTGAGTTGCTGTGACATATTTTAAAGTTTCTCATTAACCCAGCTGCCACAGTGTGCAGTAATGCTGCTGTGACACTAAAACAGCTTGCTGATTTATAATTAATGCTGAAGTCTGCTGTGCTCTATATTGTTTTGATGTTTCTAGTGCATGACTTTGCTTTGTTGTCTGTTTATCTCAGCTCGGGGGTGGGAGGGGAAATCCGTCCACTGTACTGAGATTGACACAAAGAGTTTGTTCTCCTTCCAGGGATTGTACTGTGAGCTCCAGTGCCAGGATGTAGGACAGAGTGTTTTTTGTTCGCAAAGAATAATGCTGCATTGATTGATAAATTCCAGTGAGGCTGCTTTATTAGTAATTTTATCATGTACAACAAAAGCAGGAAGAATGTGAATTTTCTTTGTAGAAATAGTGTTTTCTAAAGTGAAAGCTGAGGACAATAGCAAGTTTGATTACCTTCAGAAACGGAAATAATTGTTGTTCAGGGTGCTGATTAGGTGCATATTTGGAGAGTGAAGATTTATTGTAAAAAGTTCCTGAAGTGGCTGAGAAATTAGGTAGTATATTGGTTGGGAAAGTCTTTATAATGCTCTTTCCAAATGAGGCTGTGACCCTATGGCAAAACAGTAGCAAAAATCTGTAAAATACAAGTTTGTGTGTTTAATGGGCAGGGAATGGTGTGGGAGAAAGCACAAAGAAGATTGTCAGAGAAATAGATAAACAAGGTACCCAGGACTAGTCTACACTAGAAGCGCTACATTGGCGCAGCTGGTGAAGATACTCTATGCTGGTGGGAGAGAGCTAGGGTGACCATATTTCCCAAAGAGAAAACGGGACAGGCTGTTGCCCATCGATGGAACCCTGTGGGGGGGCCCCCATTCTGTTGCCGGGTCACTGGAACTCTGTGCCGCCCCCCTCCTCCCCCTGTCCCCGGCTGTTGCCCAGTCGCTGGAACTCTTTGGACACCACTCACCCCACCCCATTTGAAGCTGTTGTCTGGTTACTGGAACGCTGCAGGGGGAAGCCCACATGCTGGAACACTGCTTCCCCCCCCCCCCCGCCTCTCCCTGGGGGGCTGGCATCTCTGCTCACCACTCCGCACCGCACCCCACTTTTTTGATAAAAATGAGCATTTGTCCTGTTTGCTCTTGCCAATTGATCAAGTCAGCAAGAGCAAACAGGACAAATGCCTTCTTTTGGAAAAAAAAAAAAAAAAGTTGGGAGGGCCAGGGCAGGGCTTAAAAAAGAGATTGTCATGGCCAAAATGGGACATGGTCACCCTAGAGAGAGCTCTTCCATCAGCATAATAGCTACCACCTCTCACAGAGGTGGAGTTATGTTATGTTATGTGGACATAGCACTGTCCACACCTGTGCTTACATCTGTGTAACTTGCATTGCTCAGCAGTGTGGCTTATTCACACACCTGCGTGACATAAGTTATACCGACCTAAGTGGTAGTATGTACAAGCCCCCAGACTAGTATCATTGCAGTGGCAGGTTCAGGAAGCAATATGAGACTAAGAGAGTATTGAGGGACAGAAATTATGTAGAACCTTGAAGACAAAGGTAAGACATTTGAACTTTGATGTGGTGGAGAAGGGGTAACAAGTGGACAGATTCAGAGAAGTGTTTGACATGGTCAGATTGGGTAAGAGAGATGATTTTAGCAGCTGGGTTTTGTATGGACTGAAGCAGGGTGATGTGTATGTGAAAGACCAGGGAGTAGGAGGTTATCATACCAGTATAAGCAGGGGGCATGATCTGAGATTAAGAAAAGAGAGATTTAGTTTGGATAATTTAAAGTGATAAAACTGCAGGAAAAACCACTCCCTTCCACCTAATGTTGTGTGACAGGAAAGTCTTGCTCTGGTGAAAAGGTAAGCAAAGAGCCTATCCTGGGAAATACAGGGAAGGGAAAGCAGAAAGACAGCATTTAAGTCCCTTGACTCCAATTGGGTACTTTTATTAGGTCTCCGATCGGAGAATTTCAATAGCAGTCCGTCCTGCCTGCACACGTGTGGCTCCCCGCTTGCCACGAGGCTAGCCAGTGTGCTTGGGCATTTCATCCTCAGTTCCTTCTCAGCTGCCCCTGGCTAGAGACAGAGCTAAGAGCTGTCCCATCACGGATTGTTAACTCCCTAAAGCTTTTCAAATGTTAGCTTCCCTTGAAGCCTTTTGTTTGTTTTAAGTTGGCCATGTCAAAAAAAGGAAAGAAAAGAAGAAGAAAAAAAAAGGTGTGTGGGGGGGGTTTGCTTCCCACCAACCCTGGTGGTGGGGGGACCCTCCTGGACAAGGGTATGCCTGACTCTCCAGGCTTCAAAAAGTGCCTTAGCTGCAAATAATCTATCCCATCTTTTGGATTGCAGTGCGTTTGCTGCCTGGGGGAAAAGCACAATCCACAAAAGTGTGGTTGGTGCCATCAGTTAAAACCCAGGTCCAGGAAGGATAAAGAGTTAAGGCTTAAACTCCCGCTTATGGAGTCGGCTCTTCAACCCCTGGAGTTATCACTTCAATCTTCTTTGTCAAAGGCAGGTGATCCCAAGGAGATGAGCCGCTTACTCAAGACCATGGGTAGCGGGTGAACTCCCATTTGGGGAGGCTAGCCCACCACCTCTTCCATCTGAAGCCCCACCCGCCAGAGCCTCGAGCGCCAGGCCGCCGCCCCCCCCCCCCCAAGCGCTGGCCTGACTTCTCCCCTTCCCCCCCCAGTGCTGGGCCAAGCTGCTGGCTCGACCCCCTCCACCCCCCTGGCTGGCCCCAGCACTGCACTGTGCCACCCCTGGCTGCTGACAGGCCTGAGTTCAGAGTTGCCGTCGGGAGCTGAGCCCCTGGTGCCCCACCAGCTTCAGGTAGAGAGGGAGGGCGGGACCTTGGGGTGCAATATGGGCAGGGTACAGCCTGGGTCAGGGGAGGCTTAGCTTGCCCTGTCCTATGATATCCGCCACCCATGCTTAAGACCATCAAGAAAAGGTCTGAGAGTCCCCATAACGAGCCCCAATCAAGTTGGAAATGATATCCAGCTCCATTGGTATGGACGGCGCTGAAGCTGTCTAGAGCTGGTAGCCAGAGCACATGACAGCTGACAGAGCAAGTTGGTCTGCCCAAAGACCCGTTGGGCACGGGCAAAGAAGTACCTGTACCGTGGGGGCTTGAAAAGCATGGAAGATTCGCCTCGGTGAAGGCTACACGTCGACGTGGTCACCAGCACTGACCCTGGTGTGCATGGCACCCACAGACCATATGACTAGGTCCACGTCTCTGACTCCATCAGTACGAGCCTCTCGGCACCAACGTTGTCCGCACTGGTGGATTTCCGGTGCGCAACAGATCTCTCGGTGTCTGATGCACTGGACTCCGGTGCCGAGTTCTCCCAGAGCATTGGACTCAGTGAGATCTCTATGCCGTGCACCACCTTTTTCCTCATCAGAGTCAGATAGTAAGTGAGAGGACTTGGGTTCTCACCACTCGCCCTACCTACCATACGAGTCCCAATTTCATCATGGACACCAGGCCTACCGTGCCCCCCCCCCAACCCTCAACCTCCATGGTTTGGGTAGATATGGTACCAGCCGCAAGCCCCCTACCCTCACGGGCTGTACTGGGACCCTGGCAGGCCCAGAGGCGGCAAGCCTCCCAGGCCCCTAGTGTGGTATACTAGCAGGCTAGGAGCCACCCTCCTTCAGCTGCAGCATCAAAGTATTCGGAACCTCCTGAGCACCTGGGGGAGGAAGTTGAAGCTGAGGCAGAAAGGGAAGACACCCCTCAAACTCGTCTCTCGTTGTCCTCACCTGACGAGGCAGTGATGCCCTCTCTACCATCCATGGTGGATGATTTAAAATCATTCCAGGACTTAGCTCAGAAAGCCCTGCAAATACAGCTGCACCAAGTGACTGAACCTCACCACAAACTGGTGGTTATTCTACACTCTTCCACCTCTACCAGAGTGGCCCTCCCAGTTAATGAGGCACTCCTGGATCCTGCCAGAGTTATGTGGCAGACCCCTGCGTCCGTCCTGCTGACATGCAAGCGGGCGGACAAAAAGTATTGTGTGTCGGTGAAGGGCAGGGAATTTTTATTTTCTCACCCCCCTCCAAATTCATCATTGTGGATGCGGTTAATTGTAAGGGCTGTCAATATCAGTTTAAATCCACCCCATATGACCAAGATGGGAAACGCTTGGGCCTATTTGGCAGAAGAGCGTATTCGTCAGCCACTCTTCAGTTCCAGGTGGCTAATTATCAGGCCTCGTTGGCCAAATATGACTACCAGAACTATGTGAAACAAGGTTCCTTTATTAATCAGCTCCAGACTCCCCAAAAGACCAATTTATGGCCATAATTAACAACGGTCAGCTGGTGGTGAAAACGTCTCTCCAGTCCGCATTATATGCGGAAGACGTGGTGGCACATTCAAGTTCCATGGCCGTGGTTGAGAGAAGGGCTTTGTGGCTGCAGTTGTCCGGCTTCCCTAAAGAGGTCCAAACCATGGTGGAGGACCTTCCTTTTGAGGGAAATGAAGCTGTTCGCTGAAAAGACAGACACATCTCTTCGCACATTGAATTATTCTCGGGCAATTCCTCTTTCCCTAGGGATATACAGGCTGGCCTACAAGAGAAAATACAGCCCTCAGCCACCGTTTAAGTCCCAGTCATCGCAGTACATGCCTCAATGGTCATCACAGAGAAAGAAATCAAAGTTCCCCAAGTGGAAGCATTTGAGACCACAACCAACTTTGTCTCAGCCCTCAAGCTCGAAATGACAGTTTTGACAGGTTGGTTGAAGGGCCTGTACAACACTCTGCTTGCCACCTTATGCTGGGAAATCCTACTCCTCCTTTCAGAGATCGCCTTACTTCGTTCCGCAGCACCTGGGATCAGTTAACCTCCAGCAAGTGGGTGTTGGAGGAGCTATAGAACCTGTTCCCATGCATCTCAGAAGCAAAGGCTTCTACTCTCGTTACTTCTTGATACCAAAGAAAAAGGGAAGTGGAGACCATACTGGACCTCAGAGGGCTCAACTGATAAGTCAAAGCGAAGAAATTCAAGATGGTCACCCTATAAACGATCATCCCAGCATTAGAAGAAGGAGATTGGTTCTCGGCCCTCAACCTTCAAGAGTGATGCATACTTCCAAATTTCTATCATACCAAGTCACAGGTGTTACCTCAGATTCACACTGGGCCAGGATTCCTACCAGTACAGAGTACTCCCTTTTGGCCTTTCATTGATCCCCAGGGTGTTCTTGAAGATCTTTTCAGTAATAGCCGCCCACTTACGCTCTCAGGGCATAATGATTTATCCCTACCTGGACGATTGCCTGCTCAGAGCATGGTCCTACACAGAGGCCCAATGAGTCACTCAGACCACGCGGGACCTGTTCCTCAATCTAGGTCTACAGATCAACAAACAAAAATCTACCTTAACACTGGTTCAAAAGCTAGAATTCATAGGAGCTGACCTCAGCTACATTCAGGTGAGGGCACTCCTTCCACATCACAGATTTCTCAGTCTCTCCTCGTTGATAGAGCCAGTACAATCCAGTCCCCAAATCTCGGACAGACATTTCTTTCAGCTTCTGGGGCACATGGCCATGGTTATAGCTCATGCCAGACTATGCATGAGATGCCTTCAAGCATGGTTTGGTTCGATTTACAGGCCTAACAGAGACAACATAGGCAAGCTTCTATCGATGCCCACCAGGGTGAAGCAATCCTTAGACCGGTGGAAGGACTTAGTAAACATCTCTATGGGAATGGAATGGCCAGAAGGATAGGGGAGATAGCAGCTTTGATGGCACATCCCCCTTTTACTGTGTTCTTCCCTGACAAGGTCACACTCAGACCACATCCAAAGTTCACCCCTAAAGTGACTTCTGCATGTCACATGAATCAACTTATTCAGCTTCCAATATGTTATCCCAAACCTCATGAGGACAACAGGGAAGCCATCCTCCATATGCTCGATGTGAGAAGAGCCTTGGTCTTCTATTTGGATACAAAAAAGACTTTAGAAAATCTCCTGAGACTCTTCCTCTCCATTGCGGATAGACTGAAAGGTGCAGCGATCTCAGTTCACTGGCTCTCCAAGTGGGTCTCTGTCTGTATTATAAACTCTGCTACCAATTGTGTGGATTCCATGAGGTCAGTCTCCACATTGATCGCCTTCTCCAAGGGAATCCCTATATCAGAAATCTGCAGAGCAGCTACCTGGGCATCTGCGCATATCTTAGCAGAACACTATGCCATCCTGGGGGATTTGGCTACAGATGCCCAATTTAGTGTCACAGTACTGTGATCTATATCAGACTCAACTCCGAAATCCCAGCCTCAAGTAGTGAGTACTGCCTGGGAGTCACCTACATTGGAGCACCCATAGGGATACTAATCGAAGAAAAAGAAGTTACTCAGCTTGTGCCCTAACGATGGTTCCTCGAGATGTGTGTCCCTATGGGTGCTCCATGATCCATCGTCCTCCTCTCTACTTTGGTGTTCCACTGGTTGATTCTGCGGTAGAGAAGGAACTGAGGAGGAAATGCCTATGCACGCTAGCTAGCCTCATGGCAGGTGGGAAGCCATGCATGCGGGATGGACTGCTATTGAAATGCTTTGATCAGCAGCACAGGGACGTGCACACGCCTACAGCGGAGCTCTCATAGGGACACACATCTTGAAGAACCATTGTTATTGCACAAGGTGAGTAACTTCTTCCTCCTGTCCACACAGACAATGCGCAACCATGTAGTTTGACACTATGGTGCTTAAATATGTTGCTTAAACATGGTAAAATCCATAGCATAAAATAGATGTGGGCGCCTTTGCTGCTTAATGTAAAAATTAGGGCTGTCGATTAATCGCAGTTAAGTCACACAATTAACTAAAAAAAATTAACCGTGATTAAAAAAATGTATTGCGATTAATCACACTGTTAAACAATAGAATACCAATTGAAATTTATTCAATATTTTGGATGTTTTTCTACCTTTTCAAATATATTGATTTTTATTACAACACAGAATACAAAGTGTACAGTGCTCACTTTATATTACTATTTTTATTACAAATATTTGAACTGTAAAATGATAAACAAAAGAAATAGTATTTTTCAATTCACCTCATACAAGTAGCTTAGTGCAATCTCTTTATTGTGAAAGCGTAACTTACAAATGTAGATTTTGTTGTTGTTACATAACTGCACTCAAAAAGAAAACAATGTAAAACTTTAGAGCCTACAAGTCCACTCAGTCCTACTTCTTCTTCAGCCAATTGCTAAGACAAACAAGTTTGTTTACATTTACGGGAGATACTGCTGACTGCTTCTTATTTACAGAGTCACCAAAAAGTGAGAATAGGCATTTGCATGGCACTTTTGTAGCCGGCGTTGCAAGGTATTTACGTGCCAGATTTGCTAAACATTCATCTGTCCCTTCGTGCTTCAGCCACCATTCCAGAGGACATGCTTCCGTGCTGATGATGCTCGTTAAAAAAAAATGTGTTAATTAAGTTTGTGATTGAACTCCTTGGAGGAGAATTGTATGTCTCCTGTTCTGTTTTACCTGCATTCTGCCATATATTTCATGTTATAGCAGTCTTGGATGATAACCCAGTACATGTTCCTTTTAAGAACACTTTCACAGCAGATTTGACAAAATGCAAAGAAGGTACCAATGTGAGATTTCTAAGGATAGATACAGCACTCGAGGTTTAAAAATCTGAAGTGCTTTCCAAAATCTGAGAGGGACGAGGTGTGGAGCATGCTTTCAGATACCTTAAAAGAGCAACACACCGATGTGGAAACTACAGAACCCGAACCACCAAAAAAGAAAATCAACCTTCTGCAGGTGGCATCTGACTCAGATGATGAAAATGAACATGCGTCAGTCCGCTCTGCTTTGGTTCATTATCAAGCAGAACCCATCATCAGCATGGACGCATGTCTTCTGGAATGGTGGTTGAAGCATGAAGGGACATATGAATCGTTAGAGCATCTGGCACATAAATATCTTGCGATTTCAGCTACAACAGTGCCATGTGAACGCCTGTTCTCACTTTCAGGTGACATTGTAAAAAAGCCGTGGGCAGCATTATCTCCTGCAAATTGTAACCAAACTTGTTTGTCTGAGCGATTTGGCTGAAGTAGGACTGAGTGGACTTCTAAAGTTTTACATTGTTTTATTTTTGAATGCAGTTATTTTTTGTACATAATTCTACATTTGTAAGTTCAACTTCCATGATAGAGAGATTGCACTACAGTACTTGTATTAGGTGAATTGAAATTGACTATTCCTTTTGTTTTTTTCAGCGCAAATATTTGTAATAAAAAATAAATATAAAGTGAGCACTGTACACTTTGTATTCTGTGTTGTAATTGAAATCAATATATTTGAAAATGTAGAAAACACCCAAAGATATTTAAATAAATGGTATTCTATTATTGTTTAACAGTGCGATTAATCACGATTAATTTTTTTAATTGCTTGACAGCCCTAGTAAAAGTTAAAATGCTCCCCACAATTCTTTTTGAAGTTAATGAATTGCTTAGATGACTTGGGTTTGGTGAGTAACAAATTTCATAACTTTTCTGCTGCTATTGTTTGAATTGGGACAGTTTTCTGTAAGACTGGGTTGATAGTTTCAACAGCTCACTAGTTTGCTTTGGGAAGTCTACATCTAAAGGACTAGAAATCAATGAAACTGAGGATGATTTATTTGTAAGGAACCTAAAGTTAGGCTCTTGAATTCATATTTATAGACCATAAGTGAGTAGCTCTCCAAAATTGCTGAACATCCAACACCCATCTTAGTTCTATCAGCTCTGACACTTGTAATGACCTTGGCCAAGTCACTTAGCTGATCTGTGCCTTCATTTCCCCTTCTGTAAAATGTGGGTGATAACAATGACTCAGAGTGGTTGTGAGACATATTCATTAATGGTTTTAAAGTGCTCTGCATTTATCTGATAGAAAGTGCTAGAGAAGGGCAAAGTTGTTTTTGTTTCCCTGTTTTTTCAAGGTAGGGACCCAGTCTATTGAAATGAGAAGATTTGCGTGTGAAGCACTGTCACCTTGATATAAAAAACTGCCTGGCTTTGGCCTTTGAGTCTCAGAGAGCAATTCCCAAGGCAGAAAACAGTCTGAGAATTAGCCCACATAGTGATCTTTGAGTACATTAGAAATCTTTCCATTAAGCATAACTGATAAGCAGGGTGTGGCACTGCCTGATGCTTGTGAAGAGGGAATTCTCTTGGGCTCGGTAGCCTTCTCTTCACTAGGACTTTCTCACCATTGGTTTGGCATGGGTAGTAGCAATATTAGAAGAGCTACAGTGCCTAGCACAGTGGTGTCCCGGTCTATGCATTGTAAGCCCTAGGTTAGTGGAGCTTGAGTTAGCAGACCTAGCTTGTTAACCTATGGCTTGAGCATCTATGTTTATTTGTAAATCCATGTTAGAAATTGTTGAACCATAAACCCCAACCTGGAGCTCCAGCGTTTACACTGCATAATGCAGGCCCAAGTCCAAGCACCCATATCCCAGACTTCCAGCACCCTCCCAAAATGTGGCTGCCCTTTGTTCTTAGTGCATTGTGAGAAAACTTGACTGTCCACCAAACTTGGCTTTCCAGAGGATGAAGAAAGTCAGCCTGTGGGATTGTGGAATACTTTTGGCAGACTCCGAGAGCATGAGTCCCATGAGACTGCATCTGGACAGCAAAGTAATAGGGCTGGCTTGACTCAGGTTCACACCCTCAACCCCCATGAGGTCTTCATTCTGAACCCTGGGTTAGCACAATTTGTGTTTAGACAGAAGGGGGTTTAGGCTTGAGCCTGTGTTCAAACCCTGGGCTTACATTGCAGTGTAGACATACCCTGAATGGGCCCCTAGGCACTACCACAATACCAAATAATAAATAATAGTGTCAACAGGGAAAAGGCATTTTTACTACTGTAGTGCCCAACCCTGTCAACACTAGCGTTTCCAACACTGCTACTGCTAGGGGAGCTGCACTGGTGCCACGTCAACAGTGCAAAAACTTTGAGTACAGATGCACCCTGTTAGGACTTGTTTGGAAACTGCGGCAAGAAACCAACCTTATTTACTCTCCCACTCCCTTTACGTTGTCCTGCCAGATCTTTGTTTGCTATTGGAGAAATCCCAGCTTCAGATATGTTTAGTGGGACTATAATGTGTTACTCTTTTCTTCTGTACTAAATGTTCTTGGTGTTCTCCAAAGAGAATATGATTGCTCTTTGAGAGAGGAGGAAGCAGGATTGGGGGGTGTGATAGGATCCCAGGGTACAACCTGGAACTGTGGGAACTTTCCAGCATGGGCTGTCTCTTTCAATGCTTTGCTAGTGATAAGCAGCAAACCCCTCCAGGTGCTATCACTCAGTCAACAGCATGCGGGGTCACATCCAGCTAAGTTGCATGAATACTCTTTAAACCACTCATGAACCATACACAGCAAAAACACCAGCAAATCCCCCCAGCCTTGCACCCCAGAAATGTACTGCCTTACACTGCTTAGGACCTTCTTTTGAACAATGCAAGCTCATTAATTAGTTTGCCACTTCGTCAAAGGATCATGGACATGCACCAACCGTTGCAATCTGAGCAGATTCCCTAAGCACTTTAGACAAACTCACTGGTAAGGATAAAACATTAAAATAAGTTTATTAACTACAGAAAGATTTTAAGTGATTATAAGTGGTAGGCAGAAAAGTCAGAGATAGTTACCTAAGAAATAAAAATAAAATCACAGTCTAAATCCTAAACTTTCAGACTAAGCAAGAATTGAATCAAACAGCCTTTCTCACCCCACTGGATGTTGCAGGCTGGTTACAGTTCTTAATACACAGGCTGAATTTCCTTTTCAGCCTGGGACCAGTCTCTTCAGTTTAAAGTCTTTGTCTTCCCAGCGATCTTGTTGCCTTCAAAGTAGGTGGGAGAGGAGAGAGCTGGTCTCATGATGCCACTGTCCCTGATTTTACACACTCAGTTCATGTCCCAAGAAAGACACTGGCCCAGACATGTCCTGGTAGGACTTGCCGCCTCACAAAGTTGAGCAATCCTCCTTGTGTGGTACTTGCACAACTGTCTCTTGCAGAATTGTAACTCTCTTGTTTAAAATTCCCTTACTGGTCAATGGCATGTGATGGTTGCTTAACACCCATTTGGGTGTGGGTCACCACCTCAGTCATTGGAGTGCTAGCAGTGGGCATCTCCCAAACTCACAACATATTTCAATAACAGCCATATAGCAAAATCTCATAACTTCCTACACATCAACAATACATATTTTGACAGAACAATGAGTTTCAGCAGATTGTGATCTTTCATATGGTATTGTACATAGCATGCTTTTTATGAAATATCACAAACATATACAAATGGTGAATATGGGGGTTACAGGCTGCTACTTTGAGATCCAGTGTGTCACAGGGAATGAAGAGAATGAGGTGTAATTCAATCTCCTCCGCTCTTTGCAGGAGTAGCATACAGGAACCAGTTTGTTACCATTAACATAGAGGCTTTGTGTTGCAGTTTCTTAGTTCCCTAAAAGCACCCAAGATTGCAGGGCTTAGCAAACTTTGGCCTGGTCTACACTAACCCCCCAAGTCGAAGTAAGGTACGCAACTTCAGCTACGTGAATAACGTAGCTGAAGTCGACATACCTTACTTCGAACTTACCGCGGTTCAGACGCGGTCCACACGCGGCAGGCAGGCTCCCCGTCGACTCCGCGGTACTCCTCTCATTGAGCTGGAGTACCACAGTCGACGGCGAGCACTTCCTGGTTTGATTTATCGCGTCCAGACCAGACGTGATAAATCGAACCAGGAAGTTCGATTTCCAGCCGCCGAACTAGCGGCTAAGTATAGACCAGCCCTTTATTCCAATTCACCAGCTCATGGAAATGACAATAATACAGAGACCAATAAAAGTAATTAAACTTGGAAAATAAATAAGATATAGACAGTCTATTTCCAATGCATGCAGCATCTCAGTGCTAGGGAAAAGCTGTCTATAATTAAAGGCAAGAAGTGGCACAGGAGCCAAGATGATTATAGATCTTCTTTAAAGGTATGCACACAGGAATTAGACCTATGACGATAGCTCGGCAAACAAAGCAACAATCTGGCAACTTCAGGCCCCTCCATTCTCCACTTATTTGGCTAGTTTAATAATGCTATTTTTAATTGTGAATGATTGATTTTACTCAGGCCCGCTGACAGCAATTCCAGGCCCTAGGGCAGAACAGTCAATGGGCCCCCACACATGCACAAACTGCGCCCACGTGGACGCGGTTCGCCTGATATTTGGGCGGTGCTACGCCTGCGCTGGCTGGTGCCCAGTGAGCTGCTGGCTGTGCTGCTGGGCACGCTTTTCTGACACGGCCAGGGTTTCTACATGCCCGCCCAGTAGGTTGCCAACTGTCTAATCGCGCAAACCCAAAGACCGTTTCCCTGCCTCGCCCCTTCCCTGAGACCATGCCCCTGTCCCGCCCCTTCTCTGAGCCCCCCCC
>NW_020664661.1:1995252-2163080 GCF_002925995.2 Terrapene triunguis | reverse complement strand
GGGAGGGAGTTTGGATGCAGGAGGGGGTGTGGGGTCGGGCTCTGGGAGGCAGTTTGGGTGTGGGCTCTAGGCTGGGGCAGGGGGTTGGGGTGCAGGAGCGGGGCAGGGGGTCAGCATTTACCTCAGGTGGCTCCCAAAAATGACCAGCACACCCATCTGGCAGTGTCTCCTAGGTGGTGGGGGGTCCAGGGGGGGTTTCTGCCTGCCACTGCCCAGCCAATATGAGCTGCGGAGTTGGCGCTTGGGGCAGGGACAGCATGCGGAGACCCCCTCCCCAGGGACTGTAGGGATGTGCCAACTGCTTCCGCCTGCCCAGGCCCCTGAGCAATGGCCCCCTTTGTCCCCCCACCAGCACCCCACCCCATTGGCAGGCCTGATTTTACTTAACTACTGTTGACTCTTTTCTTGTGAACATAATTGAAAAAGTGAGTTCTTACAAGGTATACAAATAAAGGGAACGCTGCAACAACTATGAGGCGCCTCCTAGGGAGTTATCAAAGCTATGTGAATGGCAGCTTGATGGCAGGTGAAATTCAGTGTTGGTAAACTCAATGTAACCCAGATTGGAAGGAATAATACATACTGGAACTACTTATGCACATTGCTGGGTTCTCAGCACTGACCACTCAGGAAAAAGACCTGGGTGTCGTTTGGACAACTTTAGGAAAGCTGCTGCTGAGTGTGCAGCAAGCAGCAGACAAGGTAAGCAAAAACAAAAGTTAGGCTATGTAAGGAGTGGTATGGAAAAGGATACTAAAAATATTATGCCAAATACTCAGGGTTCAAAGCCAGAAGGGACCACCAAATCATCCTGTCTGTCAGGCCATCAACACCACCCACCACCCAACACCTGCACACTAAACCCAACAACCCGAAAAAAGGACGTGTAGATATGTACAAAATAATGAACGGTCTGGAGATAAGCTAGTCACTCTTACTTACTCTGTTATAATGCTCGAACAAGAGGACTTTGAATAAAACTGAAAGACAGTAAATTTACAACTGACCGAGACATTTTTTGCACAGCACATATCTATCCCTGGAACTCATAGCCACAAAATATCACCGAAGAATAGAGCTTAGCAGGATCCAAAAAAGGATTGAACATTTATATGAGTAATGAAAACATGCACAGTTACATAAGACTGGATTTAAAAAACACACAAACCTTCACTCTTCAGGCATAAGCCAACCTCTAATGGGATTAGGAAGAAACTTCTCATGTGCATATCATTCCATAATTGCCCATTTAGAGGTTCCTTGCACCTTTCTCTGAATCATCTCATTTTGGCCATTGTTAGAAATGGGATACTGGACTAGAAGGACCAACGGTCTGTTCTGGTATGTCCTTTCTTATTAGCGTGGTGGCCTAGTGGACCAGAACTGGATAGTATTCCGTGTCTTGTAAGTTGTGTGGGAAAGCATGAGTAAAGTTTGAGACTGACATTTGGTGAAGGTTGAGGTTTGATGTGATATAAGAAATTAGGAAGGAAATGGAGCAGAGTAACATAAGGGCCTTGAAGATGAAGACAAGAAATTTGAACTTGATGCAGTAAACAAGGCTTTGCTCATCTCCCTGCAGGAGGGAACAGAGCAGATTAAGAGATACTAAGGGCTTGTCTACACTTAAAGCACTGTGCCGCTGTAGTGCTTCAACGTAGACGCTACTGACGCTGACGGGAGGGTTCTCTCGGAATAAGTAGTCTACTTCCCCAAGAAGCAGTAACTAGGTCAGCAGAAGAATTCTTCCTTGAACCTAGTGCTGTCTACGCAAGGATTTTACTCACGCCTGACCGACATAGTTAAATCAATCTAATTTTCTGGTGTAGACCAGGCCTAAGTGGAGAATTAGATTTAGAAGTTTCTTTCATTTTATGTTTACCTCCCAAAGTTTATTAAACCAGTTGTGAATATGTAATATTTCTATCATAATCATAAAGATGACATTTCTTTCTCTTTTCACCACCAGGGTATCTTCAATCAGTTCCAGTGTAGCAGTGAGAAAGTACTGCCCTCTGATGCCCTACGCAGTGCTCTTGCAAAGACCTTTCAGGATGAGCAGCGCTTCCAGCTGGGCATCATGGATGATGCTGCTGAATGTTTTGTGAGTATGCTGTTTGTGTATCACAGTTATATGGGTGGCTGACCGGCTTTGCAGGGGTGTATAGAAAACACCACACTAAGGGTATGTCTACACTACGAGAGTAGTTCGATTTTACTTAAATCGAATATGTGGAATCGATATTACAAAATCGAACGTGTGTGTCCACACTAAGGACAGTAATTCGACTTTGTGAGTCCACACTAACAGGGAAAGCGTCGACATTGGAAGCGGTGCACTGTGGGCAGCTATCCCACAGTCCCTGCTGCCCATTGGAATTCTGGGTCGAGCCGCCAATGCCTTCTGGGTAAAAAAATGTGTCGAGGGTGCTTTTGGGTAACTGTCGTCATCCGTCCGTCACTCCCGCCCTCCCTCCCTGAAAGCGCCGGCGGGAAATCAGTTCGCGCACTTTTCTGGTCAGTGACAGCGCGGACACCACAGCACTGCGAGCATGGAGCCCGCTGCGACCATCGCTGCAGTTATGGCCGTTGTCAACACCTCGCAGCTTATCATCCACCTTTCCAAGAGGCAGATGCAGAGAAATCAGGCGAGGAGGCTACGGCAGCGCGGTGAGGGCCTGAAGTCTGAGAGTGGCACAGACCTGTCAGAAAGCACGGGACCCCGCGCCGAGGACATCACGGTGGCAATGGGTCATGTTGATGTTGTGGAACGGCGATTCTGGGCCCGGGAAACAAGCACGGACTGGTGGGACCGCATAGTGCTGCAGGTCTGGGATGAATCACAGTGGCTGCGAAACTTTCGCATGCGGAAGGAGACTTTCATGGAACTTTGTGAGTTGCTGTCCCCTGCCCTGAAGCGCAATGACACCCGGATGCGAGCAGCCCTGACTGTCCAGAAGCGAGTAGCCATAGCCCTCTGGAAGCTTGCAACGCCAGACAGCTATCAGTCAGTCGCGAACCACTTTGGCGTGGGCAAATCTACCGTGGGGTTTGTTGTCATGCAAGTAGCCAACGCAATCGTTGAGGTACTGCTCTCAAAGGTAGTGACCCTGGGAAACGCGCAGGTCATCATAGATGGCTTCGCCGAGATGGGATTCCCAAACTGTGGTGGGGCTATAGATGGAACTCACATCCCTATCCTGGGTCCGGACCACCAGGCCAGCCAGTACATCAACCGAAAGGGCTACTTTTCAATGGTGCTGCAAGCACTGGTGGACCATAGGGGACGTTTTACAAACATCAACGTCAGATGGCCGGGCAAGGTTCATGACGCTCGTGTTTTCAGGAACTCAGGTCTGTTTAGGCGGCTGCAGGAAGGTATTTACTTCCCGGACCACAAAATAACTCTTGGGTATGTGGAGATGCCTATAGTCATCCTCGGGGACCCAGCCTACCCGCTAATGCCCTGGCTCATGAAGCCCTATACTGGCGCCCTGGACACTGAAAAAGAACTCTTCAACTACTGGCTGAGCAAGTGCAGAATGGTGGTGGAGTGTGCTTTTGGCCGTCTCAAGGGGAGATGGAGAAGCTTACTGACTCGCTGTGATCTCAGCGAAACCAATATCCCCATTGTTATTGCAGCTTGCTGTGTGGTCCACAATCTCTGTGAGAGCAAGGGGGAGACCTTTATGGCGGGGTGAGAGGTTGAGGCAAATAGCCTGGCTGCTGATTACGCCCAGCCAGACAGCCGGGCGATTAGAAGAGCCCAGCGGGACGCGCTGTGCATCCGGGAGGCTTTGAAAGCTAGGTTCCTGAGTGAGCAGGGTAACCTGTGACTTTTAAGTTTGTGTACAGAGAAGCTGAACCTGCCCCCGTTTCTTTACCCAGTTAATGTAGACTATCCTCTCCAGTTACATACCCCCTTCACTCCCTTCCAACACACGTTTAAAAATAAAATCACTTCTATTTTGTTAATGAACACCGTTTTCTTTATTACTGTTTTCGCGGGAATGTTTTAAACCTGGGACGCAGACTGTGGTGGGGAGCGGGTGTAGTGTAGTGATGCAAATGACGCTTCTAAACTCCAGGAATGACAGGCTCCGCAGTGGTGGACTGGTTGTTTCAACGGAGCCTGCCACCCCTCCTGATCGGGACTGTGTGTGGGTGGGGGCTATGTGACTTTGTGGCAGGGGGAGGACGGTTACAGATCCCCTGCTGCATGGCTCTGTGATCCAGGATAAGGACCGCTGCATAAGATCTGTAACTGCCCTCCCCCGCCACAAAGTCACAGAGCAACACCCCCCCCACCACCACACAGAACATGAAAACCACCTCCCAGACTGACCAGGGTAACTAGTGACTGCACTGTGTATGTGCCCTGCTGCTGGACCTGCCCCCGCCTCTGTACCCTGCTAAAGGTGACTGTCCTGTCCAATTACCAACCCCCTTCCCCCCCTTCAGACAGACTCTCCTCCAAAAGAACATGATGGAAACAGTAATTAACAGAAACGTATTTTTTATTAGCAACTACACATGAAACTGGGGGGTGAAACTTGGACGGGGGCTTGGGTGAGGCGGGAAGGAAAGGACTTATCAAATTTTGGGGAATGAGAGCCTTCTGGTACTTGAGCAGTCTGCAGGGGTGGAGTGAGAGTTTTCACGGACTCTGCCGCCCCTCCTTCTTTGGACTTTGGGTGAGTGGGGGTATGGGACTTGGTGGCGGGGGAGAGCAGTTACAGATAGACTGCAGCGGGGCTCTGTCCTCCTGCCTCCGGTCCTGCAGAACATCCACAAGGCGCCAGAGCGTGTCCGTTTGCTCCCTCATTAGTCCAAGCAGCGTTTGAGTCGCTTGCTGGTCTTCCTGCCGCCACCTCTCCTCCCGTTCCATGTGTGATCGGTGCATTTGGGACAAGTTATCCCTCCATTGGGTCTGCTGGGCTGCCTGGGCTCGGGAGCAGCCCATAAGTTCCGAGAACATGTCCTCCCATGTCCTCTTCTTCCTACGCCTAATCTGCGCTAGCCTCTGGGAGTGTGATGCCAGGCTAGGTCGGGAGACAGTCGCAGCTGTGGGAATGGGAAAAAGGGAGTGAATTCCTCAGAAAGATAAATTTAGTTGTGAACAAAGAACATAGTCTTTCTCTGTGAACAAGACCATGCACAGCACCTATCACATGCGCACTCAGGACAAGGTCGAATTTTCGGCCTTCGCATTCAGTGCCTGGGGTCTTGCAGTGCAGATCAGAGAAGCGGGGCAGGACACCGGAATTTGTGTAGCAGGCCGACATGGTAAGCCGTAGACTTGTGGCTGCTTAAAACTTTAATAGTAGCACTGGCCTCCTTTCACATTGAAAGCAATGCCAGTCCCTGCTGCCAGCAATCCCGCAAGCATGAACTCTGCCCCTGTCCCACCCCCTTGCGGCTGTCCCAGGGAAAGATCCCTGTATGCTGCCCCTCTCCTGCCTCCACCGCGTGGCTGTAAACCGCCGGTTACAGTTCTGTAAAGGAACGGGCAAGCAGTCCCAATACTAACATTCCCCTACCTAATTCAAAGCAGGTCACCATGAGCGACATCACTCTGATGAGGATTTCAGAGACGGAAAAAGAAAGGATGCTTCGGGAAAGCCTGCAAAGACCAGGGCCGTATGCCGCCATGCTCTGCAGGGCAATGATCCTAGAGTACTTGCTTGTCTCCTGGCGCGGAAATGTTTCCTACTACGGAGGACCCAATAAGGCCGCTCTCCCCAGGAACCTGATGCAAAGGCTTTCCAATTACCTCCAGGAGAGCTTCGTGGAGATGTCCATGGAGGATTTCAGCTCTATCCCCGGACACATAGACCGCATTTTACTGTAGCTGCACTGGCAGGGACTAAACAGTAGAGCGGCTTGGGCAGAACAATCATGCTAAACCGGACTTTGTTAGATTTTTTTTCAATAGTTGCACTGCCCAGGACTGAAACGTTAAGCACCTAGGGCAAACTAATCATGAAAAACCCATTGTTATTATTGTTAATATTCCTGTTCTGTTAAAAATAAATGTTTAGATGTTTAAAACACTTACTGGCTGATCCTTCCCCTGATTCTGTGTCCGGGTTAACGGCTGGGGACGCTTGGTAGGGGATCTCTGTAAGGGTGATGAAGAGATCCTGGCTGTCGGGGAAATCAGCGTTGTAAGCGCTGTTGACTGCCTCGTCCTCCTCATCTCCTTCCTCATCTTCCCCGTCCGCTAACATGTCCGAGGAAGCGGCCGTCGACAATATCCCATCCTCAGAGTCCACGGTCAGTGGTGGGGTAGTGGTGGCGGCTGCACCTAGGATGGAATGCAGCGCCTCGTAGAAACGGGATGTCTGGGCCTGGGATCCGGAGCGTCCGTTTGCCTCTTTGGTCTTCTGGTAGCCTTGTCTCAGCTCCTTGATTTTCACGCTGCACTGCGTTGCATCCCGGCTGTATCCTCTCTCTGCCATGGCTTTAGAGATCTTCTTGTAGATCTTTGCATTCCGTCTTTTGGAGCGCAGCTCGGTAAGCACGGACTCATCGCCCCACACAGCGATCAGATCCAAGACTTCCCGATCAGTCCATGCTGGGGCCCTCTTTCTATTCTGAGATTGCACGGCCATCTCTGCTGGAGAGCTCTGCATTGTTGCCAGTGCTGCTGAGCTCGCCCCGATGTCCAAACAGGAAATGAGATTCAAACTGCCCAGACAGGAAAAGGAATTCAAATTTTCCCGGGGCTTTTCCTGTGTGGCTGGTCAGAGCATCCGAGCTCGGACTGCTGTCCAGAGCGTCAACAGAGTGGTGCACTGTGGGATAGCTCCCAGAGCTATTAGCGTCGATTTCCATCCACACCTAGCCTAATTTGACATGGCCATGTCGAATTTAGCACTACTCCCCTCATTGGGGAGGTGTACAGAAGTCGAATTTAAGAGACCTCTATGTCGAACTAAATAGCTTCGTGGTGTGGACGGGTGCAGAGTTAATTCGATGTAACGGCGCTAAATTCGACATAAACTCCTAGTGTAGGCCAGGCCTAAGTTATTTTGATTCTGATAGTGTATAGCGACTGTGTATTATAAAAGAGAGATGGTCCTGAGTCCCAAAGTTTGGAGTGTTCAGGTGTGTGTTTTTGTTGGGAACCATTGCTAATGAGTGAGAAATTGAAACACAGTCCCTCTTCATTTTTTGTAGCTGAAACTGTGCTCAGTTGCTGCTGACAGTTTCAGATGTTGTTTGGACAAGGCCTATGTAGAGAACTCCTTGGCTTGCAAAATTGTGACAAATTGGGATAGAATGCCCAGAGCTTCAAGAGAGTAACTTTCTTGACCAAAGGGGGCAATAGTTTCTGCCTGTGACAACACTTAGTTGTATTGAGCTTCTTGCCAGACATCTGGGATAGGTATGTAAAGTTGGGATGCTCATGTAACTCTGAAATCAGACTGTCATATAGCAACTTTAAAATGTGTTTTTAATTAGCTGCTAATATGCAGCATCTGAGCTGTATGGGAGCACCTACCTTACAAGCCATCCCCTTTGAATGGTTCAACCGCAGCAAGAGATTCCCATCAGAATGCATTGTAGGCAGTTTGCAAACTTGGCCGTAGGGGGGCAGGGTGTGGGCGGGTTTGTATTTCCAACTCAGAAGGAATTTTAAAATAAAAAATTAAAAGAACATTACTGAGTTTGCAAAATATGGGAAAGTTATACCAGTGTAAACCAAGGTGTGAATTTAAACTAATATAGTTATACTGGAGTAACCATGTGTTGGACACTCTTTATTCCAATACAAGAGGGCCTTTTTTTTGTTTGTGTGCTTTATGTTGCTTCGGAAGATGTTTAAGCTAACCAAAAAAAAAAGCCATTTCTAGGGTTTGTCTACACTTAAAATGCTGCACTGAAGCAGATGCACCGCTGTAGTACTTCAGGAAAGATGCTACCTACACAGATGGGAGGGCTTCTCCTGTTGGCGTAGGTACTCCACCTCCTTGAGAGATGGTAGCCTTCTCTTCGACATAGCGCTCTCTACACCGGGAGTTAGGTTGGTACAACTGCGTCACTCAGAATTTTGGATTTTCCACACCCCTGTGCAACGTAGTTATATGACATAACTTGCTGGTGTAGACTGAGCTTTAGGGCTGGTCTGTACTAATCATTAGACTAACCTTCCTACATCACTTAGGCCTTTGAAAAATTGCAAGCCTTACATGATATAATTAGGTCGATCTAACCCCCACTGTAGATGCAGCTAGGGCTTGGTCTACATTAGCAAATTAGGTTCTTCTTCGAGTGCTTGCTCATGTCCATTCCATTCTCGGTGTGTGCGCACCCACGTGCACAGTTGTCAAAGACTTTTGCCTTAGCGGTATCCGTAGGTTCGGCTGTGGCACCCTCTGGAGTGCCGTGCTCATGCCTCACTATATCAGGAGTTGACGGTCCTACTCCCTCTCAGTTCCTTCTTACCACCCGTGGTGGTTGGTTGGAGTGCCTCTCTTCCTTGCCTAACAAGTGGTCAGTAGTTTCCTTCTTCACTGTAGTTAATAAGTTAGGGTCCAGTGAGGACTTTGCCCCAGACGGAGCATGCCCCAGTCTCCAGGTTTTAATCCATGCACTGACTATAATAGGCCTATGCCTGTTAGTGACCCCCATGGCAGCTGTCTGAAGTGCTTGGGGGGATTGCATATAAAATAAGTGTCCCATCTGTAAGAACTTTCGTCCCAGGACACACAAAGAATTCAACATCCATTTGAGGGCCCTCCTCATGGAGGCTGCTCTCCGCCCAGCCTTGGAGCCGTCTTGGCTGGACTCAACTCCCAGTACTTCAGCATCATTTCCCTTTGCTGGTGCCCAAGAAGAAGTCAAAAAATCGGGACCAAGCAAGAAGGACCAAGGGGCATCGGGTAAAGGACCCAGTTACCCAGGCCCACCCAGGAGCTATGTGGGGATACATCCCCTAGGGGACCTCCTACTCCCCCTCCCCAAGGGATCCGCCACCGACTCCAGGGAGTAGTACGGGACCCAGACTCATGGTGGAGTCAACGCCTTCCCAGCCGTTCCCGGCGCCGAAAGCAAAGGACTCTCCCAGTGCAGCTGGCACCGCATGCTGTGATGGACCCTACAGTGGCAGCCATGAAAGCCTCTCCGAAGGCGAGTGAACGCCGCCAGTCTCCAGAGCCAAGGTAAAGTTCTTTGTGGCCATGCCCCTGATCTCCACATCAGCTCAGGTCACCAGTTTGCCGCTTCAGATTACCGGCACTTCGCTCCCGGTCTCTTCCCTCTCAATGAGACTCGCCCAGAGGGAGGTGCCGGTCACCAAATGGATGGCACCGGTGATCCTTCTGGCGACTCTATCCACGACGTCAATCGCCATCGCCTAGACCACGGGAACATTCCCCAACACAGTGCCGATCCCCCTACTCCCGGCACCAATCTGCCTATTCAAGGTTCCGTTCACACACGGTGATGGTAAGCCATCAGACTCAGGTGTTGACAGCCCCGCTGTGGTCACCAGAGAAGGATTCCTCTGACACGGAGAGGGAGTTCAGTCCCTCACCAAGACAGCACCATTGTGTCTGGGCTCCTGAGGCTGCGTCCACCTCCGCGATGCCATCCTGGCAGCAGGGCCAGTGGCCAGCGCAATGGCCCTAGTGGAGTGCCTGGGGCATGCCAATGTCCCCCTCGCACCAATAGTCGGTCGCCGATTCAGACAAACATCAGATGGCACCAGGCTCAGTGCACGAAGCGCAATCGGATGCCGGGGTGGAAGGGCAGGTGCCCACCCCCAGTGGTCCAGCCGCCCTCATCCTCTCCAGATGAGGCTGTGGCAGAGCCCTCTCACGATAGCTCACCAGACGATTTTAAGGAGTACCAAGCCCTGCTCTGAAGGTTGACCATGAACTTAGGCCTAGAGGTGGAGGAGATGGCAGAGCAATCGGACACCTTGTTTAATGTGCTCTCCACATCAACCCCCGCTGATGTCACGGTTCCGGTGCATAAAGCGGTCCTAAAGATTATCAAAACCCACTAGCAAACCCTGTCCTCAATTCCACCCACCTCCAAAAGGGCTGAAAAGAAGTATTTCGTCCCAGCCAAGGGGGTTGAATACTTGTACACCCCCCGCCCCCAAGGTCGTTGGTCATTTGTGTGGCCTACAAGAAAGAGAAGCAAGGGCAATATAGTTCCACCCCCAAGAATAAGGAGGCCAAGAGATTGGACCTTTTCGGAAGGAAAATTTATTCTTCTTTGAGTGCTTGCTCATGTTGATTCCATTCTAGGTGTGTGCACGCCCATGTGCACAGTTGTTGGAGACTTTTGCCTTAGTGGTATCTGTAGGGCCGGCTTTGGCGCCCCCTGGAGTGCCATGCTCATGCCGTGGTATATCAGGCGCTGCTGGCTTATACGCCCTCTCAGTTCCTTCTCACTGCCCGTGATGGTTGGTTGGAGCGCCTGGTCTTGCTTAGCAAGAGCATTAACGGTTCTTCACTGTTCAGCTCGTTCTCCTTTGTTATTTAGTCAGTGATTAGTTAGCTGTTAAGTATTTTAGTAGTTAGACTCCTGGATGGGACTTTGTCCTGGAGCGGGGCATGCCCCACTCCCCAGGCTCTAAGCCATGTTCTGACTGTAGCTGGACGAGGCCCATCAGTGACCCTCATGAGAGTTGTCTGAAGTGCCTGGGGGAGTCCCATCGAAAAGACAGTGCCGGATCTGCAAAAATTTTCATCCACAAACTCAAAAAAGCAGGACATTTGATTAAGGGCCCTACTCATGGAGGCTGCTCTGCGCCCGGCATCGGAGCCCTTGCACTTGGACTCCACATCCGGTATTTCCGCTTTGGCACGCAGTGCACCGCCGGCACTGGGATCCGCCAGTCACCGTTTCCCCTCGCTGGTACCAAAGAAGCGGTCTAAGTTGTCTGGTCCGCAGGCATTGCACAAGAGAACTTAAGGCAAAGAACCTGAGCTAGGCCTTGTGCCCTCAACGAAGGCTCTTGGGGGTACCGCTGTGGTCGGACTCCCTAGCCCAGCCAGGGACCTGGCTCCGACTCCGGGGAGTGATAGGGGGTCACTCATCCCCCATCACCACGCAGTATAGCCATCCTGAAGTGCAGCACTCATTGCACAGCACTCCAAACAGGAAGGCTGAGTATGATAACAGGACATACGCAAACCTGTGATTGTACCGTTCTGCACCCCACCCCTTGCCCTTTGTGTTTCCCAAGCAGTTGTGTTTCTTTTCAATAAATGCATTTTATTTTCATTAAATGGATTTTTTTGCTTTGAAAACATTCTTTATTATTGCATAACGTAAAAGATACCTTAGCCCAGGAAAGCAACAGGCACTGCAAGTCAGTGTATCATATGTAGTAAACACAGATTCCTACTAACATTGGAACCACTGCGCTTCACTCCTGTGCAGGGCAACAAACATTACTGGTGGCTTTCAGCCTCAAATTGCTCCCTCAAGGCATCCCTAATCCTTGCAGCCCCGCGCTGGGTCCCTCTAATAGCCCTGCTCTCTGGCTGTTCAAATTCAGCCTCCAGGTGTTGAACCTCCGAGTTCCATGCCTGAGTGAATCTTCCACCCTTCCCTTCACAAATGTTATGGAGGGTACAGCACGCAGATATAACCGCGGGGATGCTGTTATCGGCCAGGTCCAGCTTTCCATACAGAGAGCGCCAGCGGTCCTTTAAATTGCCAAAAGTACACTCCACAGTCATTCTGCACTGGCTCAGCCTGTTGTTGAACCGCTCCTTGCTGCTGTCAAGGCCCCTTGTTTAGGGTTTCATGAGCCATGGCATTAAAGGGTAAGCGGGGTCTCCAAGGATCACAATGGGCATTTCGACTTCCCCTACCGTGATCTTCTGGTCTGGGAAAAAAGTCCCAGCTTGCAGCTTCCTGAACAGGCCAGTGTTCCGAAAGATGCATGTGTCATGCACCTTTCCAGGCCAGCCTGCGTTAATGTCAATGAAACGCCCACGGTGATCCACAAGCACCTGAAGAACCATAGAGAAATAGCCCTTCCGATTAACGTACTCGGAGGCTAGGTGCGCTGGTGCCAGAATTGGAATATGCGTCCCATCTTTTTCCCCTCCGCAGTTAGGGAAACCCATTTGTTCAAAGCCAGCCACAATGTCATGCACGTTACCCAGAGTCACAGTTCTTCTGAGCAGGATGTGATTAATGGCCCTGTAAACTTGCATCAACATGATTCCAACGGTCGACTTTCCCACTCCAAACTGGTTAGCGATCTATCGGTAGCTGTCTGGAGTTGCCAGCTTCCAGGTTGCAATAGCCACCCGCTTCTCCACCATCAGGGCAGCTCTCAATCTCGTGTCCTTGCGCCGCAGGGTGGGGGCGAACCCCTCATACAGTCCCATGAAAGTGGCTTTTCTCATGAGAAAGTTCTGCAGCCACTGCTCGTCATCCCAGACTTGCATGACGATGTGATTCCACCACTCAGTACTTGTTTCCCGAGCCCAAAAGCACCGTTCCACAGTGGTGAGCATGTTCATGAATGCCACAAGCAATCTCGTGTCGTATGCGTTACTAGAGTCCATATCGTCAGAGTTGTCGCTGTCACTTTGGATCTTAAGCCAAACGTGATGTGCTGGTGAGACTCGTCAGCATATTTCTCAGCAGTTCGGGCTCCATTCCCGCAGATTGAAAGGGAAGACAGAGCGCGCAGTACAAAAAACGTTGAAAGATGGCGCCATTTGTGGACGGAAGCAGAGGGATTGCTGGGATGCAAAGCGATGCATCATGGGGCGTTGGGACAGGACCCAGAATGCCCCCCCCCGCCCCCTTCCCACAAGCCACAGCACCAGAATGGGAAGAGGTGCTCTGTGGGATAGCTGCCCACAATGCACCGCTCCCTATGCTGCTGCAAGTGCTGCAAATGTGGACACGCCAGTGCGCTTGCAGCTGTCAGTGTGGACAGACTGCAGCACTTTCCCTCCTGCGCTCTACGAAGGCTGGTTTAACTCAAAGTGCTCTACATTTACAAGTGTAGCCATGCCCGTAGACATACCCTTAAGCTGCAATAAGGGTGTCCGCATTGATGCTGATGTCAGTTTAATTATACTGGTGTAATTATAGTAGTATAACTGATAAAACTTTCCTGTGTGGACAAGCCCTAGGGCAGACATCACTCCATTGCTTTGCACTCAGTTAACCTTTTCAAGGTTTTCTTTGCAACCGTAAGGACTAGAGACTTAGGCTATGTCTACACTGCGCACCTTACAACTGCGTGGCTGTGCCACTACAGCCGTGGCATTGTTAGGTATGCAGTGTAGCTGCTTTTTATCTCCAGGAGAGAGCTCTCCTGATGAGAAACTAAAACCACCGCCAATGAGCAGTGGGAGAGCGTTTCCTGTTGACGAAGTGGTGTCCACACCGGCACTTTGTGTTCAGTACTCTTGCGTCTTGCAGAATTTCATCTGCCTCTCCATTAGTTGTCTAGCTCTTCGTTCATGTTATAAAGTTCCCCTTCATACAAAGTTTTGGGTGCACAGTGTAAAATCCATTGATTATACAATAATTAATAAGGGTTACTCCAGGATCATGAGCCTGCAGTTAGGTTGTTGTTTTCCAGACAGTGTCAGCCCACTGTTTAAACACCACAGAGCTGCTGTGCCCATTGCACTTAAGCCAAACCCACTGACATTTGAGAATTTGTCAGAACAAATAATGATAGAACCTGCAGATAGGCTAGTAAATAAATAAAAAGGTTAATTGGTGTAGCATTCCAGATAACGTACACGGTAGCTATTTTGTTTAATATCGATGAAATGCCAATCTCTTTAGTTCCTAAATGAATTTAGAATGTTAGCAAGAGCACTCCATCCTATTGTAAAATGTCACTTTTAACACAGCATTATTTATTTTAGTATTTCTGAGGTACTGTAGTGAATTATGTGTAATTCATTTTCGTTTGGCTACATTACAAATGATCAACTTTTCACTTTTTTCCTCCTTTCGGGATAGGAGAATCTCTTGATGCGGATTCATTTCCACATTGCGGATGAGTCAAAAGAGGACATCTGCACTGCTCAGCACTGCATTTCTCACCAGAAGTTTGCAATGACCTTGTTTGAACAGGTGAGATAGTGGTATCTTTTTACACAAAGCACCCACTCCCCATTTAGGTTTGGTTCCTGAGAAATCTGGCATCATGTCTGAAGAAATGTCAGATAGGAACAGCTAGAATTGCCACCCATCCGGTTTTTACCTGGACAGTCTAGTTTTTGGCTTCTGTGTCCAGGTGCCATTTAGGGTTGCCAGGTGTCTGGTTTTTGGGGACCTGGGAACCCTAATTTATCCCGGGGTGGGGAGAACGGGCTGGGTCATTAACCCGTGCCAGTCCCTGCTCAGCTGGGGCTGCCTCCTACCTGCAGCCAGGCTCCTTGACAGGATCCAGCGAGTGACATGGGGAGGGGGGAGAGGAGAGAGTGACAAGGGTGGAGCCTGGCGGGGGGAAGAGTGCACGGGGGCAGGCCCTCGGGGTTTTGTTTACCAGCAGTTAGAAAGGTGGCAACCCTAGGCACAGCAATACGTGACATGGACTCATCAGTTTAGCCTTCTCATGGTATTAATTTCCCTTCCTGTTTTAGTGTGTCTGTACTAGCTGTGGTGCCACTTCTGACCCTCTGCCTTTTATCCAGATGGTACATTACATCTCCACCACTTCACTCTGGTGAGTCTGGGGTTTTATATGAAAAAAGAGTTTACCTTGTTTACAGTAGTACCTTGGTCATGGTATTTTTCTCCACTGTCACATAATTCAACATACAGAACATTGCTCATTATTAGTGGAAGGGTAGGAGAGCTGTGGCCTGGAACATAAGGCTTCTGTGAGACAGAAGATTAGGATGGAGGGTAGATGTAGATCAAGAATTTAGGTTCATTGACAGAGCTGTAGAGATAGAGGACTGTTTATGGCAGGGAGTTACATAGAACAGAGAAACAGGTACTTGAAGAGCTGTGTTAAGGAACAAGACTGGAAAGGAGTAGTGCTACAGTTCAGGGCTGAAGAACATTGACAGCTGTGGTGCCCAGAACTGAAACGGAAAAGAGTAATGCAGGTCACAATTGAATTGCACTGGTAGAACTGTGTGGTGGGCTGAACTGAAATATCAAAGGGTAGTTCAGGTTCACTTTCATGAGCATTAAACCAATTTTTTTAAATTAGCATTTCTGTGGTTCATATGCATGAAATCCTTCCTGTCAGATTCTTTCAACACTGTTTCTGCTGCAAAGCTACTTTATCTTGGTTCCTAACAGTATTTCAATCTCATTATAGGGCTTTCAGTTTAAACAGAGATTTACCTGTAAAATCCTAGTACCACATTTAGACTAGGATGTATCAGTAAATATTTAAGTGGAAAACCGAGAGTTATTGTTTTTAACTTTTAGCTTCACACAGCAGCTTCATGCTGTTTCTGCACATGAAGTTAGCTAAGAGCTGTCCGTGTTGAACAGTGGAAGCCTGGCTGTCAGGAGCACATAAAACAATCAATAATTTTTTTAAAATCCCCCAAACGAGTTTTCTGGCTAATTACCGTACATACTCATTCATTAGCCCATTCATTTATAAGCCGACCCCCAAGATGGTTAGGTAAAAATAGCAAAAACTGTATGACCCTTTCATAAGCCGACCCTATATTTCAGGGGTGGCAAACTTTGGCTCCTGGCCCGTTAGGGTAAGCTGCTGGCGTGCCTGGACATTTTGTTTACCTGGCACGTTCACAGGCATGGAGCCCCTCAGCTCCCAGTGTCCACAGTTTGCCGTTCCCAGCCAATGGGAGCTGCAGGAAGTGGCGCGCCACTTCCCACAGCTCCCATTGGCTGGGAACGGCGAACCGCGGCCACAGGGAGCCGAGGGGCTCCATGCCTCCAGACGCTCCAGGTAATCAAAACGACAATGTATTAGGTATTCAATTCAATAATTCCATAGAGTTTAAAATCATAAAATTTTGGTGTAGACCCATTTATAAGCTGACCCCTGCTCTTTGATGCGTCACGTTTTTACCAAAAATATTCGGCTTATGAACGAGTGTATACGGTAGTTATTTGATGAACAAATACACTCAAAGCAATATCAGCCATAAGGAAGCCCTAAAAAGGGGAAATATCCACTTGTTAAGCCCATAGAAGGTGCACTGAATTATTAAACACTGGTTTACTTGTTCTTCTTATCCCTCTAGATGAAAACCACTTCACAGATAACCTGCTTAAATAAGTAGACAACATAAGTTATCAGCATCATTCCTACTTTGGCACGTTCTCTTGGAACTATAAGAAAACACTTTAGACTTAATTCAATCAGATGTCTTATCCTGAGAGCAAGGAAATAAATTATGTACACATTATTCTATATAATAAATAGAGCTAAAAATCTAGAGGCTCTTAAGTGTTCCTATTATCCTCTCTTGGTAAATCAGTTATGGTTTAGTGTCATTATGATATAACATACAGACTACAATAAAAAGGAAACTAAAGAAATGAATGAATGAATGAATGAATGAAAAAATAATAGCTAAAAATATTTGCTCCAAATAAATAAAGAAAAAAATGCATGAAGTCTTGGCTCCAGCCATCTAACAATTCTGTTGAATACACATTTAGGAAAATAGCACATTTTCCTTTCTCCAAATGCTGGTGACACAAATGATTACCCACAAGAAACTGACCAGAGATGATAAAAGGCTGAGGTTACTATCTATTTTCGAAATCTTGATTGAGATGGAAATAAATTAACTGCCCACCTGCTGCCCAGTATAAAAGCCGTGCAGTGGAGGTGTGAAAAGGGATTTGGATACTGTCTTGAAAATCAGAAATAGCTTCTGTCATGCAAATCAGTGGGGGGAAATTATGATTGATAGTATATCAAAAAGGTTGTGAGCATATGCTTGTGGCTGCTACCATTTAGGTGAACTTTCTGGCTGACATTGTTTATCTGAATGGTTTTATTAACTTAAAATATTAATATTTAATGTTTGTCATAAGAATTTCAAATGAGATTAAAATTTTTATTTGGGACTGTAGCGTTTCAAGGAGCACGATGAACATAAAAATCATGCTGTGTTTACGTACGTTCTTTATGTACGTTGCTTATACTAAAACTGTTAACTTTAAAATATAATTTACTTTTTTCCACTAATGCTGTTTGTTTCCTTTTTGCATCTTTCAACTTGGACAGTGCAATTAAATGTCTGCTTCACTGTTGCTTATAATTTCATCTATACGATTTCACCTATATACGGTCTTGTGCAACAGCATAGTGCTGCTGTGGTTGGGTTGCAAATTCTGTAGGGAACCACTTATTTGCTGTAAAAATGTGTTTTAATTGGAAGTTAAATATTCCTTGAAACATTTCTGTTAGATTTTTGTCTTAAAATCTCAAATTTGAGACCAAACTTGAATTGTCTGTCATCTCTCTTTAACTTCCCATTTTCTTTCTGCAACATAGTCACACAAAAAGCACGAATCCACTACTGAAACGTGGCGGTTTTGCACATTAAAATATTTTCAAAATAAATAAAAATTAATTGCAAAAATAAGCAATTACAATATGATAGCTGTTTTTACTTTCTCAGCTTTCTAATTGTGGCATAAATGCTAAATGAAAATGTGTATTTATTCAACTTTTTAAATAAACTTTTCTCCTCCATGCTGTCCTCGCACTGAAGCAATCAAGCTATTTGCATGCTGGAGAGACGAGAGAAACCCACTCCGGATATGTTTGGAGAGTTACTACAGAACGCCAGCACCATGGGAGACCTGCGAAACTGTCCGGTGAGTATGCTTAGCTTGACTTTTTAACATAAGCAAAAGACAGAAGAGGGCTAGTAGTGTCTACTGTTGTGTCTCTGACTACAAAGAGTTTTAAAGATTTAGCTCATCACAATGCTAGAGGCGTCAGAGATGGATGGACCAATTTTCTTTGTGGGTAAGACTTCCAGTAGGTTTTATGACCCTTTGGGTAGGGGGAAAAGAAAAGCTGTTATCTGGGCCCCCTCTTTGACAGCTGGAATTGCTGGGACATAAGTTATGGATCGAGGTCAGAGAAGAAAGCAGACATTGTGAGGAGCAGGAGTTAGAAAATCTCATCCAAAGAAACAGAAATGATAGTCAATCGTGGAAGCCGTTTTCCATTACTGGAGGGCTATTTTATGTTGGAGCACTCTTAGCATATAGCCATCTGACATCTGCTGGGAGACAATACAGCAGTGCACAGACAATCCAGGAAGCTTTTGGAGAGTGTTGGGGACAACTTCCTGGTGCAACTACTGGAGGAACCAACCAGGGGCCATTCTCCTTTTGACCTGCTGCTTATAAAGAAAGAAGAATTCTTAGGGGAGGTAGAAGTGGGTGGCAACCTGGGCAGCAGTGACCATGAGATGGTTGAGTTCAGGATCCTGACAAAAGGAAGAAAGGAGAGTAGCAAAATACGGACCCTGGACTTCAGAAAAGCAGACTTTGACTCCTTAGGGAACTGATGGGCAGGATCCCCTGGAAGGTTAATATGAGGGGGAAAGGAGTCCAGGAAAGCTGGCTGTATTTTAAAGAAGCCTTATTGAGGGCGCAGGAACAAACCATCCCGATGTGCAGAAAGAATAGCAAATATGGCAGGCGACCAGCTTGGCTTAACAGTGAAATCTTCAGTGATCTTAAACACAAAAAGGAAGCTTACAAGAAGTGGAAACTTGGTCAGATGACTAGGGAGGAGTATAAAAATATTGCTTGAGCATGCAGAGGTGTAATCAGGAAGGCGAAAACACAACTGGAGTTGCAGCTAGCAAGGGATGTGAAGGGTAACAAGAAGGGTTTCTACAGGTATGTTAGCAACAAAAAAAAATTCAGGGACAATGTGGGACCCTTAATGAATGGGGGAGGCAACCTAGAGACAGATGATGTGGAAAAAGCTGAAGTACTCAATGCTTTTTTTGCCTCGGTCTTCACAGACAAGATCAGCTCCCAGACTGCTGCACTGGGCAGCACAGTATGGGGAGGAGGTTAGCAACCCTAAGTGGTGAAAGAACAGGTTAAGGACTATTTAGAAAAGCTGGACATGCACAAGTCCATGGGTCCAGATCTAATGCATGCAAGGGTGCTGAGGGAATTGGCTGATGTGATTGCAGAGCCATGGACCATTACCTTTGAAAACTTATGGTGATCGGGGGAGATCCCGGACGATTGGAAAAAGGCAAATATAGTGCCCATCTTTAAAAAGGGGAAGGAGAATCCGGGGAACTACAGACCGGTCAGCCTCACCTCAGTCCCTGGAAAAATCATGGAGCAGGTCCTCAAGGAAACCATTTTGAAGCACTTGGAGGAGAGGAAGGTGATCAGGAACAGTCAACATGGATTCACTAAGGGCAAGTCATGCCTGACCAACGTGATTGCCTTCTATGATGAGATAACTGGCTCTGTGGATATGGGGAAAGCAGTGGACGTGATATATCTTGACTTTAGCAAAGCTTTTGATATGGTCTCCCACAGTATTCTTGCCAGCAAGTTAAAAAAGTATGGATTGGATGAATGGACTATAAGGTGGATAGAAAGCTGGCTAGATTGTCGGGCTCAACGGGTAGTGATCAATGGCTCCATGTCTAGTTGGCAGCCGGGTATTAAGCGGAGTGCCCCAGGGGTCGATCCTGGGGCCAGTTTTGTTCAACATCTTTATTAATTATCTGGATGATGGGATAGATTGCACCCTCAGCAAGTTCGCAGATGACACTAAGTTAGGGGGAGAGATAGATACACTGGAGGGTAGGGATAGGGTCCAGAGTGACCTAGAAATCATTGGGGGATTGGGGCAAAAGAAATCTGATGAGGTTCAACAAGGACAAGTGCAGAGTTCTGCACTTAGGACGGAAGAATCCCATGCACCGCTACAGGCTGGAGACCGACTGGCTAAGCAGCAGTTCTGCAGAAAAGGACCTGGGGATTCCAGTGGATGAGAAGCTGGATATGTGTCGTCAGTGTGCCCTTGTTGCCAAGAAGGCTAACGGCATATTGGGCTGCATTAGTAGGCGCATTGCCAGCAGATCAGGGGAAGTGATTATTCCCCTCTATTCGGCACTGGTGAGGCCCCATCTGGAGTATTGCATCCAGTTTTGGGTCCCCCACTACAGAAAGGATGTGGACAAATTGGAGAGAGTCCAGCGGAGGGAAACGAAAATGATTAGGGGGCTGGGGCACATGACTTATGAGGAGAGGCTGAAGGAACTGGCCTTCTTTAGTCTGCAGAAGAGAAGAGTGAGGGGGGATTTGATAGCAGCCTTCAACTACCTGAAGGGGGGTTCCAAAGAGGCTGGAGCTCGGTTGTTCTCAGTGGTGGCAGATGACAGAAAAAGGAGCAATGATCTCAAGTTGCAATATGGGAGGTCTAGGTTGGATATTAGGAAACCCTATTTAACTAGGAGGGTGGTGAAGCACTGGAATGGGTTACCTAGGGAAGTGGTGGAATCTCCATCCTTAGAGGTTTTTAAGGCCCTGCTTGACAAAGCCCTGGCTGGGATGATTTAGTTGGTGTTGGTCCTGCTTTGAGCAGGGGGTTGGACTAGATGACCTCCTGAGGTCTCTTCCAACCCTAATCATCTATGATCTTAGGCTTAGGACAGCATTTCCACTATTAACACAATTCTCATGGTGATGCTTTTGGTGAAGCTTACAGCATAATACCGGTATGCTTCATGAGCAACAGCAGCATGGGAAGAGATAGGAGTTTACTTCCAGTAGAATTCTTTTGACATTGCTGTGTTATAACACAGATAGTATAGCTTCCGTGTCAGCCATTCTATTCTGTTCATGTCCCTAGGTGCATAGGTAAGATTTCATTTCAACTGGGCTCACATGTTTCAGTATAAGGAATGGAACTGTGCTTTTCTCTTGGGCCATGTCATTAAAGGTCTTTTGGGGTGGAGAAGGAGTAAAAGCATAATTAGGAGTTTTGAGGAAAACTGGTATTTAACCTTGTAAAAGCAGTTCTTTGCACATGTCTAGCTAGCCTTCGTGTACTGTGCTACCACAGGCCATACAAAAATACAGTTGGATTCTTTTAAGTTCAACATATGGCAGTGAATGAAATTTTAGAGTATCTATTTATTTAGTTCTATAAATGTACACTGTGTTTTGCAGCATAAATGGAGTGAGATTTCTTACCCATAAGAGCTTACAGTCTAAGGCCATGATCCTGCAAAGACTTTTGCATGTGCTTAACTTGAAACACATACAGGGTCAGGACTGAATTAGTAGCTAGGAGAAGGATGGGCAAACTACTTGATGCATTTTCGTGACTATAAGCCACTGTTGTAAATTATTGCTGCTGTTAAAAATATAGCTTTGTGTAGTCTTGCGCGGCAGGGGAGGGCGTGAGGGGGAGGGCGGCCGGAGCCCCGGGGGAGGGCGGTTGGCCCCGGCCGGGGCTCCGCTCTCCCTGGCGGCCGGGGGGAGGGCGCCGGGGGGGAGGGCGGCCGGAGCCCTGGGAGTAGGGCGGAGTGTCCGGCCGGGGCTCTGCTCTCCCCGGCGGCCGGAGCCGGAGCACTGCACTGCCCCCCTCCAGGTGCCGCCCCAAGCACAAGCCTGGTGGGCTGGTGCCTGGAGCCGGCCCTGCTTGGAATACGAGTCTTGTCAGATCCTCAGTGGAGTTTAGTGGTGAACCTTTGTGAGGAGAAGGAGAAGAAACTGGCATTGATTGTAGCAGGAATTGTAACAACCACATTAACCAAGGCTGTGTCAGCATTTCCATTCTAACCCTCTGCTTTTCAGTTGCTTATAACCAGGCCCGGCTCCAGGCACCAGCGCAGCAAGCAGGTGCCTGGGGTGGCCAATGGAAAGGGACGGCACATCCAGCTCTTTGGCGGCAATTCGGCAGCGGGTCCCTCATTCCCTTTAGGAGGGAAGGACCTGCCGCAGAATTGCCACCAAAGAATGAAGCAGTGGCAGTAGAGGTGCTGCTGAAGTGCCGCGGATCGCGTCCTTTTGTTTTGTTTTTTTTCCGCCGCTTGGGGTGGCAAAAACGCTGGAGCCAGCCCTGCTTATAACTTTCTGAAACTTTCACCTTTCTCACTGAAATTTTCCATGCTTAATCTCTGCCAACGGTGAATGTCTCCTTTTTGGAAAGTTGGAGTAAAAATGCTTCGGCTCTTTGAGAATGAAAGTAGATAAATATGTAAAAATTACAATTTAGTAAGAATATAGCCTTTGTGGAAGACAAGAGCCCTTTGATTAATCTGATGTGAATTCTTTGGTTTGACTAAATTGTTTGCTAATTGCTGCTCCTTCCGCTGTTGTTATCCTCACCTTACTTTTTGGCTTTATTTAACGATCTGGGGAGCCATCCTGAGGTGGCTTAGTTAAAAGTAGCACCTCCTGTAATGCAAGAGAGGAATCACTGTATCAGGACTCAACATTCCTTCCTCTCTGTCAGAAAGTTATGAATTTAGCTGAGCTCCTTCAGTATAGCTCAGTAGCACTTCAAACAGATGGGAGAAGAGAGGAAGAGAATTGCAGGTAAGGTAATTCAGTTGCCCTGAGGGAGGCCACACAAATTCCTGTAGTTAACTTCAGCCACCTGAATGACATTTGGAAAATAGAATATCTGAATATATGTGTCCTTCTCTCTCCCTAAGATGTAAATATCCCAGATTTCAGTGTTTGGAAAAAGGCTTTCCCCCCACCCCACCCCCACTACCTTGCTTTTGGCTGACTTATTACTAACCCCCAAAAAGATGACTTGGAAAACTCAAGCTATGCTCTCTTGAGTTGGTTGGACTGAAAGATACTATAGTGAAGCTTGCAAAGAGAATCCTGATGAATTAATCTTATAAAGCAAGCCACCTTTGTAAATTGCTGTTGAGAGGAAGAGGTCCTGTAAGATCTTTCATTCCCTGGATAAAGTGTCAGGCGTGATTAGATCCAGTGGTGAAACAGGCCTCTTGGCAATGAGAAGCCTTTTATGAAAAGGGTTTTTTGTCCTGAGAATCTCTGCAAAGCAGCCTAAAGTGACTTGACATTGAGGGTGATGAGGGTGATACAGTGACTCTGGCAAGGCTAAATAGAAAGCTTTTTAATTTTGTATTGCTTGTTGGAATTGCAGTCATCATCTCTTATTTTGAATGGGAAACTTTTTTCCAGTATGTTGAAAATGCTCCTGATCACAACCCTTTTGTGTGTGTGTGTGTGTGTGTGTGTGTGTGTGTGTACTTGCACAAAAATTTTTTTACTATTTATTTATTTAGGAAGTATTAATAGGTTTACAAATCCTCGCCACATAAGTATCAGAAACAAAATGGTAATAATTACAACAGTGAGCTTATGTTTAAAGAGAACATTATACAGGAAAATAGTCATCAAATCTCTATTTAACAGGGTGTTACCATATTACAGAGTGAGCATCGATTTTATTAGATTGAGTGAAATCTCTGATTACACATACTCAACACACCAGGTATCTCTATCAAATGTTAATATTTAAAAAAATTGGACAGGTGTGCTGTTTTATTTTGCAGGTGAATATACTTGTCTGAGTACTGAATAAAAGGTAACCAAATATCTAAGAATCTATTTGTCCTGTCTGTTTTGCTGGGTACATAACTGATGCACTAATTTTTCCGTAACAACCTCCCATATTTTTTGAACCACTCCTCTATGGTTGGACTTCTTTTTATATAGAGAAGCTGTCAGTAGCCGAGCAGCTACTAGCAGATGAGAGATTAATTCTCTATTTTCTTTTGTATGCCCATTGCTTCTTAGAAGCCCAAGAAGGATTACCAAAGGGCCATTTGGTAATAAATATCCAACACTTTGTGATATTTGGTTACAGATTGCATCCCAGTACTACCTAATGACTGGACATAGCCACAATATGTGCATTAAATCTCCTCTTTCACAGTTTCTCCAATATTTGTCCCTATTCGATCTCTCTCTATTTTTTAAATTGTCTGGTGTGAGGAATTATTGAAACAAAATCTTAAATAAATTTTCTCGTTGAGTGATTGTGCATGTCCATTCTACTGCAGGTATCTGTGCGCTCCAGTGCACGATTGGAAAGCTTTTACCCTTAGGAGTACCCTTCAGGGCTGCTTCAGCGCCCTCTGCTGTCTTGCATACATCGTGCAGGCATAAAGGGGTGAGCTGCCCTATGCTCCCCAGTTCCTTCCTACCACCTGTGATGGCTGTTGGATCTCCCTATCCTTGCTACTTCAAGTCTTCTTCAATAACTTTATATAATACCATGTATAGTTAGTTTGTAAATATTAAAAAGTTGGTTTTGTTTTTTTTGTTTTGGTGGATTCCAGCACCCAGTTTGGGTACCAGCCTCAATACCAGAGGTATGCTGTGCTTTCCAGGTTGCAAGTTATGCCACTCTTGCAGCAAGGCTATGCCAAATAGTGATCCTCACCCTAACTGCCTTAAGTGCTTGGGGGAGGCTCACGTGAGCAATAAGTATGGCGTTTGTAAGGGCTTTAAGCCCTGTTTGAAAAAAAATGGGGCAGCCAGATTGAAATATCTGCTCGTGGAATTGGCGCTATGGCCTCCATCTGAGCCCTCTTCATTGATCCTGGGTACTGAACACCTCAGCGTCTGTCAACGCACCTCCAGCTCTTCTAGTATCGAGAAGCAGATTGTCGCGTCTTGTACTGAAGAAGAGGCATCAGAAACTGGACTCAGTACTGGGGTCGTTGAGAGAATCAAAGAGGATGAACTCTGCTAAGGAGTCGAGAGGGCGTTCAAAGAGGAAGCACTCCCCCATGCACATCTCTAAACAGGGGAGTTTGTTGACTCCAGAGCCCAGTGGGACCTGTAAAGTCTGACTCCCAACGCTCCTTCATTGGCATCACCTCATGTCTTGGTACCTCATATTATCTTCCTGGTGCTGTTTACTCCTGAGGCCTTTGAAGCTGTGAGAGAGCTGTTGGAATCTCTTGGTGCCGATGTCACCAGTTGTTCAAGAGGCTTGCCCAGCACCAGTGCCCAGGGTACTGCCTCCTGTGCCTTCATCTCCGCACCAACCAGCTCCACTGGACGCAGCCATCAGGGTACCAGTGAGGCCAGCTCTGTCAAGAGGAAAGCCACAGAAGATATCCCTGGTTCCATTAGAGTCTGAACTGCCTTCCCTGATACCAACTGGTATGGCACTGCCTTGGTCTCAAGGAGAAGCTTCTCATCATCAGGCTTTGAAGTAGGTTCCTATGTGTCCCAATATAGCTGGTCCCTTCAGGAGGGATATGCCACCTGCCTGCCCTGGTTTCTGTCCCCGTTCCAGCAGGGCGCTTTCAGGAGGGACCCTTGGTCTAAGCATAGCTGGGGTCCAGGGCCATACAGTAGCCCTTCTGGAACCTGTGGGGTCCCTCCCCAGTCAATAACATCTCCACAGCCATGTCAGCTGGCTCCATCTTCTGAGCGTTGGAAGCATCATTGCCACAAACGTAGCATTTGTACTGAGCCCGGCACTGAGCAGAGTCAGGATCCCTCTTGCAAGCAGCTACAAGAGGACCAGAAGCTGGATCAGCCCGATACCGTTAGCATTCTCTCCCTCATCTGCTGATGACACAGTTATGTCGGAGCCTATTTCTCCATCTCTGGAGGGGGGAGGGATAGCTCAGTGGTTTGAGCATTGGCCTGCTAAACCCAGGGTTGTGAGTTCAATCCTTGAGGGGGCTGCTTAGGGATCTGGGGCAAAATCAGTACTTGGTCCTGCTAGTGAAGGCAGGGGGCTGGACTCGATGACCTTTTGGGGTCCCTTCCAGTTCTAGGAGATAGGTATATCTCCATATATTTTTTTAAATTATTTTAAGACCCATCAGGAGCTGTTGAGGGGACTGACTATGGCAATTGATATCCACCCAGAGGAGGTCCAGGAAAAATCCCTCTAGCTGGTGGACATTCTAACATCTGAGTCTTCAGCTAGACTAGTGCTGCCAATGAATGAGGTTATCTTAGAGCCTATCAGGATCCTCTGACAGACCCCAGGTTCTCTGCCTTCAATGGCTAAAAGAGTGGAGAGAAGCTACTAAGTCCCCCCCTGAGAGTTCAAGCACTTGTATAACCATCTTCTTTCAGGCTCCCTTGTATTTGCAGTGGCCAATGAAAAGGAATGACAGGGACACCAGGACTCAACCCCAAAGAATAAAGAGGACAAGAAGCTGGACTTACTTGGAAGGAACATTTATTCCACAGATCTATTACAGCTTTGCATTGTGAACCAGCAAGCTTTGCTAGGACGCTGTGATTTCACTCTGTGGGATACAGTTCTGAAATTTAAAGACAGGCTTCCAGATAAGGCAAAACAAGCGTTACTCACTTTGATGGAGGAGGGCAAGTTGTTCTCCGTAACAGCTCTACAGGCACGGCTTGATGCAGCAGATTCTGCATCTCACAGCATGGCCTCTGTCATCACGATGAGGTGCTGATCCTGGTTTCACTCTTCTGGCCTCCCTTCAGACATGTGACAGACAGTTTGGGACTTACCCTTTGAGGAGCCGTCATTAGTTTCAGAAAAAATGGACAAGTCTCTGCATAGTCTTAAAGATTCTCGGGCAACCCTGAAATCCCTGTGCATTTACACTGCAGCAGTGAAACAGAAGGCTTTCTGCACTTATCAGTCTCAGCATTTTCAGGGATTTACCCCTCAAGCCCAAGACCTACCAAGAAGAAGGAACAGAGGTTACAAACGGCAACTTCCACCATCGCCTCCTGTGTCTGCAGCTGCTGGTTCATTGAGGTGGGCAGAATCTTCCAAGAGCTCGCTTTGATGGGCAGGTCAAGAATGGTTTACCAGTTCTGAGAGTGCAATCCCTTTTTGTTCCAATTTTTGCAAACTACCTGTCCCACTCAGTCGTGCTTAGACTCGCATCACAACAGACTGTTGGATTCTAAGTGTAGTAGGAAGAGAGCCTGAGACATAAGCCCTTGCATTAGAAGCCTGGTATGAGGCAGGACCTGCTTACAGAATATGGCAAGAACAAGGCTGATATTGCAGAAATACACATTCCTAAGAAGTGCTAAGCACAGAGTACTCACGCAAACACATCCTGATATCAAGTGGTACCAGAACATCCTGATATTAAGGATGGTACAAAAACATTCCCTAAGGATAACAGGAACACACTGGCCCCTTCTAAAAGATACGGTCAGGATAACAGTACGTAATAACAATGTTTTAATTGAACCAACATGTACAAGGTGATGAGTGATAACTAGCCACATCAGAGGGCATAATTTACTATGTCAAAGGCAGTACATAAATTGTTTGTACTAGGGCAGTGGTTTTCAAACTTTTTTCCTGGTGACCCAGTTGTAGAAAATTGTTGATGCCCGTGACCCAATGGAGCTGGGGATGAGGGGTTTGGGGTGTGGGAAGGGCTCGGTCACAGGGTTGGTGTGCAGGGGTGTGGGCTGCGGGGTGGGGCAGGGAATGAGAGGTTCAGGGTGTGGGAGGGGGCTCTGGGCTGAGGCAGGGGTGTGGGGTGCAGGAGGGGGTGAGGACTCTGGGCTGGGGGTGCAGGCTCTGTGGTGGTGCTGGGGATGAGGGGTTTGTAGTGCAGGAAGGGGCTCTGGGTTTGAGGGGGTGCTCAGGGCTGGGGCAGGGGATTGGGGTGTGGGCTTACATTGGACGGCTCCCGGTCAGCTGCACAGCAGGGATGCTAAGGCAGGCTTCATGCCTGTCCTGGCACCACAGACCGAGCTGCACCCCAGAAGCGGCCAGCAGCAGGTCTGGCATGCAAGCAGCTCCACGTGGCTCTCGCCCGGAGGCACCACCCCTACCAGCTCCCATTGGTCGGTTCCCAGCCAATGGGAGTGTGGAGCCGGTGCTCAGGGCAGGGGCAGCGCATGGAGCCCCATGGGTCCCCCACCCCATCTAGGAACCAGATCTCCTGCTGGCCACTTCTGGGGCATAGCACAGTGTCGGAACAGGTAGGGACTAGCCTGCCTTAGCCGGGCAGCACCGCCGGCGGGACTTTTAATGGCCCAGTCGGTGGTGCTGACCAGAGCCGCTGTGACCCAGTGCCTTACATTCCGTGACCCAGTACTGGGTTGCGACCCACAGTTTGAAACCCACTATATTAAGGTATAAAGATGTATTTCAGAGGGAGTATGTTTGGCCAGCCCAGGGGGGAATTGAAAGTCCCGCCATTTACTAAGCTGTATTCATTGTTACAGGCATACATGTTTTAGTATCTTTGTAGAGTCTGCCAAGTGCTATTACTGTGCTTCGTCGACAATAAACCTGGCCGGGCGCCTTTGCACCTTACAGATCTTGTGGTCATTGGGCGGTTCGCTCCAGGTCTGCTGTGTCGGCTGTCTGCGCAGAGCTGGAGCAACGCACAGGGAGAACACACACACACAGCCAAACATCTAACCACACTAAGTATAATGGAAGTGGGAAAATTTACTCCCATTTTATTTCTACGCCACCTTCCTGTCCTCTTCAGGGACCCCTGTCATGAGAGAGCACATCAGCAAGAGATGCAATCACTTCTCCTTGTAGGAGCCATGGAGGAGGTTTCTCCTTTGTTCAGGGAAAAGGGGTTTTACTCCCAATACTTCATGATACTGAAGGCCAAAAGGGGGTCTCAAGACTGTTTTAGATCTAAGGCAGTTAAAGAAGTTCCTTATAAAAAAACTGAAGTTCTGGATGGTCACTTTGGCTTCCATTATTCCTTCCCTGGAGCTGAGGGACTAGTATGCTCCTCTTGATTTAAAGGATACCTACTTTCATGTGGCAATTCAGCAGGGTCACAGAAAGTTTCTAAGATTCACTGTTGGTGGCCATCATTATCAGTTCACAGTCCTCTCCTTTGGTCTCTCGACTGCCCCTCATATTTTTACGGTGTATGTAGCAGCTTTCCTCTGGATTCCCTCACCTGGATAACTGGCTGATAAGAGGTTGATCGAGATCACAGGTGGTGTCCAGCATCTGCATAATCTGGTCCACCTTTGATGCACTCAGCCTGATAGGACTGAATTGTCTGTGTTGATTATCTCCAGTGCAGAAAATAGAGTTTATTGGACCCATTCTAGACTCGACAGCAGCCAGGGCCTCACTTCCACAGATGAGATTTCTTGCAGTGCAAAGCCTCGTTCTCGAATTCAAGACTTATCCTCTCACCGTGGTGAGCTACTATTTAAGACTGCTGGGGCATCTTGTGATTTTTGGCCCTGGACCATCTTGCAACAGGGTACATCAATGGAAAGAGGTACTTCTCTATGGTATTGCAGATGTTTGTAGATCACCGTGGGCATTTCACTGGCATCAACGTGGGGTGGTCCGGGAAGGTGCATGCCGCACGCATCTTCAGGAACACTGGCCTGTACGGAAAGCTGCAAGCAGGGACTTTCTTTCCAGACCAGAAGATTCCAGTGGGGGATGTTGAAAATGCCAATAGTGATCCTGGGAGACCCAGCATGCCCTTACAGCCATGGCTTATGAAGCCTTACACGGGAAACCTGGACAGCAGCAAGGAGCGCTTCAGCAGTAGGCTGGGCAGGTGCAGAATGACCACTGAATGTGCCTTTGGCTAACTAAAAGCACACAGGTGCTGCCTTCATGGCAGGTTAGACCTAAATGAGGAAAATATTCCCATGGTCATAGCAGCCAACTGTGCACTCCATAATATTTGTGAGGCTAAGGGTGAAAAGTTTGCCCCGGGCTGGAGCACGGAGGCAGATTGTGTGGCGGCAGATTTTGAGCAGCCAGATACCAGCGCTATTAGAGGGGCACAATGAATCGGGGGGTTGAGGTGCCATTTTGACAATGAGATCCAGTAATGTATTTATACATTTTATACAACACTCTTGCCATGCTTTGTTAACTTGCTGCCTTGCATGAAAATTTTGATGATTCCTGACTGTTTTGTACTCAGCGAACGATCAAATTGCCACTGTGTATTAATTCCAGCAGCAACCACCACGTGTAGGAGACAAATAAAGATTGGCTATCCACTGGGCCCTGGGCGGTGGAGGTGGGATCACCGCCGAGGATGACGTCCAACTCCTTATAGAAGCGGCAGGTCTTTGGTGCAGCACCAGAGTGACGGTTTGACTCCCTGGCCTTCTGATGCGCCTGCCTCAGCTCCTTTATCTTCACATGGCACTGTTGTGTTGTCCCCTTTGTAGCCCTTATTCAACATGCCATGAAAAATCTGACTGTAGGTATCAAATGGGCATCAAGGGATGGATCATGTGATGATTACCTGTTCTGTTCATTCCCTCTGGGGCACCTGGCATTTCCCACTGTCGGAACACAGAACACTGGGCTAGATGGACCTTTGGTTTGACCCAGTATGGCCATTCTTATGTTCTTAAAGTTCCTACAGCTCGAGCGGAGCTGGGACTGCACAGCCTCCTCTCCCCACAGACCCAGCAGATGCAACAACTCTGGTGTGCTCCAAGCTGGAGAGCATTTGCGCTGTGGAGCTGCCATGGTCAACTGGGAAGATGCAATGTGAGCTCTCCATGCTGGGCAAACGGGAAGTGGAATTCCAAAAATTACAGGGCCTTTAAAGGGCGAGGGGCAGAAGCCTATGCACCTGGATGGAGGGCAGTGGAGTTCGAATTGCTGACGAGAGCAGTCAGGATGGGCATTTTTGGGACACTTCCTGGAGGGCGTTTACAGTGACATAACCAAGCGCAGTGTCTACACTGATACTTTGTCGATATAACTTTGCCACAAAAAGCTCTACGCCTCTCGTCAAGGTGGTTTTATTTTGTCTCCAAAACAGGACATTTTTGTCAGTGAAAGGAGCATGGTAGTGAATATATCTCCACTGTTTTTATTGACAAAAGCTGACTTTTGTCGACAAAATTCTGTAGTGTAGACAAGGCCTAAGACATGTCAGCTTTTGGTGACTTGCTTTTAACATAGATGCTCAAGAACATAATTTTCTGGTACAGAGATATAACTCCTTGAATGGTACAGGTACATACATTTCACAATGATATTGATGATCAGTGTGTCACTGGCTTTCAGTTGAAATCTCACATTATGTTCTTCGGTGAACCAGAATATACATACCAGAACCAGAAGATTTCTGGAGCCCCACTAAGTTGGCACTAAGAGTTCCAGTGTTTGTCTAGGTTAGAGTCAGGGCCGGCTCCAGGCACCAGCTTGCCAAGCAGGTGCTTGGGGTGGCCACTCAGGAGAGGGGCGGCACGTCCAGCTATTCGGCGGCAATTCGGTGGACGGTCCCTCACTCCCACTTGGAGCGAAGGACCTTCCGCCGAATTGCCGCCGCAGATCGCGATCGCGGCTTCTTTTTTTTTTTTTTTTTTTCCGCTTGGGGTGGCAAAAACCCTGGAGCCGGCCCTGGTTAGAGTGCCTCCCAGTCCACTGCTGCCTTGAATATTTGGAACATCTAGTCCAGAGGTTCTCAAACTGTGGCCCGTGAGCTCCATTCAGGTGGTCCGCAGATAGTTCCCTCTAAGGTGTGTGCCTGTGTGGCCGCACACAAGCAAATTAAGGGTGCAGGCGTGGCTCCACTAATTAGCTGCCTGGACCCTGGAGAAGATGCACATGTAAGGTGAGGTGGTGGCCTTGGCAGGAATAGGGTGTAGGTGGGAGGGGGCAGTGGGGTGAGAAGAGGGGTTGGGGGGAATTTGGGATGTGCAGGGCTGCGGCAGCCAGAGAAAGAGGCAAGTTTCCCCAGCTCCAGGGCTGTGGCTGCCAGGGAGAGACGGCCCACCTTCCCTGCCCCAGCTCAGCAGCTACTGCGGTGGGGAGAGAGGGAGAGACCCCCCCCCTACTTCCCAGCCCCAGCTTGGGGCCTGCTGCGGCAGGGGAGAGGGGGCACATCCATCGCATTAGAAAGGTAAAACTACTTATATGAAAATGAGTTGTGTGCTTTTATTTGTAGAACAAAAAAAGTTAATTATTATTATTAATTATTATTAGGTTTTTTTATATAGCGCTTTTATCCAAAGCGCTTTACAATAGTTAGCTAATGGTACAAACAACATTTGGAAAGATCGTTAAGTGGTCCGCTGAGACCCTCAGCAATTTTCAAGTGGTCCTCAGAAAAAAAAAGTTTGAGAACCGCTGATCTAGTCCATCCTGTTTAATAGGACCGTACAAAGTATCTGCACTCACACTTGCTCTTTACTTACTCCATGTACATTCTGATAACATCTTCTGTTTTCCTGCTAGGGTGTTATGGATGGTCACAGAAAGATTTTGAAACCAGAAAGATATCCTTAGCAAAATATTAATTTTGACTGTGGCAGCTCTTCCCAACCAAGAAATTGTATACTTCTGTCAGCATCCCAGATCTTTTTTCATATGCTAAAGTAGTGGTCTAACATTTAAACTGTAGAGCTCTTCTGGGTTGTTTGAGTTTTGAATTCCCAGGTATTTATAGAATTTGTTGCCCGTTCATATCCAAATGCTTTCTGGAGGATTGACTTTTCAGAATCTGGCAAATCTGTAGCTAGCTTTTCAGATTTGGCATAATTTACTTTAAATCCAGATGCTTTCCCAAGTCATGCATTTGTATAGAAACTAATTTTAGGGAAATACTGACAATTTTTGTATAAATAAAATTAATATCTGCATATAAAGCTATTTTCTGATGTGTTCCTGCAAGTTTTGTTCTTGTGATAGGTAGGTTCGTTGTTCCTGTATCTCCTGTGCAAAAGGTTTCATGATCTGTGCAAAAAATAAAAATAACCATGGAGATCCCTGCCTAATCCCTCTGTGTAATTCAAACATGGTAAATTTAACCACATTAACTCTCCCAGCTCCTTTTGGGCTCAGGTTAAGAACAGTTATCCATTTAAGCACCTGAGGGCCAATGTCAATATGGGACAGACTTGAAATAGAAAGTTCCCCTCTATTCTATAAAAGGCTTTCTTTGTATTAAGTTATAAGAAAATAAATGAATCTCTTTTTGATCTGGCATTATGGATGATTCCAAGTATTTGCTGAATATTGTCTGATATTTGTCTAATCTTAATGAATCCAGTATGATCTGGATTTGTATAAACTGAGATCATGGAGTGCAGTCAGCTGGTATTTTTGCTAAAATCTTTCATGATTCAACAGTGTGAAACGTACTTTTTAGCCACGGGTGCAGATGAAAAGAAAATAGAGAATGATACCAATAATATGTGATAAAAAGTGAGCCATGCTTCCAATTCCCACTGGAGTCTTGAGCACCCTCCAATTTTACCCATACTCCCTATTTTACATGCCTCCCTTGGGGCAATTATATCTTCTAACCGTTATCCTTCATCTGAGGAAGAATTGACTGTATTCACATGTGAATACCAGGCAGAATTTGGCATCAATCATCACATAGTCATCATAGTTTGCTGTTCTCTCTTCCATCTTCATATGTTGAGCATGTAGAATCTGCTGCACTCCAGCCACCTTCTATATTGAAGCAAGAGGCAAGACCCTGCAGTGGTAATACAGTAAACTGTGAAGTTGTATATTCCATTCAGTTTTAATTATAAAAAATGTCTATGCGGATTTTTGTTTTGTTTCAGAGTAACTGTGGGGAAAAGATCCGTATACGTCGTGTGCTCATGAACTCTCCCCAGATCATGACCATTGGGCTGGTGTGGGATTCAGACCACTCTGATCTAGCTGAGGATGTCATTCACAGCCTGGGCACCTGCCTCAAACTTGGAGATGTGAGTCTACTGCACATTTGACAATCTCTCAAAATCCCCTTTTCCCAAGACATGTCTGTGCTGTTCACTTGTATGCATTCAGAATGCAGGTTCACCTCTGATTCTGGGATCATGGGAGCATAAACATGACATGCAGGGCCGGCTCCAGGCACCAAGCACCCAAGCTGGTGCTTGGGGCGGCACCTGGAGGGGGGCGGCGCGGCGCTCTGGCCGCCGGGGGGAGAGCCGAGCCGAGCCCCAGCCGGGGCTCGCCGCCCTCTCGCCGCCCTGCCCCCGGCGCTCTGGCCGCCGGGGGAGGGGCAGGAGAGCCGAGCCCCCGCCGGGGCTCGGCGCTCTGGCCGCCGGGGGAGGGGCGGGAGAGCCGAGCACCCGCCGGGGCTCGCGGCCCTGCCCCAGGGGCTCCGGCCGCCCCCCCCGGCAAAAAAGCCAGAGCCGGCCCTGATGACATGCAGCCACCTTTGCCTCTGATCATCCCAATCCTGCAACCCAAGGATTGGGTCCTATGTGACTGCTCCACTAAGCCTGTGAAAAACTGTTGGCATCAGATCAAATCAACAATTTGTCTCCTTGCTCTTCCTTACTACCATAGTTTAGGTAACTCCCCTTTGTGAGTACTCTGCTCTTTGAACAAGATCTGCTACATAATACTGAGGGGAATAGAAGAGAGGAAGGAAATGGTCCCACTACTCTGATAGGTGGTGTGTCCTTTACCTAATCATTTTACTTCCCTGGCACTAGTGGGTAGTTGCAACTGTTGGGATCAGATTTAAAAGAACACTGACAAGCACACTTGTACAAAATTTTTAATTGTATATTAGTTCTTAATCAATTGTATATTTTAAAATGTTAATTCTAATAATTTTATATTTTTAATGTCACTTTAGGTGCTTGAAAATTGGAAATGGCCTCAAAGTGCCAATTTTAGATCTGAATCCAAATTTTTCCCATGTTCAGGCAGATTTTCTGATTTTAATTTGGGCCAATCGCTTTTGAAAATAGCTGTCTATTTCCCTACCAATATTTGTGGGGGGGGTTTCCATTTGAACAATAGTTATTCCTGTCTGTGTTTGTAATGGAGCCAGAATGTGTTATGTTTTTTTTTTAAAAAACTTGTTCCTAAGTAACCCCATCCAAGGATTTGGTCCCAGCTCTGGAGTTATTTTAGAGATAACACAAGAGACTGGGAGGTACTGGCTGTTGTTGTATCTTAAATTTCTCAGTGACTGAATATGGTTATATTATATTGTAATTAGACTCTGGAGGTCAGTTCCTCTGAGACTTCAGCACTTTTAAAATAACTTAAATTTGAGGTCTAAACTGTTGGTGTGGCTCATAATAGGAATTATCACTAGTGACTCACTTAACACTGAGAAACGAATTAAACTATTTGGCATGAATCTGCACTAAGTTGCAGATGCATCACTTGAGAACAGAATTTGGCCCTTAAAATGTAAAGCAGTAATGCATTGAAAAGTGACTCCAAAAGAGCTTTTTTGTGTGTCAGTGATTTCTAAATGAAATTTGGTCAATTTTAAAAGTCAACACATGATTTTTCTGACTGCCTGGCCTGCAAATCAACTTGGGATCTGAAAGCCTCCACCACTGATAGACTCTGGAGGCCCACTACTGCCCTCAGTTACACCTTCACAAGGCCACTGACTTAAATTTGTCCTTGCTAGAGCCAGAACAGACTTCAGCTCCTTCTTCCATACCAGAACAGTGTTGGCTGTGCAGTGCAGAGAGAGAGGTAAAGAGTAGCTTTTTAAAAGTCACTCAGTAGAGCCACAAGATATAACAGAAAACATACAGAGAGTAGGCTTTTTGTTGAGAAAGAAAGTGCCATTTTTATTAATTTTCAGAGCAGAAATACACTTTAAAATCTAACAGGGGATTACATCATTGATATAAATGCCTTCCTTACAAGACAATTGTGGGCTGTCAGGCAACCTGGATTCTGTTCCCACCTCTGCCAATGACTTGTTGTATGACCGTGGACCGATCAGTTAACCATTCTGTGCCTTAATTTCTCCATCTGAAAAAATGGCATATAACACTTAACGCAGCTCTGTAAAGCATTTTTAGCTCTTCAAATGAAACACAGTATTTTATTATATAATTTTTCTTCTCTCCTTTTCCGCACCCCTTGAAGCTCTTTTTCAGAGTAACTGATGACAGAGCAAAACAGTCAGAGCTGTATTTGGTGGGAATGATCTGTTACTACGGAAAACATTACTCTACCTTCTTCTTCCAAACGAAGATCCGCAAGTGGATGTACTTTGATGATGCCCATGTCAAAGAGGTAAGGAAATAGGAGATTATTTTTGTAAATGCTAAGAACTATTTGGTGAGGGTGTAGATCCATACCGCTTTCCAAAGATTTCCAGAAACTTTGTGTGTGTTCTCACACCTGAGGTCCTACTTAACTCCACTGCTCCTAAAGGTTTCTCTGAACGAACTAATGCTTTCTGTAAGTCCGATGGAGGAGATGCTTTCTCCAGAAGACCTGATTTTGCAGCAGAGGATAACCCATTTAAAATGGGAGAATCGTAAAGAAATAAAAATAAGGCCTAAGAGAGGGGAGAGGGTGAAGAGTCTGAGGGACCCGGAAGGGGAAAGGGAAGAAGAGAAAAAGTGTTCAGGATCCTATTTCTTCTCCATTCAAAGATGCCTTCTAGTTATGTGATGGGAGGGTCCCTCTGATCTACATTATTTCTGATCTTCGTGGTGTCACCTCAGACTGTTATTTAATTCCCATTGACCTTTCTTTGATTTCTTGGTGCCTGCACTGCTGATGGCAAAAGTTGAAACAGCTGTGGACTTCTGTACAGCAGAGACCTGCATGGCAACCAGTACCAGGTAAACTGACAACTGTTCAGTGGTACCAGAAAGCCCAAAGGCCTTCTCTTTGGTTCTGTTTAATTGCCTGCCAGTCTTGCCTTTATGCTGTTGGCTGGAATCCTACAATTCACCTGTGCCGTTGGATGTATTTCTCACGCCCTCTCCTGACAAATGGTGTTGTTACTGAGTCCCTTCTCCTCAGGTTTAGAGTAGAAATATCTGGATGCCACACCCCTCTAGTAGCTGTTTCCTAAGGCGCATTCTTCCCTCTCTTACCAGTGCCTTTTTTCCCCCTCCGCCTAGGATGAAATGCTTGGCACCAAAGCCATCAGCACTGGGATCTTGGCACATGGTTACTACATCTCATTAGTTCATTGGGCTTCATCTCATGCCCCTCCCCTTCTATTTCCCCTTGTCACAAAGGCACAAAAGTAACAAAGGAAAGCTTTCTTCCGTAATCTCACCAAGCACAGTCTCTAAGGGAGAGCTATAAGCCTTCCACTTGTTCTTGGTCACGTTCCTCTGCAGTAAAACCCTGCCAAGGATAATACGGTGCTGTAACAGAATACCTGTGTAAGGAGCAGACCTGTTGGAGTAGATGTTCTGTGCATCTCTGCAAACCTGTACTAAAACACAGGGAAGTGTTTTCAAATGAATACTGGCTGCAAGAATTAAAGTCCAGCTCACCAAAACAGAAACTACAGTCATGCTGACCTTTCAGAAGAAGAAATGATTATACAGCAAGGTGTTTAACCCCTTGCATGCTGGATGAGTCTTCACCGAATGTTAGCTGTGATCTCAATTAATCCCAGTGCTGGAAATCTGTGGTTTGCGTGTTTGATTTTTTTTTACTTAATGCATTTTGTAAATTATGATAGATTAATTAGTACCAAAGCTATAACATTAAAAATGTGCCCTGATTTTGGTCTGTGAAGTGTTGGGAAATTTCATGTGGTAAAAAGTTTTTCTTAGCATGAGTAAACTCTGAATGGGAAAGAATATTAGTTTAAGCCTATATTCTAGCAAACATTAATTTTGTTTAACTATAAAACAGTAAATATCTCAATTATCAAAACAAGGCATAAACTGTTTCTGGTCTGCTGACAGTGGGCTCCCGTCCAGCTGGTATCACAAATTGTCCCTTTTTTGCAGTATGGTGGCTGTCAGAAGAAGGCATGGAAATGTCAATTTTAATTAACATCTTTACTTTCAGTAACATTTCAGAGTTTATAACAAGCATGAAATGCTTCAGCATGTGAATGTAGAGTAGGGCTCTGGGAAGAATTAGTGCAGCTTTATTGTGATCACTTATCACTTGTCCTTTGTCACCTTGGGCATCAAGAATCTTGTGGGGGGGAGGGCGGGAAGGTGTTCAGGGAGTGTTACTTGATTGTACAGTGCAGCATATGAAGAGGTTAAGAACCAGTCTCTTGGTTTGCCTGAGAGAAGTAAAAAGAAAAGCTGAGCAGTGTTCTTGTTCTTGTTGTTGTTTTTTTAATTCAGATTGGTCCAAAGTGGAAAGATGTTGTGACAAAGTGCATCAAGGGTCATTATCAGCCTTTGCTGCTGCTTTATGCAGATCCAAGAGGAACTCCAGTGTCAATGCAAGACTTGCCCTCTCAGGTGGATTTACAGCAGTATAGCAGGACTTGCTATGATAGCGAGGACTCAGGTAAACAGACTGAACTGTACACTTTATGCCCATCTCCATTGCAGCTGAACTGTTAGAAAAATGTTGCTTCATTTTGGGTGATATTTTGCTAGCCAGGTCTCTGTCACTGATCAAAGCTGACCTAGAGTCCTGAGAAGGATCCTCAGTATTTAACTCTTAAACCTTCCCTTCCAAACTACAGCTCCATAAATTACAAGTACATCCTCCTGCCTGAAAGACTTGCTTTCAGGGCTTCTCTTTAAGACCAAACATCATCTGGGAAAGGTTTCCGTTAAGTAATGTGATGAGCCATCCTCTTTTACTCCATCCAGGGCAGAATTCACTGTCTTTGGAGCATTCCCAGATTGTGACAGCCAGAATTTCAAGAGACCAAATGCTATTGCTAAACCAGAGGATGAGCATGTAATTTTACTTTTTAAATGTATAAAGAGAGCCAAATGATTACAAAAAACCCATCTAATCACAAAACATTCAAGGTCTCTGTCATTTTAAATGTCTGGAAATTTGTCTTTTCTAAGTATATCTAGGAGAAAATACTGACACAAAAATATGGAAGGATCTTTGTGTAGAGGGGAACAGTATAAGATTTATCTAGTGATTGAATTCATAAAATTATCCTAAGTTTTTAACAAGAAAGAAACAGGAGCAGAGATGCACAAAACGTAAGAGAAGGTGATCAATGCTTTTGACAGAACATACAGAATGCATAAAGAGAGTGACTGCCAACATGAATCTCTTGGGGTTTAAATGAGGCATCCAATCCAATACTCTCTCTTAAATATCCTGTATTATCCAGCAATATAGTACTGATATGATACACTAATGGATTAGGGAGAGAAAACACAGTGCTGTCGGTGGTGTTCCATTGGATTGGAAGGATGTGGTCAAGTAAGATGCCTTCGGAAATGAGTTCTGAGTCTGCTAAATGTTTGAAATAATGATCATGAAGAGAAGGCTAATTTGTTAATTACCTGGATAAATTAGGACACTGAACAGACTGAAGTGAGATGAGCTTCCTGTAAAGAAGAGGAAGTATAGGCATTTTGAGAGGCACATTTTAAAAGCAATCAAAAAGAGAGATTGTGGTGGTGGATATAAACTGTACATGAGCTTACACTGTGGTAGTATTGCGAGGAAGGCTGATTCTATTCTTGGATATTTACAGAGAAGCTGACCTGCGTTTGGGAGGGCTTCATAGGTTGCCAAGAACAGCAGTCTGAGCGCAGGACCAGAAAAATAGCACCTTCCTTCCAGGAATTCTACCCATTCACACGATTTGGGCTTGTCTACACAACAATTAGACCATGGCAAGCTGGGTGTGAATCTACCCTGCGCTAGCCTGCTGCAGTGTAACTGTCCATCCTGCTGATGTGCATTAACAGTTTGTTAATGCACTTTGAGAGAGAGACTAGATCAAAGCGCTCTAATGAACTGTTAACACATGTCAGCAGATACATATGGATATTTAGACCACGGCTTGCTAGTGTGGGGTATATTCACAACCCAACTTGCCATGTCTAATTATTTGTGTAGATAAATCTTTAGTTTTAAAAGCAGTTATGGTAGTCATGGTCACCACCTGTGACTCTGGTCCTTGTGCTTTTTGGCTGGTGAAGATGTAGGGAGCATCTGGGGCCTCTACTAACAGATTGTCATTACATCATATAATGAGGGGAATCTATCACGCACCCTAAAACAAGCAACATTCCAATCAATACTAATGAAACCATCACTCAACAATAGATTTTGTACACAACCACTTCGAGCATGTCTTCACTAGCAACGTTGAAGCTCTGCCGCAGCAGCGCTTTAACGTGGCTGTGTAGCGCTCTCCCAACACTATAAAAAAACCACCTCCACAAGGGGAATAGCTACCAGCACTGGTGCACTGTCTACACTGGCGCTTTACTGCGCTGAAACTTGCAGCAGTCAAGGGGGTGTTTTTTCACACCCCTGAGTGAAAAAATTGCAGCGCTGTAAAGTTCCAGTGTAGAAAAGCCCGTAATGACTTGTCTCCGATTTCTAAGCAAGCTAATTGAGAACTTTGCAAAAAAGAGTCTCCAATGCCACCTGTTAGGTGCTAGTATCTCTGGCAAGTTTCAGGCCGGGACATGCTACAAAGACGGTTCTTGTAGTTCTGGTTGACCTCCAAGGGAAGTACATCCATACTCATTCTGTTGGATCTCTCTTCAGCATCTGATCCTATTGTATCCTGACTTGCTTCCAAGAAGCTTCAGAGCTGAATAGAAACATCCTAAAATGGTTCAGGTGTTTTCTTTCAAACTAAACGCAGACGGTCATTACGAGCAATCTATTCTTCCATTTCCAAAATCCTCACTACTGAGTCCCACAAGGTTTGGTCCTCTCCCTCACATTATTCAATATCTATATGAAGCTGTTGAGAGGGCTGGGTTGAGGTGCCAGCAGAATGTAGATGACATCTAGCTCTGCAACTCCTTTATGTCAAACATCAATAATATATCTCCCAGCTTTATCAGTGCCTAGCTGAAATAAGCATGAAGAGCACTGTCTAAAGCTGAACCCAGACAAACTGATATGGTGCTAGTAGAAAGAGAGAAATGCTTCAAAGAACTTGTCTCCTCTACAACATCAGTTAAAAAAAAAAATTTCTTCCTTCTGATTAAATCAATCTGCCCATCTGTGACTGACCATAATATTGCACCCTATCCTATAAGAAGCAGATCTTCATGCTAATCATTGTATCTCATCATATCTAGGACTGAAGCCACGCTCTTTAGAGAGAGCTTCAGCTGGTACAAAATGTTACAAATCTCTCTCTGCATAGTCATAAAGCTCACTGTGAATGCCTCCCTGTGAAGCTTTGCTTTCTGTTGAATACAGAGTCCATTTCAAGCTCCGTGCCCTGATACTCAAAGCATTCCATGGGATTGTTCTCTTGCTACCCAAGATCATCTTTCCTTTCATGACCATGATCTCCCACCACATTTCTGAGGAATAATGACACTTTTAACCAGTAGGGGGAGGCTTGAGAGTCCAGAAGACAACTTTCACAGAAATTTTACGTAGACTATTGGATTTGCTCCCAGAAGAAATCAAAGTGGCTGTGGAACTAAATGCTTACATAACTAAATAGAGAGCTCATGTGTTCAGTTTTGCGTTTCTTTAATTTCATCACGTGCACAGGTATGTGTGGGTGGGTATGTTGTACCTACACAACACCCTGTAAACTACTCAAAGTATTTTTCCTGCAGGTTGAGGAAAAAAGGACAGAAAGAGAAATCTGTATATATATATTTTAAAGGGCTTAGGGATACGAGAAATGCCATACTCGATCAAACTTGTGGTCCATCTAGTGCAGGAACCTGTCTCCAACAGCAGCCAGCACCCAGTGCTTAAGAGGAAAGGTGCAAGATACCTTGCATTAAGCAGATGTGTCCTATTCCCTAATAGTTAGATTGGTTTAAACCCTAAAGCATGAAATTTAATATCTCTTTGAAAGTTCTTAGCACTAACTATTATAATTCTGGATATTCTTGTTATCCGTATAAATCTCCAGTTCTCTTTTAGAATCTTACTTAGTTTTTGGCCTCAGTGCAATCTTGTGGCAATCAGTTCCACAGTTTAATTATGCTAATAGGCTTGTTAGTTAATAAAGAACAAAATCATCTTGAAATTAACTAATTTGTTAACAGTTCACGTGGAGATTGGTAAAGTTTTCATCATAGTCATATTTATGGAAAGTATATTTTTGACCTCTCCCCTAGATGAAAAGGGGTCAGACTAGATGACATGAGTCTCCACCCAGTCAATTCCACCATCTTTGAATCTATGAATATTGTGTAGGTGATTCTCCATATCCCTTTGCTCCTAAACCTGTTTCTTTGCTTCTGTTTAGTTTCCTCCATTCTGTTTCTGTTTTCTGTCATAATCTCTCCTTATTTGTATATCCCAAATAGAGGCTGACATTTGCCATTACTTCCTTCATTAGGGAGGGAGCCTTCCATCTCGAGTGACACCAGGACAGACTCCTCTACAGACAGCTATCCCTATAAACACTCACATCATGAGTCTGTGGTCAGTCACTTCTCTTCTGACTCGCAGGGGACAGTCATCTACAATGTGGAGAATGACACAGCTTCGCAAAGCAGCAGGGACACAGGTAGCAGACACCTTTGTGCTCATGTAGCCATTGTGAATCTGGAGATTACAGTAGAGCTTAGTTAAACAATATCTGTTTAAATACAGCCCAGGGCATATTGGCATATGGGTGCTCTTTGAAGTGCTGGCATCTGGTGAATTATGGCCCACAATCTATAGCATGGTGCAGCTGGACAAAGCACTATTTCAAAACGTTGTCAGTGGGTGGCATGTGCAAGTCCCTGCATTCAAGTAGCTGAGGCTATACGGGAAGGGAACCCACACTATTAGGACCTGTATGTGATCATGAGGGAGTTTCTGCTTGAAGTGGACAGCAGTGAGGATGGGTATCCGTCTGCACTGGGGTAGGACAGAAGTCAGAGAATAGCTGTCTGCCTGTACTGTGGAGGCAAGTTTGTGGGCATCTGGAGTGAGAGGAGAATCTGTACTATGGAGGAAGCTGGGTGAGGGGTCTGGTGGAAGAATCTAATAGGAGATAGGGTGGAGGTCTCAAGGTGTAGAGCTACCCTGTCAGCTGTGGCCTGTGCTTGTCACAAAGCATCCAGCCTGTGACCTGGCCAGTCTGTTCCTGAATGCAGCACAGAGCTTTGACATTAATTTCTAATAAAGGACTACACTAGTTAAAAGAGTGGAACTTTCCATATACCAAAAGGGTGACCTGTTAATAGTATATCTGTAAATTGAACTAATTTTGTGTGCACCAAACCTAACAGGGTTCACAAAGGGGGCATACCTGTTAAATGAACAGCTCCTTGTTACACCAAAATTTCTCCAAGCAGCACGTTTTGGTACTATTTCACTCAGCAAGTTCTTGCCCTCCTGTTTGTAACAGCATACATGTATCCATCTGTGGTTCAAATTTTTATTTACAGTTCAGACCAGAGTTGGGGAAGGTATTTCTCACAATGAAGAACCGGACTTTGTGAAAGACTAGATTTCAAACAGGTGTTCTTCGGTGCTCTTCGATTCTTCACCATGCATTCAGTAACTGGCACTCCAAGCCTTTGGTTGATATATTTTTCGTTCCAGGTTAAATGTTTGGCAGATAAGGCTGCTACAGTAGTCCTAGATGAGAGAGAGACAGACAGACAAGGGGAAATGTAGGGCAAAATTTGATGATGAAAAACCTAAACTTATATTTATCTTCAGAGCAACAAGAAGCCTAGTTAACCTAAGATGCTGGGACATTATTTATATCCCAAAATGACACAGATGTAATTAGAGAGGCTCCTGCCCTGCAACACTTACAGTCAAAGTAGACAGAAGAGGTGAGGGGTGGGGGAGGGAATGAAAATACAGGAGCAGATGAAATTCAACATTTATATTATTAGTTTCATGATTTGTGTAGTGACTTTCTCCTTTTATTTCTTCTCCTGCTAATTCTATCCCATGTTTTTCCTCCAGTTCTTACCCCACACTTACTGCCTAATTCAAACCTGCCTCCTCTCTCCTGATCTAGTCTTCAGCTATATTCAGTCCCTGCATATTAGTTAATCCCTACTTCGTCATCCCCCTTTGTCTTTTCCGTCCTCCTTCCTCCCTACTCAAGTCTTCCCCAAAAAAGTTAATCTCCCAGCCTCACGCAACAGCTCAGCCATCAAATGCTGACTCCAGTGGCTGTAAAGGAGCCACCCCATCGCTCCTGTCAACTGCGCCTGCTATTGAATCAGTCTGTGAGAAAGCTGGATTCTTCATTAATGGCCACTTCCCCCACTTCTCCACCCCAGAGTTCTATGGACCCCATCCCACATCGCCTTCCTGGGAAGGAAGACCATTGGGGCCATTTGCCCTCAAACACCTGGGTACGTCAGGATGGGGATGGGTAGGGCTCACTGAATGGTTGAGCTAGCCCTCTGCCACTTCTGGCAGCCAATGCTATCAAGCTAAATAATGCGTGAATTCTAACTCCTCTGCTCAAACTCCTAAGATCACATTGGGATCTGTCTCAAGTGATTTGGTTTCATTCCCTTTTCTAACCCCATGCTCCCAGCCTTTGGGCTATAAAGATACTTTCCATCGACATCACTGTTTGCCTATTAATCCATATGATTGCTTGAATGTGAGGCATCTAGTATGTAAAAATACTCTTCAAGGGGCAGATTTTGCATGTGTTCGTTGCATGCTTAGGAGAAATCCTGTTTTGTTAATTTAGCGAATTCAGCAAAATTAATTAAAGGTGCTAGATTGACAGCTCTGGAGATTGAAATTCACAGCCCAGGTACAGCGTGCATACAGATACTGCAAACTTTTCCCATGCTGCCTCACTAGTAGACTTTGTCCCTGGTCTGGAAGGACCGCGGTTAGGGGGACAAGGTAATTCAGACTCCATGCTCATTTAGTACTTGGTGCCTCCGCTGAGACTGTGGCACATACTGTGACCTTGTCCAGTTTATGGATGGAAATATAGGAGAGTATTGGTAAAGCTGTCAACCTCCCAGTCCACAGTGGCTAATTGTGCATTTTAGGACTAGATAAATATTACATATTCTTGCCATGTCTAAGAGCCCCAACTCTAGCAGCAGTGGTACTCTTTAAATAGCTGCTGTGACAACATTGGAAATGCCCTAACCTACCATTGCTATCAGAATGGAAGAACTTTTTTTTTAGAGCTAGCTAAAGAAATTATGCACTCTGAATGCAATATGGGCTCCTTTTATCACCATGGTAACTGCTACAAGATATCTTATATCCTTACAGACTGACAGAATAACATTATGTGCCTGCTGGCATCCAAAGGTCATGTTGTGAAAGAATGAGTTCCCCCAAACCCACTTCATGGCATCTTTCCTGCTCAGGCACTTAAATCCTAATTTACCTACCACTCCCCCCAATCTTCCCTTCGGACGCCTCTCTTGTTCTTTCCTTATTTTCCCCACTTCCATATATATTGCCTCTTTCTAAAGAGTACCTACTACAAAATCACACTCTTCCTTGGCTTCACAGACAAATTGAAACACAGGATGTTTCAATCTCATTAGCCTCCGTTTGGGTGGGTTGCCCTTGCGTGCACACTGTCACATCTTTATTTGTTGATATAGCACCTCTACCTAAAAAGCAAATTCTCCTTTTGCTTTAATATATTTTTTGAATTTTGATATTATTTATTTTAAAAGATGAATTCAAAAAGCTAATTGTAATGGCAAGTTCTGCGACATGGGTTCTCTGAAGAGGAATTGGATTGGGACCATCAGCTCCTCCCACAAAGGCCATTGAACAGTTGTCAGGGAATTGGAGTTTTCATTCACTACACCTATGCCAGATTGAAGTTGATGGTGGAAAGGCTGGAAAGCCTTTGGATCTCCTTCCCAAACTCCATCTTTGTCCTGCTTGGGAGCAGTCCTGATTTGGAATGGGACTGCTCATGTTAGTAAAGTCACACAAATGCATGTGTTTACAGATTTGGGGTCTTAGACTTTAGGAACCACAAAACTGAGTGCTTACACACTTGTAACCATTATTGGTAATCTCACTTCAAGGGATTTCAAACTTAATTAGAAAAATTATTGTGGTCATTAGCTTGGTAATAAATTGGTGTGAGGATGAGGCACTCTTACCAAAGGGCAAATGCTTACAGGGAAAATCTGTGCTAAATTGTGAACAAATATTTTCTAACTCAGTTGAACCAAAGAAAAGATTTTTGTGTAGTGCGCAAAAGAGAATTTGAGAGGAGAAGAAAATCAAACTAGCCATGTTTGTTTAAGAGCTGTGTGTGTTTGAGTGCGAGAGCTGCTGGAGTGTTGCTATTGCAAGATAATGGTGTCCCTGGAGCATTATGAGACAAGGCACAATCAACTGCTTCCCATCTCTGTGGATGATCTCTCTCATTTAACACAGTCCCTGGAGTTGCTTTGTTGCTCTTTTGTGACTATTTTTAAAAACTTTTAGATACAAATTATTTAAAGCAAATGACTTTGCTTACTAGAAGCTGCCAGTTACCATTGAAGTGTCTGTGCAGGTCAGGAAGAGTGAGAAGGGCCTACTATTCTTAGAATGTTGAACAACCAATCCAAAGACTCTTGTCATCTAAACTGTGTTCTCTTATTCTTTCAGGACACTTGACTGACAGTGAATGTAATCAGAGGCATATTTCCAAAAAGAGCTCACTGACTGACCGCAAGAGGAGTTCTAGCCGGTCTCGGCGAAAAGGGGATGAGATACAGTCGTCAGGATACCATAGTGAAGGCAAGGGTCATTGTTTTAATTACTTCGTCACTCTGTCTGTATGTGTTTTTGTGATTCTTTGTGTGTAAGTGCACCTCCCTTGCTGTGTGTCTCCCTGTCTGTGTGTTTTGGCCTGTCTTGCCTTTGCTGATTTCCCTTTGTATGGCTTCAGAAAGATGTTGTGAATAGTGCTACTAGTTTAAAATGAAGTTATTTTTGTTCCTCTTGCCTTCTCCTTTGTATACTGCAGGGGAAACATTGAAGGAGAAACAAGCCCCCAGAACTGCCCCTAAGCCATCCAGCAGCACCAGCAGACTTAGAGAGTTTAAAGAGACAGTCAGCAATATAATCCACAACCGACCAGCCCAGACCAACCAAGGCTCTCCTTGTGGAGGGAATGTAGTGGGTCAGTCAAAGATACGGCGCCCCAGGAACTTGCCTGTGCATTCTCGCGACTGGGAAATGGAGAGTACCGGCAGTGAATCCAAATCCAGTTCATCTAGCAAGTACCGTCCGACCTGGAGACCCAAAAGGGAGTCACTGAACATAGACAGCATCTTCAGTAAAGACAAGAGGAACCGTTGTGGCTACACGCAGCTCAGCCCCTTCTCTGAAGATGCAGGTGAGGGGGGAGAGAGATGTATGTTGTTGGGTTGTAACTGGAAAAATACAGTTAGGTGCAGAATTAATCATAACCATCAACTGCTGTATGGAAACTATGTAGTGGCAGTGCCAAACTTTGTCACACTCTTGAGCACACTGCCATCCTTTCACAGTAGTTGCTTTGGTGATAGTGAGGCGTTCATATGAAGTTTGTGTATATGTATGCACTGTGCAGTGTATATATTATTTTGAGTGTTTGTTCTCCAGTCTTGTATTCTGTTAAATTCCATTCCTGTGGAAGCAAAGACAAGGGACGCATCGTTGTGTATACGGCTGAAACAGAGCCTGGACTGGGCTGCTGGGCAACTAAGAATTTGTATTGCAGGATGTTCTCAAGCATTGGTCTCAAACATGTGCCCCAGGGCTGGCCTGCTCCCTCTGACCGGTGTATATATTCTGCGCTTCTGTCTTCCTCCTGCTAATCACAGCATATACAGCATGATGTCTTGGGCTAGAGAATGAAAGAGTTCCCCTTGCTAGCTACCATTCTCTATTCTGAGTGCCTGTCGTGAGCCCTAGCACCCAACCCATGGTTTACCTGGACCTGCCTCTCACTGCACCTGTAGATGGAGGCCAAAGCCCAGCTCTGCACTGCTTTGGGTTGGGAAGTCTCTGTTTGGAAGCAAGAGCTCCTGACATCCACGGCTTCTTCCCCTGCTCTGAGAATGCAACAAAGATCCATGCAGCTTTATTGTCTTGTTCACATCCAGTTAGGGGAGAGAAATCCCCTAAGCCTTACAAAGGGACTGGCGATCAGACACCTTCTGGTGCTGTTCCCCAGGGCCCATAAATGGCTGGAGCTGCTGAGTTCCATTCCATGGTTGAGAAATGAGTAGGGGAGAGGATGCGCGTTGATGGATGACCAAGGTATTGTTGGGGAAACCTGAGGGGGATGAGAGGAGAGAGAGATGGAGGAAATTGATGGGGAGAATCTAGAAGTTAAGGAGGATTGGAAGGGATGAAGCAATCATGGGAATGAGGAAAGAGAAAACTTGAGGAAGGAGGGAGAGACCATTACTCATGGAAAGGACAGAAAAGGGGCATGAGGGGAACCAATCAAAGGCAAATAGGAATGCACATTAAAATCAGAAAGGGGATAACACTAAAATATGAAGAATTAGGAAAAGAAGCATAATGAGTTATATTTAAAAATGTAATCAAAATCTGAATGCCAAAATTCTAAAATAGATTTCATATAATGTTTAATGCACAGTGCCATAAAGAGCTAGATCAGCAGAGAATGGAGAATCAAAACAAAATCCTTGCTCCAAAAAAATCTTACCATCTAATGCACAAGTGGGTACTAGTACACAAAACAGTTATGTGCACAAATGCGGAGAATTACACAGAAGGAGAGATTCTTCTTCGAGGAGTGTCCCTGCAGGTGCTCCACTTAAGGTGTCTTGATGCCCTGTGCTTGTAATCAGAGATTTGTGGTAGCAGTACCCGGTTGGGCCATGCACGCGCCGCTCCGAGCGGTTACATGGCAGTGCACAGCCAACCATCCCCCAGTTCCTTTTCTACCACATTTAGCTTGAGTTGGAGTGATCAGCAGTGCCCTCTCTTACCTCAGTTAGTTCGTAGTTCTTCTTCGAGTGATTGCTCATGTTGATTCCATTCTAGGTGTGTATGCGCCCATGTGTGCAGTCGTCAGAGATTTTTGCCTTAGTGGTATCTGTAGGGTTAGCTGTGGCGCTGTCTGGAGTGCCGCACTCATGCAATGGTATATCAGGCGCTGCCGGCCCTACGCCCTCTCAGTTCCTTCTTAACGCCAGAGGTGGTTAGTCGGAGGGCCTTCCTTGCTTAGCAAGTGCTAGTGGTTTTTTCATGCCTTAGGGCCTTTTTTAAATAGTTTGTGTATAGTGTTAGTTAAGTTGTTAAGTGTAGTTAGTTAAGGTCCCAGTGGGGACTTTGCCTCAGGTGGGGCATGTCCCGGTCTCCCGCGTTTAAGCCCTGCTCAGATTGCAACAGGCCTATGCCTGTTAGTGACCCCCATAGCAGCTGTCTTAAGTGCTTGGGGGAGTCACACATTAAGGATCAGTGCCAGATCTGTAAGAACTTTTGGCCCCGAACCCAAAAAGAGTGACACATTCGTATTGGGGCCCTCTTGATGCAGTCTGCCCTTCACCCAGCTTCTGAGCCGTCATGACAGGTTGCACCGAGCACCTTGGCCTCCATGCACAGTGCGCCGCCAGCACCCAGTTCTTCCCAGCACCGAGCGCCATCGCCGGTGCCGAAAAAGAAAACAAAAAAGTGCAGCTCCCTAGCTCCAAGCAAAAAGGCCCAAGGGTCAACGGCCAAGGGACCTGGGCCTACCCACCAGGCTACTCCGGAGCCACGTCCTCATGCCTCCCCGGTTGGGGCCCCCAGTCTCCTCAAAGGTCCGTCACCAACTCCTGGGAGTGGTATTGGACCCATGCCCCTGCCGGCACTGTCATCTGCCCAGGCTCCCCAGGGGCAGAGAGACCACAGGTCTCCACCTGTTCCGATGATGACTCTGGTGCTGCAGGACTCAGCTAAGGCTCCCTAAGAAGGCAAGCCAGCCACCAAGACCCCTCAAGGGGCAGGCGGAACACTGCTGGTCACCAGAGAGGAGGTGACGTTCCTGTTCGCCACGCTGAGGATCCAAGACTCGAGGATCTGAGACCTGTCATTGGTCGCTCAGACTAGCGTCCAGTTTCCCTCAGTGTCACTCACCTGTATGGGGTCGATACTTCCCATACTATTCCTGGCACCAGTCGTCCTCCCATCGGTTGTCTTCTCAACGTCGGTCCTGATCGTTGGTGCAGTGGGAGAGTTCCTTGTCTCGGCACCGGTCTCCCCATCACTGGTACCAATCTCCCCGGTACTGACACCAGTCTCCCACCTCTGGTCATCAGTTGCCGGTAGCCACAACCAGTAAACAAACCCAGGGATTGACAGCCCTTCCCTGGTCGCAGGAAGGTGATTCCTCTGGCACGGAGGGCCAGTTCAGCCCATTGCCTAGGCCCCACTGGTGGGATTGGGCACCGGAACCCGCACCGTCGTCTGCGTCACCGCAGTGGCAGCACGGCCAGTGGCCAGCGCAGTGGCCTTATTGCAGCGTGTGGGATATGATGATGCCCCCTTTGCAGCGCTCTTTGTTCGCTGCATCGGAACTCCAGTCGGCAGCACCGACCGCACCAGGCTCAGTGCCGGGGGCCCATTCAGAGGTTGCAGTGGAAGAGCCTGTGCCCACCCATAAGCCTCCCTCTCCAGCAGTAGTCGAAACCCTGGGACCTCTCCTGGTGGTCCAATCTTCCTCATCGGCTCTGGACGAGGCAGTCACGGGACCTTCAAGGGCTAACCTGCCGGACAATTTCAAGAAATATCAGGCATTACTTGTGTGTAGCCAAGAATTTGGGGCTGGAGGTGCAGGAAATGGCGGAGCAAGAGGACACTCTCTTCAATGTCCTCTCAGCCTCTATGCCCACCCGGATCGCCCTACCCGTGCGTAAAGAGGTTCTTAAGATCTCCAAGGCCCTATGGTAAACCCCCTCTTCCATTCCTCCCGCCTCCAAAAGGGCCAAAAAAAAGTACTTTGTTCCAGCCAAAGGATTTGAATATCTTTATACCCACCCACCCCCAGGCTTGTTGGTTGTGTCTGCAGCCAACGAGAGGGACAAGCACGGTCATACTTCCTCGACTCACAAGTACTGCCAGCTTACAATTTTGAGTGGCGAATCATCAAGCTCTGTTTGGCAGATGTAACTTTAATCTCTGGGACGGTCTCAGAAAGTTCCAGGAATCCCTCCTGCAGGGTTTGGTCCAGGAGTTCAGCACCCTGGTGGAGGAGGGCACCGCAGTGGCCAGATGCTCCCTGCAAATGGCCTGGGATGTGGTGGACTCAGCGGCTTGGGTGGTCGTGTCGGCGGTGATTATGCAGCGCAGCTCCTGGCTCCAAACAGCGGGCTTCTCCCAGGAGATGCAGACCTTGATTCAGGACCTTCCTTTCCAAAGGGTTGGTCTCTTCTCCAAGCAGACAGATGCCAGGCTGCATGGGTTGAAGGACACTAGAGCCACCCTTCGCTCGTTGGGCATGCACACACCGCAGTCTGCTCATAACCCCTTCCGGACGCCCCCACCGCCAAGACCCTGGCAGCCCCTTCAGGGCTCTGCTAGAAGAAGGGACACTAGTTTTAGCCATCAACACCCTTCTTCCTCCTGCTCATTTGCGCAACCTGGGCCCGCCAAATATGTAGGGGGCCAAAAGTGCTCATTTTGAGGGTGCACTCGAGAGCCATGCCTCAGTCAGCCACCCGGATCCTCCCCATCTCTTCCTCGACCGTCTCCGCCCTTACCATTTGGCTTGATTGTGAGTAACCTCGGACCACTGGATCCTGGATATAATATCTTGGGGCTATACCCTGCAATGTACGGCTGCCCCCCCTCCCACCCACCCTCTTCCCCATCCCTCTCCAGGGACCCTTCTCACAAGCAACTCCTCATTCAGGAGGTCGAAAAGCTCCTGTGCCTGGGGGCTGTGGAGGTGGTTCCTCAAGACATGGAAAGAAAAGGATTCTACCCCCACTACTTCCTAATCCTGAAAGCAAAAGGGCGCCTAAGACCCATCCTGGACCTGTGTCGCCTCAACAAGTCTCTCAAGAAGTTGAAGTTCCACATGGGCTCCCTGTCCTCCATCATCCTCTTCCTGGATCCAGGAGACTGGTACGCTGCTCTCAACTTAAAGGACGCTTACTTACCTGTGACCCAGGAATATGGAGAATGCCTGGCCTCGGTCTTTGTCCCCAGCAGGCGCATCCTGGACCAAGTGATCACGGTGCCAAACCACATCCTTTCGTCCCTGGATTGGTGGCTGGATCCCAAGTCGGTGCTGCCCGGGGTTCCCCGTCGCTTACCCTGGTTTCAGATGCGTCGGATCTGGGCTGGGGAGCCCACTTGAGTGAGCTCAGCAACCAGGGCCATTAGTTTGAACATGACCTAGCCCTTCATATCAATGTCCGGGAGCTCAGAGCAGTTCGCCTGGTCTGCCGGGCTTTCTTGCCACACCTAAAAGGCAAGGTGGTGCAGGTCCTCACAGACAATACCGCCACGATGTATTACATCAACAGGCAAAGTAGTACCAGGTCTACGGCCCTGTGTTGGGAGGCACTCATCTTCTGGGACTTTTGTGTGTGGCATGCCATTCATCTGGTAGCCACCCACCTGCCTGGAACCAAGAACGTCTTGGCAGATCGCCTCAGCAGGACCTTCTTGTCATGCCACAAATGGTCACTCCATCCAGAGGTGGTCAGCCTGATCTTCCACAGATGGGGGACTCCCCAGGTTGACCTGTTCGCGTCCAGGCAGAACAGAAAGTGCCATGTGTTCTGTTCTCTGCAGGGCTGGGACAAAGGCTCCCTGTCAGACGCCTTCTTGATTCCATGGTTGGGAACGCTAATGTACGTTAGATCCACAAGGTACCATAGATCCACAAGGTCCTGATAAAGGTGAAGCAAGACAGAACGAACGTCATCCTCATAGCCGCAGCGTGGCCTCACCAACATTGGTTCGGCATGCTGATGAGTCTTTTGGCAGCCACCCTGCTGCAGCTGCCTCTTTGGCCGGACTTGCTGTCCCAGGATCATGGCAGTCTGTGGCATCTGAACCTGGAGGCTCTGCATTTGACAGCTTGGCTACTGCGTGGCTAAGTCTGGATGAATGGGCATGCTCCGCTGGTGTCCAACAGGTCCTGCTGGGCAGCAGAAAACCTTCCACCAGGCTACTACTTGGCAAAGTGGAAGCAGTTAATGTGTTGGGCCTCAGATCGACACATTGGGGCAGAAGAGGCCCCGCTGCAGGACATCCTAGACTATCTGCTGCACGTTAAGCTTTAGGGCCTGTTGCTCTATTCAGTCAAGGTCCACCTGGCAGCCATTTCGATGTTTCACCCTCCGTTTCAAGGCAGGACAGTTTTCGCCCATCCTATGACAGTGCGGTTCTTGAAAGGTCTGGCACACCTCTACTCACATGTCCGGGACCCGGTTCCCCCTTGGGACCTGAATCTTGTGCTGTAAAGGCTCTTGGGTCTTCCCTTCGAACCCTTGGTTTCCTGCTCGCTCCTGCTTCTCTCCTGGAAGGTTTCTTTCTTGGTCGCTGTAACTTCAGCCCACAGGTGTCCGAGATCAGGGTGCTTGCCTCAGAGCCGCCATATACTGTCTTCTACAAGGACAAGTCCAGTTGCACCTGCACCTGGCTTTCCTGCCCAAGGTTGTTTCCCAGTTTCATACAGGTCAAAATGTTTACCTACCAGTCTTCTGTCCCAAGCCTCATGCGACGGGTGACAAACGCAGGCTACATATCCTAGCCGTCAGATGGGCGCTGGCCTTCTACACAGATAGAACAAAGCTGTTCCGTAAGTCAACGCAGTTGTTCGTTGCTGTCACAGACAGGATTAAGGGTTGCCCAGTGTCTGCCAAGAGAATATCGTCGTGGCTTACAGACTGCATCTGATACTGTTATGAGTTGACAAAGGTGCCACCGCTGGCGATCGTGATGGCTCACTGAACTAGAGTGCAGGCATAATCGGCAGCCTTCCTGGAACAGGTGCCAATCCAAGAAATCTGTCAGGCTGCTACCTGGTCGTCCGTTCACATGTTTGCATCTCATTATGCACTTACACAGCAAGCTTGGGATGACGCTGGCTTTGGCAGAGCAGTGCTGCAAGCAGCAAGCCTGTGAACTCCGAGCCCACCTCCACTGGTACTGCTTGTGAGTCATCTACAGGGGAATCGACATGAGCAAGCACTCGAAGAAGAAAAAACGGTTACCTACCTTGTGTAACTGTTGTTCTTCAAGATGTGTTGCTCATGTCCATTCCATTACCTGCCCTCCTGCCCCTCTGTCGGAGTTGTCGGCAAGAAGGAACTGAGAGGGAGTAGGGTCGGCGGTACCTGATATACCTCCATATGGGAGTGCCACTCTAGAGGGCACCACAGCCGACCCTACGGAAACCGCTAAGGCAAAAATCTCAACAGTTACGAAAGGTAGGTAACCGGTTTTTGTTCCTAATAGTGTTAGCTTAGTTGCAGTTAGTTACCCTATTCCCTTGCCCTACTATAACTTTTTATTTCTTCATTTAAAAAAAATTCTTTTTTCCTTTTTACCTTCCCCTGTCTCTCCGACAGGTACACAGCTATAGCCTCAAACAGGGTTTATCCCTGTTTTTTCTTCTGAGAGACCAATTCTGTCAGGTATGCCCAGCTCACCTGGCTTTAAATACTATCCGACTTGCAGACAGTCCATACCGGTCTCTGATGGCCACACACGGTTTGTCCACTGCCTCAGCGAGACACACATTACTCAAAAGTGCCCACACTGCAGAAAGCTGACAGCTAGGGCAAGAAAAGCCAGGGATCTTCAACTGAAGCTCCTCATGATGGAGAAATCCCTCAGGCCAGCCTCAAACCCCGAATCCCGGAAACCGCCTGGCCAACATTCGCCAGCGGCAGCCGCTGACAGAGGTTCTACTCCAACAACAGCTGCCAAGGAGCCTGTTCCAAGAAAAGCTACCAAAAAGCGGTCGCAGACATCCCCACACCGAGAATCGCCTAAAAGAAAGCGATTTCCAGTGGAAAAATCTGCCCAGGTACCGAAGGCACCGAGTGTTCCAGACCATGTGGCACTGGGACGTCCAGCACCGAGAGTTCCCAAAGAGCTAAAGACCCTATGTGGGCAAGCTCAAATGTAGATTTACACAGTGAAGTGAAACCGTCCAGCTCGGTACCCATGGACCCGAAGAAAACGTCTGCACTGAGCAGTACAGTGGTGCCACCTGCAATATCTATGCCATACAGCTCTAAATCCTCGGCACCAGCAGCTTCAATTCATACTCCTGGCTCGTTCATAATGCCGTCTCTGGCACCGAGCGACACGGTTCTGCAGCAGTTCATGAGGCATGTGGACCTGACTGTGGCCTCAACGCCTGAATCTCCTTTACTCGTTACCGAGGGTACCTCAGCCAGATCGGAACCAAGCCAGTTGACTCTTCCCTGCATATCAGCCCCGTCTATCTCCAGTGATGAGGAAGAAGAGGATGATGCAGTAATATACACTCCTTGCCACTCCTCACCCAAGCCTGGACTATCTCATCACCAACCACTTGCAGATATGCGAGGATGGTATAGTCACCCATGGGCACCGTCCCCCATACCATTCCCACCGAACTGGTCATACTGGGATCCATGGGCAATGTATAGGGCCCAACACCGCAGACCCCTTAGCCCGCCCAGGTCCAGAATAGCACGATCCCCTTCACCAACTGTCCTAGCTTCCTCAGAAACACAAGAGGAAGAGACTGAGGAACATATGAGGACATAGCTGAACATGACACTTTGCCACCTACTCACTTCTCATCATCATCAACGGACAAAACCATAATGCCACCACCTTCCACTATGGGGGATGGTTTCAAATCCTTTCAGGACCTCTTCAAAAGGGTAGCTGAATCCCTAGACGTTTCATTAGAACAGCTACCAGAAGCTCAACATAAACTCATGGACGTATTCCAGGCATCCCCAGCAGCGTAGATAGCCCTGCCAATTAATGATGCAATCATGTAGCCTGCAAAAATATTCTGGCAGACACCTGCTACAGCACCACCCTCATGTAAGAGGTTTGACAAAAAATATTATGTGCCAGCAAAAGGGGATGAGTTTCTATTTACACACCCTGCACCAAACTCCTTAGTGGTGGAGGCGGTCAACGAAAGGGGGAAACACCAGTCCCAAATGATCCCATACGATAAGGATTGGAAAAGGCTGGACCTTTTTGGATGGAAAGCCTATTCCTCAGCTATATTTTAGTTCCGCATAGCCAATTATGCGCCCTACTGGCTAAATATACATACAATCTGTTCTCCAAAATGTCAGAATGTATTGAAAATTTACCCGATGACAAAAAAGAATAGTACAAGGCGAACAATTCCAAAGGGTGTCTCATTGCCAGGATGACCCTACAGGCCTCCCTTGACTCTGCATGCACGACAGCATGATCCATCGTGATATCTGTGGTCATGAACCGTGCATCCTGGCTCCACCTCTCCGGGTTCCCAAGGGAGGTCCAGGCAACGGTCGAGGACTTACCCTTTGACGGTCAGAAACTATTTTGCGACAAAACCGATGTGTCATTACGCAGCCTAAAAGACTCAAGAGCAGCCTTAAAAACCCTGGGCATCTGAGTACCTGCAAACAAAAAGAAACAGAGTAGGTTTTACACTCAGAGATTCAGGTCAACGCCATACTCTCAACCCCACAGACAGCACAACCAGCGGCATAAACAAAGACAGAACAGACGTCGGTAGAACCAAAATCAGCCTTAGACGTCTCAACAATCCACCTCCAGACAACAATATTGAAGGTGTGGTTGAGGGCATGAGAGGTCCACACTCTCTAATTCCGGAAGCAGGAATGGTCCCCCATCCATTCGGCGACAGTCTGTCACCATATTACCTAGTCTAGCACACCATCACAACAAACAAATGGGTTTTAGAGATTATCTAAAAGGGTTACTCAATCCCCTTTACTTCTATTCCTCCTACCTACCTCCCTTCCCTGTCCCTCTTCAGGGACCCCCACTCATGAGCACCTGCTGCAACAGGAAATAAACCACCATGTACAATTAGGTGCTGTGGAACCCGTACCATTGCAACAGAGGGAGAGAGGTTTTTATTCACACTATTTTCTAACTCAGAAAAAGACCGGCGGGTGGAGACCCATCCTGGATCTACGCAAAATAAACAAATTCATAACACGTTTCAAAATGGTGACTCTAACCACAATAATTCTGGCACTAGAGGAGGGAGATTGGCTTTCAGCCCTCAACACGATACAGCCTCTCCTCATAAGTTATGTGGCCCAGCCCCCTAATCATTTTTGTTGCCCTCCTCTGGACTCTCTCCAATTTGTCCACATCCTTTCTGTAGTGGGGGGCCCAAAACTGGATGCAATACTCCAGATGGGGCGTCACCAGTGCCGAATAGAGGGGAATAATCACTTCCCTTGATCTGCTGGCAATGCTCCTACTAATGCAGCCCAATATGTCATTAGCCTTCTTGGCAACAAGGGCACACTGCTAACTCATATCCAGCTTCTCATCAACTGTAATCCCCATGTCCTTTTCTGCAGAACTGCTGCTTAACCAGTTGGTCCCCACCCTGTAGCGGTGCATGGTATTCTTCTGTCCTAAATGCAGGTCTCTGCACTTGTCCTTGTTGAACCTCATTAGATTTCTTTTGGCCCAATCCTCTAATTTGAAGTAGAGGAGGAGGTTGCGCACCTGGTGCAGTAACTGAGGTTCTTCGAGATGAGTATCCCTATGGGTGCTCCACTACCCACCCTCCTCCCCTCTACTTCAGAGTTTCACGTAGATTCTCTGGAGTAGAGAGGGAACAGGGATGGTTGGCTGCATGCTGCTATGTAACCTCTTGGAGCGGTGTGAGACGGCTACGGCACGTGCGCAGCCCAGCCTGGTACTGCTACCACAAATCTTGAATTACAAGCGCAGGGCGTCAAGATACCTAAAGTGGAGCACCCACAGGGATAACCATCTTGAAGAACCTCAATTACTGCACAAGGTGAGTAACCTTCTCTTTCCCTTCCTCTAGTGAAATATATCCCTCTTTCTGGCTTTTACTATATTCACCCTGACAGGGATGAGTTGAACTCCTGGCTCATAGATTTTGTTCTCCTTTGGATGAAGCAGGTTCCACTAAATGGCAGGTATTTAAAAAGAAATTAGTTTGGGGAGAATCCACATGAGACTAAAGCTTCATTTCCCTTGCTCCTCTGGAAATTATTTTGTTTTTAGAGATGCTATAAAGATATTGTCTAGGCTTCTTGAAATTGTCTGGACAATTTGATCCCTGAACACAGAAGCAGCACATTTGGTTTAAACGTGGTTAAGAATTCAGAATACTAGCAGGTAACTTGATGGAATTAAACCTGACTCTTCTGCCATCCCATATTCTTTTCTCTTGACAGCCAAGGAATTTGCAGAGGATGAGTTGAAGGAACCAACAACTCAAGGAACAAGGCCAAACCAACTAAACATCAGGTATAAGCACTGGGGTCGAGGTCGGGGCACCCAGCACCTGATGGATCAGCATCCTCGTCTGATCCAAAGGATGGAATCTGGCTATGAGAGCAGTGAACGCAACAGCAACAGCCCAGTCAGTCTGGACATGCCCTTGTCTGAGAGCTCAAGCACACACAGGTAGATTTTAATAAAGTGCACTCTTGGACTTTTGCTTCTCTTATGGCCCTGTACACTAGGACCTCTGAGAACTAAACTGTTTTATAATAAGAAACTTAAGTATTGACCTTCAGTCCCAGCCTGCAGTTCTTGTAGACTGCGATGCAGGTAGATTATGGGAAATAGGAAGCTGGGTATATTGTGCCACGGCAGTCTTCCCTTTTTGGATGGTCATTAATTCGTACGGTTCATGATTGAGAGGAACGATTTCAGGAGGGTGTCTCAACCAGCTACAGGGGGGAAGATGGATGTAAATACAGAGCTCTATCCTTAGGCTCTGTCAAAAACTGAAGTTGCAGGATGCTGGCATCAAGGAGACAGTTTGTTTTAAATTTTGAAGATGTCTGTCACTGTGCTTTCCATGTCAAGAGTTAATCTGCTCTGTTATCTTTGTCTCAGTTAAATTACTGTCTGACAGTGAGAATCCCTGTGTCAGGCTCTGATCTGGAGCATTTGTACTGTTAATGGACTGACATGAGACCATGTCTGCTTGAGGACTTCGTTGTGGCCTCCTGAGTGGTTTAGAATAAAGAGCATGCATAAATAATAGGGCTGTCAATTAATCGCAGTTAACTCACGCGATTAACTAAAAAAAATTAATTGTGATTAAAAAAATTAATCGCGATTAATTACTCTGTTAAACAATAGAATACCAATTGAAATATATTAAATATTTTTGGATGTTTTTCTACATTTTCAAATGTATCGATTTCAGTTACATCATTGTATACAAAGTGTACAGCAAATATTTGCACTGTAAACATGATAAACAAAAGAAATATTTTTCAATTCACCTCATACAAGTATTGTCATGCAATCTCTTTATCATGAAAGTGCAACTTACAAATGTAGATTTTTTTTGTTACATAACTGCACTCAAAAACAAAACAATGTAAAACTTTAGAGCCTACAAGTCCACTCAGTCCTACTTATTCAGCTAATCGCTCAGACAAACAAGTTTGTTTACATTTACGGGAGGCAATACTGCCCGCTTCTTATTTACAATGTCACCTGACAGTGAGAACAGGCGTTCACATGACACTGTTGTAGCTGGTGTTGCAAGATATTTATGTGCCTGATGTGCTAAAGATTCATATGCCTCTTCATGCTTCGGCCATTGTTCCAGAGGACATGCTTCCATGCTGATGATGCTCATTAAAAAAATAATGCGCTAATTAAATTTGTGAGTGAACTCCTTGGGGAAGAATTTTATGTCTCCTGCTCTGTTTTACCCTCATTCTGCCATATATTTCATGTTATAACAGTCTCGGATGATGACGCAGCACATGTTCACTTTAAGAACATTTTCACTGCAAATTTGACAAAATGCAAAGAAGATAACAATGTGAAATTTCTAAAGATAGCTACAGCACTCGACCCAAGATTTAAGAATCTGAAGTGCCTTCCAAAATCTGAGGGGGACAAAGTTTGGAGAATGCTTTTAGAAGTCTTAAAAGAGCAACACTCCGATGCGGAAACTACAGAACCCCAACCACCAAAAAAGAAAATTTACCTTCTGCAGGTGGCATCTGATTCAGATTATGAAAATGAACATGCGTCGGTCTGCACTGCTTTGGATTGTTATCGAGCAGAACCTGTCATCAGCATGAACACATGTCCTCTGGGATGGTGGTTGAAGCATCAAGGGACATAATCTTTAGCGCATCTGGCATGCCAGCTACAACAGTGGCATGCAAACGCCTGTTCTCACGTTCAGGTGACATTGTAAACAAGAAGCAGGCAGCATTATTTTCTGCAAATGTAAACAAACCTGTTTAAGTGATTGGCTGAACAAGAAGTAGGACTGATTGGACTTGTAGGCTCTAACGTTTGAGATTGTAGAAAATGTAGAAAAATATTTAAATAAATGGTATTGAATTATTGTTTAACAGGGTGATTAATCACTATTAATCGTGATTAATTTTTTTCATCGCTTGACAGCCCTAATAAATAAATATACTTTTCAATTTTCATCTCTGGTGCCTGTGACTACTGAAGAAAAGGCAATCACACTCAGGGTTTTACAAAAGAGTTGTTGTTTGTGTAGACCTTAAAAATCTGTTCAGAACAGTTAACTCTCCAGAGCATGGTTTTGGCATGTATTACTTGCTTAGGGTCTCCTAAGGAACCAGTAAAAAGAACGAGGAATACTTGTGACACCTTAGAGACTAACAAATTTGAGTATAAGCTTTCATGGGCTAAAGCCCACTTCATCAGATGCATGCAGTGGAAAATACAGTAGGAAGATATACACACACACACAGAGAGAACATGAAAAAATGGGTGGTGTTATACCAACTCTAACCAGACTAATTAATTAAGGTGGGCTATTATCAGCAGGAGAAAAAAAACTTTTGTAGTGATAATCAGGATGGCCCATTTCCAACAGTTGACAAGAAGGTGTTAGTAACAGTAGGGGGAAAATTAGCATGGGGAAATAATTTTTACTTTGTGTAATGACCCATCCACTCCCAGTCCTTATTCAAGCCTAATTTAATGGTGTCCAGTTTGCAAATTAATTCCAGTTCCGCAGTTTCTCATTGGAGTCTGTTTTTAAAGTTTTTTTGTTGAAGAATTGCGACTTTTAGGTCTGTAATTGAGTGACCAAGGAGGTTGAAGTGTTCTCCAACTGGTTTTTTGAATGTTATAATTCTTGACGTCTGATTTGTGTCTATTTATTCTTTTGCGTAGAGACTGTCCGGTTTGGGCAATGTACATGGCAGAGGGGCATTGCTGGCACATGATAGCATATATCACATTGGTAGATGTGTCATCTTCAGTAGAGAAATTCCCTGTATCTCCGTAGTTTCCAGGAATTGAGGATGTATACAGTGATACTTGTAGAAAAAGGGCAGATTGTGACTGCTGCAGTTGCTATTTTCTGAAAGCTGTGTTCTGCAGGGAGCCACATTCGCCATCATTCCTTTTGAGAGCTCTTTTTACTATTTTGTAAAATAAGGGTCCGAGGGTACGTATACACTACCCGCCGGATCGGCGGGTAGTGATCGATCTATCGGGGATGAATTCATTGCGTCTAGTGTAGACACAATAAATCGATCCCCGGTCGCTCTGCCGTCGACTCCTGTACTCCACCGTGGTGAGAGGCGGAAGTGGAGTTGACGGGAGAGTGGCGGCAGTTGACCCCGCGCCGTGAGGACGCAAGGTAAGTCGACCTAAGATACGTCGACTTCAACTACACTATTCTCGTAGCTGAAGTTGCGTATCTTAGGTCGATTTCCACCACCACCACCCCCGCCAGTGTAGACCAGGCCTTAGTGCCAAAATCAAGAGGAACTGGTGTTTGGAAGTTTTGATGCAGTTTTTATGATCCCTATTGCAGAAAATGCTTGACTGGAGGTGTCATAACTATAAAGGGAAGGGTGGCAGCTCTCCTGTGTGCAGTGCTATGGAATCCCTCCTGGCCAGAGACTCCAAATCCTTTTATCTGTAAAGGGTTAAGAAGCTCGGGTAACCTGGCTGACACCTGACCCGAAGGACCAATAAGGGGACAAGATACTTTCAAATCTTGGGGTGGGGGAAAGGCTTTTGTTTTGTGTCCTTTGTTTAAGGGGTTGTTTGCTCTTGGGACTGAGAGGGACCAGACATCAATCCAGGTTCTCCCCATCTTTCTAAACAAGTCTCCCCTATTTCAAACTTGTAAGTAAAAAGCCAGGCAAGGCGTCTTAGATTTACTTTGTTTTCTCAACTTGTAAATGTACCTTTTACCAGAGGGTTTATCTTTGTTTGCTGTACTTTGAACCTAAGGCAGAGGGGGGTCCTCTGAGCTCTTTAAGTTTGATTACCCTGTAAAGTTATTTTCCATACTGATTTTACAGAGATGATTTTTACCTTTTTCTTTAATTAAAAGCCTTCTTTTTAAGAACCTGATTAATTTCTCCTTGTTTTAAGATCCAAGGGGGTTTGGATCTATATTCACCAGGAGTTGGTGAAAGGAGGGTGGGAGGAAGGAGGGGGGATGGTTAATTTCTCCTTGTTTTAAGATCCAAGGGGGGTTGGATCTGTGTTCACCAGAGAATTGGTGAAAGGTTTCTCAAGGCTTCCCAGGGAGGGAATTCTTGAGATGGTGGCAGCGGACCAGAGCTAAGCTGGTAGATAAGCTTAGAAGTTTTCATGCAGGCCCCTACATTTGTACCCTAAAGTTCAAAGTGGGGATACAGCCTTGACAGGAGGTTATAGTTTTGGTATGTTTGGGAATAAGGGAGATAATTCTTACACTTGGGGACCAAGAAACAGAGCCCAGATTCCTATGTCAAAGAATAAAATCTTTAGAAAATATCATTTATTGAGAAGAGGTGGACTCTTTTCCCTCCCTGGGATTTTCCCATAGAATCCTTTTAAAATACCTTCTCTTTTGAGACTGTGAAAGTAAGGTGAAGATGAAATGTTACTGCCAGATTGGAAGAATGTAGGGCTGTCTAGTCCTTCTCCTCAGTACCCTATAGACCTCCATTCCCTGAAAAGATTGGCCAGATATTAATACGGGGGGGAGGGATAGCTCAGGGGGGGAGGGATAGCTCAGTGGTTTGAGCATTGGCCTGCTAAACCCAGGGTTGTGAGTTCAATCCTTGAGGGGGCCACTTAGGGATCTGGGGCAAAAATCTGTCTGGGAATTGGTCCTGCTTTGAGCAGGGGGTTGGACTAGATGACCTCCTGAGGTCCCTTCCAACCTTGATATTCTATGATTCTATGATTCTACATTGGTTTTCTCTCCTCTTCTTCAAGGGATTCTCATATGAAGCGAGCAGGTGGGTTGGTTCCTGCCTGGCGTAACATCCCAAAGTCGCACAGCAGCAGCATCTTAGAAGTGGAATCTGCTTCATCGACTGGTGGTTGGACAAGCAGACAGCACTCTGTTGGGAATGGTAAGCTACCTTTTCAAACCCCAAATAGCCATGATCGTGGAGTATAAAATCTATTGAGGTAAGTACTTATTCCCTGGGTATTTTTGCCTTCACGGTGGAGGCAGATGCAAGAAAGGGAAAAAGACTCAGGAATCTGGTACAACTTTTGGCTACAGTTCTGGTTTACAGCATTACCAGTCAGTACCACCAGGAGTCTGTTGGAACATGCCTTTCATTCATCTTGCTTGGTATCCTTCCTCTGGCAACTGCATACTGATACACCAGAGGAAAGTAATACTCTTCCCTCTTCCTCCCATAATTTCAGCTGCCCAACTGTGCAGATAGAGGATTGGTATCTCATGTTAAGAAGCAAGCTTGCGACAGGATCTAGAACCAAACTTGTCAGAAATCAAAAGGAGATAGGAAAAATAAATGGGTAGGAGATAATTTAAGGTAATTGGACAAAGGCTCAACTTTCCTAGGGATGTTTGTCCTTTGGAATGCAAGATTCCTGAGCAGATATTGATTCTAGAGTTCGAGGGTGGGGAAAAGATATCTTCTGAAAACAAGACTTGTGTCTATAGGGGGTTGTTGATTGGTTACATTGGAAGACTCCTGGCACATAGTCTTTATATACCTTTTTGATCTAGCTGCATAAGCAGATGAAAACAATATCTATGTAGGCATTCCTTTTATATACTAAAGCTAAGGATCTAGCTAACTTTGCATAGCCTCAGTTGAGAATTAAAAACACAGTAAGAAGGGTTATGGTTTGTGCACCGGGTTAGGAGAGGGTTACTTCATCAAATGACTCCCTTCTTATACCATTGATTGCTTCTTGGGTCAATGGATCTAAGGACAAGGCTGTGCTTCAAGGGAGCACGAAGTAATATTGCAACATTTCTACCTCAGGCACTGATGGAGAGGAGACAAATAGAAACTAAATAGCTTTGGGAGGGATAAGGGGTCAGTCCAGCACAGTCTTGCTAAATTTACATTGAAGTGATCAAGCTGCTCCCAGCTTGCAAGTGAACAAGATGTACTGCAGAAACAGCTGCCTTTTGGGAATCAAAAGTGGGGGAGGAACACAATCCTTTTGCCAAACAAAGTAAAATGTCATATCCTTAGAGGATTATAACATTTAGATCTTGTTTTCGCTCATTTATTTGATTTAAAAGGTTCCATTTTTAAGTATATGTCAGGTAGCCTAAATGGAGGAAAATTGATCAACTTCCTATTTGTCATCTAGAAAAGTAGATCCTTTTGCTGATCACAATAGCCCTGAGCTGCATCACATTTATGTCAGTCCAGAGCTCTGAGGGTTTGAATGATGATAAACACAGCTGACATCAGCATTTATCAGTAGAAATTCAGGACCTACTGGTGCCAAGGTGGTACAGAAACTCACAGCTCTGAGCAGTGGGTTAGAACATACTTCCAACTGTTCTTAATTACGTTCAAAAACATATTTAGATCCAGATTTGCTCGGTTCCACCTTTCAAAAGTATAATTTAACAAACAAAATTGATTTTCCAAAATTTCCTTGCATATTATCTCATAATTTTGCTATTTTCTAATGTTAGTTATATCCCTCTCATTGGTCTTATTCTCCCTTACTAAGGGTCTACATATAAGTTTTTGTACCCATTTGACTATATCAGTTTAGAAACCAGTATACATGGAGTACAGTTCCCTAGTGTGGTACTGAGCTATACTGGTAAAAAGGGGCTTATATCAGTATAGCTTATTCCCATATGGTATACTTAGGGCTGGTCTAAGCTACAAAGTTAGGTCGACCTAACTACATCGCTCAGGGGTCTGAAAAATTCACTCCCACTGGAATGGGTTACCTAGGGAAGTAGTGTAATCTCCTTCCTTAGAGGTTTTTAAGGTCAGGCTTGACAAAGCCCTGGCTGGGATGATTTAGTTGGGGATTGGTCCTGCTTTGAGCAGGGGGTTGGACTAGATGACCTCCTGAGGTCCCTTCCAACCCTGATAGTCTATGATTCTATGTAGTTTAGCTGACCTAAGCCCTTGTGTAGACATCGCCAGGCTGATGGAAGAATTCTTCTGTCAACCTAGCTATCACTTCTTGGAGAAGTGGATTTACTAAAGCAACAAAAGAGTCCCTCCTGTCACTGTAGTAAGTATCTATACTACAGTGCTTCAGCGGCACAGCTGCAGCGTTTCTGATGTAGACATACCCTAATAAACTCTTTTGGTTTAAAATTACACCCCTAACAAATATAGTTGAATAGGAACAAAAACTGTCATCCGTATCCCATAATTTTCATACTTAAAAAAAAATCCCATGAACCTGTGTGGCTCTCCTTGCTGTCCGCCATCTTTGCTAGAAGCATGGAACCTGCACAACTTTACACTATTGTCATCAGTGTTGCAAGCACAGGACGCACAACCTTCTGGTATTTGCAGAGCTGCAAGAACTGCATCAGTGAGGCACGTGCCAGCTTAGTAGTGGACACATTGATTCGGGACATAGCGAAAACCATTTCAAGGTTGGTGGAGGTGTTCACAGAACAGCTGTAGATACTGAAGTGCCACTTCTGGGCGCAAGAAAAAAGCACTGACTGACTGGTGGGACCACATCATTATGCAAACTTAGGGTAATGAGCAGTGGCTGCAGAACTTCTGACTGCGCAAGGCCACATTCGTGGATCTGAGTGCCAAGCTCATCCCATCCCTGCAGCGCAGAGACACCAAAATGAGAGCTGCACTGACAGTGGAGAAGTGAGTGGCGATCGCGTTGTGGAAACTTGCAACACCAGATCAGAGAGGAATCATTTTGGAGCTGGAAAATCCACTGTGGAGGCTGTTGTAATGCAAGGGCCACTAATTGTCTCCTGCTACACAGACTATGATTCTCTGCAACGTGCAGGACATAAAGGATGGATTTGAAGCAGTTGGCTTCCCAAACTGCGGTGGAGTGATCGAAGGCATGCACGTCCTTATTTTGGCACTAGCCCTCTTTGCCACAGACCATATCAATAGAAAGGGCTCCTTTTCTATGGTTATGCAAGCGTTGGTGGATCACTGGGGATGCTTCACTGACATCAGTGGTGGCTGGTCAGGGAAGATGCATGATGCTCGCATCTTTAAGAACATAGGACTATTCAGAAAGCTGCAAGCAAGGAGTTTCTTTCCCAAGTAGTGGATTATCATTAGTGGGGTTGAAATGCCAATAGTGATCCCGGGAGACCCAGCCTACCCCTTGCTGTCTTGGCTCATGAAGCCATGCACAAGCCACCTTGGCAGCAGCAAAGAATGATTCAACTACCAGATCAGCAGGTGCAGAATGGCAGTTGAATGTGCGTTTGGTAGATTTAAGGATTGATGCCATAGTGTACTCACAAGATTGGATCTCTATGAGAAAAATGTCCCAAAAGGAATAGCTGCCTGCTGCATCCTGCATAATGTCTGTGAGGCAAAGGAGGAAATGTTGCCACCAAGGAGGAGGGGAGAGGTGGAGTGGCTGTCTGCTGAGTCTTAACAGCCAGACACCAGGGCTATTAGAAGAGCTCAACACGGGGCTATCCGGCTCAAGAAGGGTCTGAAGGAGCGCTTTAACAGTGAGCCATAGTAAGACATTGTGATGGACTGCGCTCTACCTGGCTGTGCTCTTTCAGGGCCTATTAGGAATTGTGTGGTGCTTTGTGTATGTGTGTGACTATAACACTGTCAATGCACCTATTAATGTTGTGGTTCTTGCTGTACATTTATGATTATCACACTTTGTCACTGATCTTATGAGTTGTGTCACACTGTACAATAACAGTTGGGTGCTTTCAGAACTGTTAGACATTCTACAGCATATGTTAGGAATTAATAAAGATGAATTATTTTCCAAAAACAGAATTTAATTGAGTAACAAAACCAGTGCAAAAAAAAACCCTGTGCAATTTAAAAGGAAATACATTCAAAATGTAATAAATTAATAGAACAGAATGGCCCAGATTCCCGGCACCACGTTTGCGGTCTCCACCAACGTGGCATGGATCACCCGATTCAAGGCACCAGTCTCCGTATTCCTGGCACGGTAACACCTCCCACCAGCAAACGCCCTGGTGCAGGTCCCCATCCCCTAGACAGCCCTCAACACTTTGGTGTCTGCCAGTGCAGGACCGCTTGGCACCGGTCCTTGGTGCCGTTCCTGGGAAAGGCATTGGTCATCATCTTCCAGGCATCAGTCCCCCACACCGAAAAATGAGCCGCCACATGCAAGACTCCACAGCCCCACCCTGGGCCCCGGAAGGTGATTGGTCTGAGTTGGAGCGGGAGTTTAGCCCCTCACCAAGGAAGCACCGATCACCTTCAGCTCTGGAGACCAGCACAGCACCTGTGGTGGCTGCATCGCAGATGGGCCACTGGCCTGCCCAATGGCCTTGTTGGAACTCATGGGGCGTGCCTATGATGCGGGTTCCTTATTCACATTACTCCTCTCCTCCCTAGCTGCTTTGGACAAGCGACTCCCTGCACCATTGGTAGTGGGCTCGGAACACAGCGCAGACTCCATCATGGGATTGAAAGAGCAGATGGCAATGCCGAGAGAGCCATGCCCAGTGGGGGAAAGTGCCACAGCCTCTCCCCCAATGTTGCCTTCGTCCTCTTTGTCGCCAGACAAGGCGGTGGCAGGCCCCTCCCACGTTAACCCTCCCGATGACTTTAAGAAGTGCCAGGCCCTGCTCAAGAGGGTGGCTTCCAACCTGAAACTGGAGGCTGAGGAGCTGGCAAAGCAGTTGCTGGTCCATGAAGGGGTTCTCAAGACTGCTAAGACAAACCCCCTCATCCATTCTGCCCACCTCCAAGTGGGCAGAAAAGAAATATTATGTCCCTGCTATGGGGTTTGAATACCTTTATACACACTTGCCCCCTGGGTTGCTGGTTGTATCTGCGGCCAACGAAAGGGACAGGCAAGGTCAGGCGAGCGCCACACCTAAGAATAAGGATGCCAAGAGACTGGACCCCTTTGGAAGGAAAATGTATTCAATGGCCAGTCTCCATTTCCGGGTGTCCAACCACCAGGCCTTTTTGGGGAGGTATAACTTCAATCTGTGGGACTCTCTCAACAAGTTTAAGGAGTATCGCTGCAGGACCTTGGCCAGGAGTTTGCCATGATCTGGGAAGAGGGCAAGGGGCTCCCTCCAGATAGCCTGGGATGCTGCCAATTCAGCTGCCAGAATCTTTGCCTTGGCTGTGGTAATGAGGTGCAGCTCTTGGCTACAATCATTGGGTCTGTCCTAAGAAATGCAGTCCTCCATCCAGGACCTTCCATTTGAAGGCACTGGGCTCTTCTCGGAGCTGATGGATGCGAGGCTGCATGGATTCAAAGACTCCCGAGCCACTCTGTGCTTGCTGGGCCTCCACATGCTGCAGACGGCGAGAAAACAGTTCCGGTCCAATGGGCCACCTAGGTCCTGGGATTCTTCTAAACAAAGTGCCTACAGGAGGAAGGAAGAAGACAGAGTTTAAACGCCATCACCCACTTCCTCTCACTCACCTGCACATCCCGACTCTGCGAGACACCACTGGGGCCAGAGGCAGGTGTTTTGATGGTGTGCTCGAGGTCAGCGCCACAGTCAGATCCCAGGATCCACTTTCCTATCATTTCCTCTACTACCTGTGTCCCTTCCAGTCGACATGGTCACGAGTAACCTCAGACCATTGGGTGCTTAATATAATATCCTTGGGCTACACCCTGCAGTTCTCAGTCGCCTCCTCCCCACCACCACCTTCCCCATCTCTCTTCAGGGCCCCTTCTCACAAGCAACTCCTTGTTCAGGAGGTAGAGAACCTCCTACAGTTGAGGGCAGTAGAGGAGGTCCCTTGAGAAATGAGGGGGAAAGGGTTCTATTCCCGCTGTTTTCTAATCCCGAAAGGGGGCCCAAGACCTATTCTTGACCTGTGACACCTCAATAAATATCTCAAGAAGTTGAAATTTCGCATGGTCTCCCTAGCCTCCATCATTCCCTCCCTGGATCCAGGAGACTGGTACACTGTCCTCAACTTGAAGGATGCATACTTTCATATCTCCATCTTCCAAGGGCAGAGATGATTCCACCATTCTATGGTGGGCCGACGCCATTTCCAATTCACACCACTACCCTTCGAACTCTCATCGGCCCCAAGAGTATTTACAAAGTGTATAGCGCCACTAGCTACTTACCTGAGGTGTTGAGGGGTTCGGGTCTATCCGTACCTCGATGACTAGCTCATCAAGGGATGATCTTGGGTGCAAAGGAGCCTCAATCTCGTATGCTCCACCTGTCACGATCTGGGTCTGTTAATAAATGAAAAGAAATCAATCCTGATACCAGTGCAATGGATAGAGTTCATAGGAGTGGTACTCGATTCCGTGCAGGTCAGAGCCTTCCTCCCAGAGGCCTGTTTCCAAGTTATGTCCGACCTGATCTCACATGTGAGGGCCCACCCGATCACCACTGCTCACACATACCTGAGATTGTTAGGCCACATGGCAGCCTGTACTTATATGGTGCGGCATATGCTATTCCATCTCAGATCCCTGCAGGTATGGCTGGCATCAGTCTATATCCCCAACAGGCATGATCTAGACTGTAGTCAGGATGCCGGACCATATACAGTCATCCCTGGAATGGCGGCTGAATCCCAAATCGGTGTTGAAGGGAATCCCCTTCGCAGCCCCGGCCCCAGCGATGACCCTGGTGATGCCTCAGATTTGGGTTGGGGAGCCCACATGGGCGATCTCCGCATGCAGCGTTGTTGGTCTCGGGATGATCGCTCGCTCCACATAAATGTCAGAGAGCTCAGAGTGGTTCACTTGGCCTGTCGCAGTGTTTTATATCAACAAGCAAGGTCATCAGCCCTATGCAAAAAACTCTCTGGCTGTGGGACTTGTGTGTGCAACATGCCATTCATCTTGTGGCAGCGCACCTTCCAGGGGCCAGGAATGTGTTGGCAAATCACCTCAGCTGGACGTTCTCATCTTGCCACGAGTAGTCACTCCATCTGGAAGTGATCAGTGTGATCTTCCAGAGGTGGGAACTCCATGGGTGGACTTGTTCGCATCCAGGCAGAACAGGAAGTTCCATCTATTCTGCTCGATTCACGGGGTCGACAGAGGCTCCCTGTCCAACACCTTTTTGCTCCTGTGGTTGGGGGCTCTACTATGCCTTCCCACCAGGACCATTAATCCAAAGAGTCCTCATGAAGATCAAGCAGGACAAGGCAAAGGTAATCCTGATAGCTCCGGATTGGCATGGCCAACAGTGGTTTGGCATGCTGCTGGACCTCTTGGTGATGGCTCCGCTGCAGCTACCACTCTCACTGGACCGGCTTTCTCAGAATCCCGGCAGGCTTCTGCACCCGAATCTAGCCGCACTGCACGTGATGCCTTGGCTGATTCATGGTTGACTGCGGACGAGCAGGTGTGCTCAGCCTGTGTCCAACAAGTCACATTGAGCAGCAGAAAGCCCTCCATCAGGGCAACCTACCTGGCCAAATGAAAACGGTTCATGTGTTGGACCTCGGACCAAGGTCTTTGGCCTGAACAGGCCTCACTGCAGTCGATACTGGACTACCTTCTGCACCTCAAGCTCCAGGGCCTGTCTCTTTCGTCGATCAAGGTCCATTTGGCCGCTATTTCAGCCTTCCAATCTCCATTCCAAGGCAGGTCAGTCTTTGCTCACAACATGACTGTCCTTTTTGTAAAAGGTCTGGAGCAGTTCTATACTCAAGTCCTCCATCCCATCCCTCCTTGGGTCCTGAACTTCATACTGTCAAGGTTCCTTCGAGCCGTTGGCCTCTTGTTCCCTTCTTCTGCTCACATGGAAGGTCTCATTTCTGGTGGCGATAACATCAGCCCATAGGGTCTCTGAGATTAGGGTACTTACCTCAGAGCTGCCCTACAAAGTGTTCTACAAGGACAAGGTCCAGCTGTGGCTGCACCCTGCTTTCCTGCCCAAGGTAGTTTCGCAGTTTCATATCAACCAGCACATATACTTACCAATCTTCTTTCCAAAACGTCATAAGTCTGTTGAGGAGCATAGGTTACACTCTCTAGACGTCCGAAGGGCACTAGCCTTTTACATTGAAAGGACTAAGCCATTCCGTAAGTCGACGCAGCTATTCGTCGCGGTGGCAGACAGAATGAAGGGCCTCCCTGCGTCTGCCCAAAGAATTTCATCATAGATCACCTCCTGCATCCATTTTTGCTGTGAACAGGCAAAAGTGCCACCGCTGGCGATTGTAACTGCCCATTCAACCAGGGTGCAAGCCTCATCGGCAGCTTTCCTGGCCCAGGTGCCAATCCAAGATATTTGCAGGACAGTGTAGTGAAGCGGTGTGGCTCCCCGCCACCCCAGAAAGGGAAGAGCACATCTGGAGGCCAGAGTGGGAGGAGCTCTGAGCCCGCCCCTCAGAGGGTCAGGCGGCGACCCGGAAGTATAAAGACTCGCCCTCAGAGCTCAGTAAGGCCCCAGCCGCCGGAGAGGCCAGATGCCTCCAGCCTAGCCCGGGACTGGGAAAACCCCGCGGCCCAGGGCGGCCGCCAGGACTGGCCAGACCTACCCTGTGCCCACTACCCGGAGGAGTTGCCGGCCTGTCGCTCACCCACTACCCCGAGGAACCTATGGTGCTGGACCCCCCAGAAGACAACACCCTGACCCAGGTACTAACTGAGGGGGAGTCTGGAAGTAGCCCGGGGGCAGCCGACCCTAGTCTGGCTGAAGCACTGCCAGAGCCCATGTCAGTGTGTTGCGGCCAGGATCCCCACTGACTAAGCAGTGGGTCTTCTGCCGCTGCTAGGGCCCCGGGCTGGGACGCAGTGGAGTGGGAGGGCCTGCGTCCCCCCTGCCACCCAACTCGTGGGTGGCAGTCTCCCCCTCTCCCAGGCCTTTTGGAGGCTTGGGTCTACTGTCACTGCTCAGCCCTGCCTGAGGGCCTGAGCCCTGACGCATTGTTGCCCCACCCTGACCCAGGGCCTGGGCTCCTCACTGTAATGTTACTGCTCAGCCCTGACTCATTGTTGCCCCGCCCTGACCCAGGGCCTGGGCTTACGGTGCGTATTTCAGTTACCGCAAGGGCTGCCGAGGGAGACTCTGCGGACAGACTAATTCCCCAAACGTCAGCTGCGGTTAGTGAGCCGGTGTGGCTCCCTGCTGCCCTGGAGAGGGTCAAGCCCTGGTTAACCCTTGTACAGACCGCTACCGGGTCATCCATCCACATGTTCACATCCCATTACTCACTTTCCCAGCAGGCCTGGGATGATGCTGACTTCAGTAGAGCAGTAGTGCAAGCCATAGGACCATGAACTCCGAGCCCACCTCCAGGGATACTGCTTGTGAGTCACCTAGAATGGAATCAACACGAGCAAGCACTTGAAGAAGAGAAAACGGTTGCCTACCTTGCGTAATTATTGTTCTTCGAGATGTGTTGCTTGTGTCCATTCCATTACCCACCCTCCTGCCACTCTGTCGGAGTTGCAGGCAAGGAGGAACTGAGGGCGTAGGGTCGACGGAGCCTCATATACTGGCACATGAGCGCGGCACTCCAGAGGACGCCACAACCAGCCCTACGGATACCGCTAAAGCAAAAAAATTCCGACAACTGTGCACGTGGGCACGCGCACACCTAGAATGGAATGGACATGAGCAACACATCTCGAAGAACAACAGTTACGAAAGATAGGTAACCATCTTTTCCTTCCCCTGCACTGGGCTTGCCTGTGCTCAACTGATGGCAGTGGCAGATTACCACACGGGTCAATGTCCCCTGGGCTCCTGGTAGCAGTTCCCTCTGGGGCAGGCGGCCAGTGGGCAGGGCGGCCTGTGCCACAGCAGCACCACCATGTTGGGCGTTGGGCCGCCTCCACCGCGGGCAACCCCAGCATTTCTATCTTCGGGATCCCTGTAGCAGCAGCTGAAACTGGAGACCCGTTGTGGGGCTGAACGGGAGTCAGGGGAAACCTGGAGCGGGGAATCCAGAGTGGAGTCAGGGTGGGGGAGAAAATCCGGAGCCCAGAACATAGCAGTGCCATGGAAGGGAGGAAGGGGCTCCCTGGAGTGCTGGAGCTGAGCCCAGGGCATGGGGAACCAAGGCAGACACAGTACACCAGGGACATGCATGGGGGGAGGAGGAGGAAGCAGGGGTATGGGGCAAGCAGGAGCACAACACCCTCTGGGAGTGGGGCAGGCAATGAGGGGGTCAGTTGAGGGGGGAGCACAGGGTTCCCGGTGGTCACGGCGGTCCCTAGGGGGGTGGAGGCCTGGGAAGGAAGTGACGTCACTTCCGGGACCGACCGTGCTGGGAGCGGGTAGGGGAGGCAGTGCCTCCCCAAACAGGCAGGTGTGGCCCCGCCCACACTCCACCACCACCACCACCCCTGGGCCCTGCTTCGGTGGTGCCGCTGGGCTCCAGGGGGCTGGGGCCACACTGCCCGCCTTCCTGGGGCCTGGGAGGCTGCGGTGGCACCACATGCTCTCCCGGCACTCCAGGGCTGGGGAGATTGCAGCGGCGGCACCACGCGCTCCCCCTCCCGGCACTCCAGGGCACACGCTCTCCCTCGGGTAGAAGGGGCAGGGCTGGGGGTGGCCTCCCCCAGCCAGCAGTTCACCCACCCTCCATGCGGCGCTACCCAATCGCACCAGCCTGCAGGGCCCCCCAAAGTGCAGCCCGGAGCGGTCACCCAGATTCGCCATCCGCTAGGGACAGCTCTGCCAGAGGTGGTGGGAGCACAGGATAGTTTGCTGTGTGGATGGGTAGGAGGTGGGAGCACAGCATCCCCAGTGGGGCTGCAGTGGGGTTACTCTAGCCCCAGGGCCATGGAGGGAGCACAGAACATGCCCCTCCAAAAAGGGTCAAATTTTTATTCCTGCGGAGCACAGAGTCCATAGTAAAGCTACATGGCTGGCAGAGAGAGGCTGATGGCTTGTCTCTATTGCCACCCTCGCCCCTTTGCCAATCCTAAATCCTGAGCTTGGTTTACAACTCATGGGATTCGATAAATACAATGTGTGGATTGGTCTGTGAGATTTAAATTCTGCTTTGGTGTGTGCCCCCCAGCAGCCCCTTCCTGCTGGTCCTTGGAGAGGTGATGCTACTTGTTCTCCCCTAACTCGTGGGATTGGGGAGCTGCCATTCTAGCCCCGCTCTTCTCACTGCCTTGGCCCCCTCCCAGTATCAACCTCTCACATTCTCTCTCTCATCCCCCAGAGGTTCCTGTTCCCCACCACCACCCCCTACACTCACCTGCACTCCCTTCCCCCTCCCATTCCCACTCCTTCTCCCTGGCCCTTCTTAGCTCCCCTTCTGGACCCACATTCTCTTGCATTCTCCTCTGTCTTCTCCCACACCTCAAGCTCCCCATCCCTCCTTTGCTTACCACCTTTCCTCCACATTCCTCAGCACACCCCTCAGTCTTCCTCCTGCTCTGCAGAATCCCTCTGACCCTGCTACATCTTCATATTTCCCAATTCCCTCTCTGACAACCTCCTCCAGCCCCTGCACATCCTCCTCTCTCCCTTCTGAACCCCCATTTGATATGGGGGGTTTATATGTTTGTATTTTTCTTACATAATGTGATAATATTAAAATATAAATGTAATGGGTACATAAGAGAGATATTTACAGTATATTAAGTGTAGCACATTTTTTCCATTGCTATGCACAGATGATACTGGGACTGATACGCCAAGTCTGGCTGTAATTAGTTTCCAAAGCTACTCTCAGTTCAATAGATGGTGGTGAAAAGGACATTTGATGGGATACAACTCACAGAATCAAAATAACATGTAATCTCTTTTAAAGGACAGTGAAACTTTAAGGGCATGCATGGAGTTTTTGTATTAATGCATTTTGATACATTCATGTTTTACTGAGTGTGGGGGCCCAAATATTCCTTGTGCCCATGGCCCCAATAAATCTTAATCCGTTTCTGACTGACGGGACTACAGTGAAGTCTCAAACAGTCCTGGCTTATGGCAGCTGGAGCCCCCACTTGTGTGGTCACCATCCTCCTTATTCTCCTCCTCTTTGCTGTTCATGCCAGGGGCCTGTGACTCGGGCTCCTCGGAGGTATCTACAGTGTCTGAGAGTGGTGCTGGGGTCTCAACCAAGTATGGCATGTAACTCTTTGTAAAAGCAGTAGGTCTGTGGATTGGCACCAGATTGACTGTTAGCCTTCCTGGCCTTCTGGTACGCCTGCCACAGTTCCTTCGCTTTCACACGGCACTGCTGCTGATCCCTGTCATACCCCTTTTCCTGCATCCCTCATGCAAACTGCTCATAGATGTCCACATTTTTAAAGCTGATCAGTAGCTGTACCTCTTCTCCCCACAGTTCCTGAAGATCCAATATTGCACGTCTGCTCCAGGCTGGAGTGCACCTGAAGCGTGTAGCTGGCATAGTTGGGCTGGGCAGTTGTACACAATGGTGGAGAGCTACTAGGTGTGCACAACAAGCTGGATAATCAGGGAATGGGAGAGGGGGGACTCCACAATGAGTAACTGCTACAACTAGCAAATTCCTAGGCCACTGTCAGCAGAAGCGCAGAAGTAAGGGTGGCATGGTATATGGTGTATTGCCACAGTTACTTCTGTGCTGCTGCGGTGGCTTGTGGTGCCTGGCGTTTGGCCTGCGGCTCAAGGCAGGCTTGTGCTGTCATATGGGGGCTGCATCTTGACACAGCCCAATGCCCTCCTGCAGTCCCTAGCCACTCCTGGCTCACCACGCGAGCATTTTGACAGGAAGTACTAAGCAGTAATAACAATAATAATACGTGTGTGTGTGTCTCTCTCTCTCTCTCTCTCACTCACTCGCGCGCACACACACACACACAGAGTCTGGCTCTCACACCTACTTACACTCTGATTCTGAGTCCCCCAACACAGATTGTCTCTCACACACGTTTCACACTCCCCAACACACACACAGTTTCTCTCACACACAGACTGGCTATCACACCCACATACACTCTGTTTCTATGTGGGTGTGAGAGCCAATCTGTGTGAGAGAGAGAGACTGGGGGGGATTGTGAGGGAGACAGTGTGTGTGTTGGGGAGTGTGAGACTGTGTGTGTGAGACAATCTGTGTTGGGAGACTGAGAGACAGAGTGTATATGGGTGTGAGAGCCTCTGTGTGTGTATGTTAGGGAAGTTTGAGAGACAGTGAGCACACTGTCACTTTAAGTTTCCCCTTTGCCGCTGCTGGGCCCGGCTCCCCACCCGATCCCACCCCATCCCACTCATGTGGAAGTTTCGCTTCTCCTGGCCCCAGCATCCGCCGGAGACCGAGCAGCGCAGGACCGCAGGCAGGAAGGGACTCGGCTCCACTCTGGGCAGCGAGCAGTGGGCCGTGCCACCAGTGACCGGCCCCGGCCGCGACACTCTGGGCTCCCCAGGGCTGGGGCAGAGCCGGAGCCCTCAGCCAGCCGGCTGAGGAATGAGGGAGGGAGGGGGCAGGGGCAAGGAGAAGCCCGCCAGCCCAGCACGGAGGAGGGGCCGGAGAAGAGAGGAGTACGGTCACAGCCAGTCTTGGGAAGCCCGAGCCTCTTGTGGCACACCTCTGGCTACGGCGCCCTGGGCGTGGGCCCCATTTGCCCAGCACGAAGGCCGGCCCTGGGAGTTGACGTAGCTTAGTCGACTTACCCCGGTGTCTTCACTGCGCTGAGTCGAAGGGAGACCAGTCACCTTATCTTACTCTTCTCGGAGAGGTGGAGTACTGGGGTCGACCGGAGAGCGCTCTGCCATCTATTTTAGCGGGTCTTCATTGGGGGGGGAGGGATAGCTCAGTGGTTTGAGCATTGGCCTTCTAAACCCAGGGTTGTGAGTTCAATCCTTGAGGGGGCCATTTAGGGAACTGGGGTAAAAATCTGTCTGGGGATTGGTCCTGCTTTGAGCAGGGGGTTGGACTAGATGACCTCCTGAGGTCCCTTCCAACCCTATGATTCTATGACTAAGAGTGATCACTTTGTGAAAAGCATTTGCCCACAGGCAATGTGGTGTGTTTGTCTTTTATATTTTGTCTTTTATGAAAAATATATGAAAATATTTGATACAATTTTTCTGATAAAATATAAAAATATGATATGTTTTGTCTTATATGACAATATACAAAATATATATGAATATTTTGTCTTTTATGATAAAATATTTATGCTAAGCAATTGGATCCATCTTGTATTTAGCTGTGACACTGAGTAAGTTTCCCAGACCTGAAGAAGAGCTTTGTGTAGCTCGAAAGCGTCTCTCTCTCTCACCAACAGAAGTTGGTCCAATAAAAGATATTACCTCACCCACTTCATCTCTCATTTGGAACATTAAACCAGATAAAATGTACAAAGCACTAATTAAACATATAGTAGGGGGAAACTTGCTTTGGCAAGGGAGTAGGCTAAAATGACCCAGTAGTCTTTTTTGTTTTGAAATCTTTTAGAAAAATTACCGGTAATATAAATATATGTAATATATAATTTTAAAATTAATAAAGTAACTCTTTGCTAAGTGCTACCTTATATGTGCTCTGGGTGGCACTTGCCTTGGTCTTCAGGTTTTTCTTGCTTCCTATTTAAAATGGACTTAAAGAAGATTTTGGAGGGGGAACGAAACAAGCTCAGCTGTTGATATAGAAAAGTATGCATGTTGGAATGAGGTACCCACTGAAAGTACCCATTGCTGTCTTTGGTTGGTGTTTGAAGGTGGAGAAATGCCTGTCCCATCAAAGAGCGAACTGGATGAGTTACAGGAGGAAGTGGCAAGGAGGGCGCAGGAACAGGAGCTACTCAGGAAACGGGAAAAGGAACTGGAGGCAGCAATGGGCTTTAACCCCCGTCCCAGCAGGTTCATGGACCTAGATGAGCTGCAGAACCAGGGTAACTCTCACAGACTGGATGTGGCTGACATGGGGGTGGGGGTTGTGTAGGTTTGGAGTACAGTGTTGCACATGTGGGAGATGGGGAAAGTGTTTTAGGTCTTTTGATTTTTCCATTAAGAGTCTCTTGCTTTTTCTTCCCCGTGACAATTTTACAATTACTCAATAGCTTTCTCCAGTCTGTGAGACAAAAGACAGTCTCCGAATTTATCAGAAATGTGAGAAACAGGAAGAGAACGGTGAACTTGTAATGCCCAGGAATCTAATTTGAAGAAAAAAAACCCTAATTGTATTCTGCCCAAACACCAAACTCTACCCATGTGAGACACCAAAATAAGGCTTGATCTACACTTAAAATTTTGGTTGATATAGCTATGGCACTCGGGGGCGGAGGGTGATTTTTTCAAACGCCTAAGTGCCATAGCTATGCTGACCTAACTCCTGGTGTAGCTGCAGCCAGGCTGATGGAAGAATATCATCTCTCAGGAAGATGGTGTCCCTACAGTGGTAGAAAAGCCTTTTCCATTGGTGTAGACCACATCTACACTACAGGGTTATCAGGCATAGCTAGGATGCCATATCTGAGTAACTATAGTTCCTATAGTGTGTGGACATCTCCACTTGCATGAGATCTTTACATTGTTTGTGCTTCTCCATTCTTGCATGGCGATCAACAGTGCAATAGTTATCAATGTTGACCTCTAAATTGTTGTCATAAGGCTTTGGCTAATGACCTCTTGAAATGAATAGGGCAAATCGCAGCTCTTCGATCTATCTTCTCAGACTGTCTACAGAATCATGCAGGCATCCGTACATCAATTATGATTGGTTAATAGTTTTAAGTGTCTGTTCACAACCTTAAGAGTTACTGATTTTAACTTTTTTTAAAAAATTAACACTCAGATTCTTGAACACAAGGCTGCAGCCTCCATTAAAAAAATCCACTTCACTGAGTCACTGGGAACAGTCCCAATTTGACCCTGGGTAATGCCCCACTAAGCACATTGTTAGACACATCTAGCTGTTTAGCATTTCCTTGTTTAAAAAAGCAAAGCATATTAGAAAGGCACTTAACAACAAAGAGTGCTATGCAGTACTTAGGGGTCATAGCCTTTGACATGATTGCTAAGGAAGCTAGATGGCTCCTAAACCTGCTTTCATCCTGGATGGTTCCCACAATGCTTTATGGCTTCCTTATGAACAAGACTCCAGAACATTCCTGACCCATTCTCCCTTCCAGTACATGGTTTTACCCATGCAAAGGAGGCCAAGTTCAGAATGCTGGAGTCTGGTCTTCAATTCATGAACCTTAAAGGCCACACGGTTTGACTATGAAGATGCTGCTGTGTTGACTTACTGATCTACCGGACTTCTCCTTCACATTCAGCTCATGCTCATTTAAAAGGTTTCTCTGGAGTTCTTAAAATAAGAAGTGTGTATGGTAGTGAATTGTATATTACCCAGGTCAAGGAGGCTTTATTTTTTGGTTGAATGAAATATTAATTTTTATAATTATCTGTCATCATGATAAAGGGCAAATGAGCAGATTTTTGCTTGAGCTGGTACATTTTCATGAGCAATTTTATAAGCTGTTCTTATAAATGGCACTAGTCCTGTTGTCCTTAGGCCAGAACACCTAGTTTCTCTTGAGCTTGCCTATTTTCTTATGTTTTCAGGGGTTATCACCCTTCTTTTTTTCCCTTTTTTCAAAGTTGTTCAAAAACAATTTGTGGGTCTTTTCTCCCCGTTCTTAGATCCTTCCCCGTGTGTTCTGCTCTTTCTTCTCCTCCTCCTAAAACCACAGGACCATTGGGCTTCAGCTCTCCAACGGCTTCTTACAGTTGTCAATGCGCGCACACAAACTTTGTGCATTTGTGAACAAGAGGCTCTTGTATTCATTTACATTCTGCTGAGTCTCATATGATTTCCCAGGCACCTCTGAATTGTTTCAGGTGGAAAAGCTGTGAGGGAGATAACTGAATAGTTTGGAGGAGATGACGACAAATAATTGCTGGAAAGGGACCTGTAAGCATGTAACACAGTTTGGTCACAGCATGCTGTGACCAATTTATGACACGCATACTGTACCCTATGTTTTTTCTCTGTGCAGCAGTAGTTGCTTTTGACAATTTTTGAAAAATCCACACCCCTGAGCAACATTAAGACGACCTAAGCCCCCTGCGTAGACACCGCTAGGTTGATGGAAGAATTCTTTCATCGACCTAGCTACTGCTGCTTAGGAAAGTGGATTATCTATGTCATGGGAGAACCCCTCCTGTCGGCATAGGTAGTGTCTCACTGAAGTGCTACAGCCGTGCTGCTGTAGTGTTTTCAGTGTAGACAAGCCTTTGGGCTTGCCATAAAACAAAGGATTCTGTTTCCAAAAATTTTTAAAGTTTCAACATTTGTTTTCATTCCCCTTCAGAACAAAAACTAGACTGAATTTTTTCTCAAAACCCAGTCACTCTTCAACGCCCCCTCAGAATAGCCAGTAGCCCAGTGCTCAGGCATTCAGCTGAGATGGGGGAGACCCAGCTTCATCTCTCTGCTCTGCCTCATTTAGGTCAGGGACTTGAAGCTGGATCCCCACTGTCTCAGGTGAGTTCCCTAACCAGTGGTTATTGGCTATTCTGGGGCGGGGAGCGGATATGTCTCTCTCTGTCACTTTCACCAGAAATTCCATCCTGGACCTGAAAAATCATCCTGAAAAAATTTGAATCAAAATAGATATGTTTCTGCAACAAGTTTGTTCTGACTAATCAGCACGTTCTGACAGAAAAGCAATTAATCAAAAAATTCCGTTAACAATCACATGAATAAGTCACTTTAAGAGATTAGCCACAGGCAATCTCAACAGCAAAGTAGTAGAAGTAGCACTGATTGGAATTTGGAGATATAATGCTGAAGTTTGCTCTGTTACCTTGGTGTAAATTGGAAGTAACTCAGCTGAAGTCAGTGGATTTACATGGTTATATCAGAGTCCTGCCTACAGTAGAAAGCTTAACATAAGATGTGATTTTTAAACAAACTAAGTTAAACACGGCTCTCTGTGTTAGACACACTTATTTCAGTTCAAGTGTGGCTTATTTTGGTTTAGGATAAATTGATTCTTAATTGATGTAAATAAACTGATCTTTTGCACCAATTCAACAAAATCCATTTAAAATCACATCATATGTTAAAGCAGTGCAACTTTCTGCTGTAGACAAGCCCAGAGAACAGAATTTGGTTGACAGTCTGGTATTTTCTTTCATGCAGTCTTATTTATTTACAAGAAATGTACAAAGTTCTGCTTCTCTGCACACAGGAGGACCAAGAACAAAAGGAGCAGTGTCTTAGCCTACAGTCCCAAGCCTGTTTACCCAAAAACCAGTCCCAAAAGCTCTCTTTCTAGCTTTTTCCAGGGCCACACTGTGCTCATAGGCTATTGCTTGGCTTTCTTGCTTTTTGCCTCTGCCTGTCTCTGCCTGTCTCTGTTATGTACACATGCACACACACACTTTACCCAAAACAATCTACAGCAAAAGCCCCTCCACTCATCCAGTGTAAAACTCCTGGGTGGGTTTACACTCCTTTTATCTGAGGTGGAGTGCTTATGATTACCTGATCCTGACAGTTATGTTAATTGAAGGGTATGCCTAGTCTCAGAGGTTTGTGACTCATGCAGTCCCCAGTGCCTCTCAACATCATAATACCCTAGGGTGACCAGACGTCCAGATATTTAGTTGTTTGTCCCATATCCCGACCGATGTTTGGTCGGGGTGCCATTTGTCCCGATATTTCGCACTCTGTTTTGTTTTTGTTTTGTTTTGTTTTTTTGCTCTGCCAGTGGCATGGCGTTTTTTGTTGTTTTTTTTGCTCTGCCAGCGGCTCCCCCCTCCCCCACCCGCCCCATGTGTCCCAATATTTTGTTCCTCTCATCTGGTCACCGTATAATATATTTAAAGAGGAAATGAGAGTCTGGGAAAGGTACAGCCTCTACAGAAGGGCTACTACAAATGACTCCTGTATAGAAGGGTTTTGTACTCACAAATGGGAGGGAGGGTAAAGGAGAAACAAAAAAAGAATGCAAATGAAATGAAGAGTGCTGCCCATTGCAGGGAGGACTGATGGCTTTGAGAGGTCCTTGCAGGAAGCAGACTCAGTCTTTGAAGAGTCGCTGCATCAGGAACAGAAGGGAGATTGTGCTGCAGCTTTTGCTCTCTGTAACGAAGCTATATGTAAGTAACTCTAATTGCCTGAGCTACTGCGCTTTTGACAGTTTACTAATATCACAGAACAGGACTGTAAAATTTACTGACTAGTCATCTGAAATTCTCAGCTGGGAAAATGGGGAGTGTGCTCGTCCATACTAGTATGCTTGGAGCTAGTACCTCCTCTTTCTAAGCACCCTTGTTTCTGGATTTTAGTCCCCTCCAGCACCCTGGCTCCCTCTGGGCTGTTGTCTCTAGTGCAATGGCAATAAGAACACTGGGATGTTAGTTTGTCCCTCTTGCTGCTAACTGGTAGGTGACTCCCTCTCCTGCATTCCTATACCTAGTAAGCAGTTTTCCCAATCAAGAGACCAGTTTGCAAAGGGTTTAAGCCCTAAGCCTGCCAGCACAGCATGTAGGAAAGGAGCATGAGAGAAGATGACTCTCCAGTCACCAACAAGAAAAGGAATGAACTATGCTGTACTTATTCACATCTCAGGAGGAATGGACGGCATCAAGATTTTGAAGGGCTAAATATTGCTGTGAATTATGGGAGTTATGTGCTATTGCATTTTTTTTGTTTTGATATTTTATAATTTAATTGGCTGGCTATCCCACCCCAACCTCCATTCCCCACTTGCTGGTTAGTAAGATTGCAAACAGAGCAGGTAGTACCATGGATTTGCAAAGGCAAAAATATGTTTATAGAAATTGGCTTTTCTGTATTACAAAATGAGGGTCAACATACAGTCCTCATGAAAGCTCTGTTAGTCTGCACCCCATCTGGCCATACCCTGATTTCAAATCCCAACCAGGTTCCCTTGCACATAAAAGGACCATGATATGGGAATAAGGAGTTGTATAGATGGAAGGCTGAGAATGAAATAGCGTTTGTGTGAGGGCTGGAGAAAGACCCACCCCGTGTTAGGGGGAGGAGGGGTTTGGCTAAAAACTAGATTTTTCTTTTGACTCATTTTGATTTAGTTTCAGTTAACCTGTTTGGACACATGGCTAACTTGAATGTGCATTAATGGAAATGAAAGCATCCCTGTAAACTTATCTGTGGCAGCATTTGCATGGTCCATGTTTTATGTTCTTGCTACATCTTTTTTTTTTCTTTTTTCTTTTTTTAATTTTAGTCTTTTTTTATGTTTTTTGTTTCTGCTATGTTTTCTTTTGCATTTTAGCTAAACTAAGACTTGCCATGCATGATGCCAGCTCTAGCACTCACAGCAGAGCCCTAGTCGATAAGAAGCTACAAATCAGTATCCGAAAAGCACGGAGCCTCCAGGATCGCATGCAGCAACAGCCATCGCAGCAGCCGCCGCCGCCGCCAACCTGCCACCCACCACAGGGGGGCACCATGACCCAGTCTACAAGGTAGTCCAAGTATATCACAGTAGACCAGTTCTGAGCTGCACCTATCAACAGCATGGTCTGGAAAGAAGTAGTGAACTGTGTGTTCCCCCGGTTACTCAAGATCCTGTAGTGTTCTTCCTCATGGCATGCTCAGATCATACCATGTTATAGGAGAGCGCACTTCAGTGCATCCACGGTCTTAGCTGGCCAAGTTATATGCACCAAGTCAAAACATGGCCTGTAATAGAGGCTTTTAGAAATTAATTCTGACCTGCTGATAGAAAAGACACGTGCATCAAGAGAGAGAATGCAATAGATAAGTGACCTGTTAAAAGGAGAGGTGTGTTTTAAGGTGAAATGAAAAGCTTTAAAAAAAGAAAAATTAGCAAATATCTTCAGGGCTCAATTCAGTTAAGCGGTATTATTATAATGAATGCCCTGAAATAACTACCAAGAGGAGGGCAGTCACATGTTTGCAGTGCTCTTAACAGTGAAAAATGCATTGAATCTTTTCTTCTAGCCCACCTTTTCTTTGGTGCACTGGTGCAGCTCTTGGAGAAAAAGGTTCATTCATAACCCATCCTTGCCCTGTCACCTTTCTGTTGTTTTCTGACCACTGTTCCTGATGCCACTTCCATTCCGCAACCAGGTTCTCTGCCTCCCAGCTGCCTCTAGTCTGACTTAGCAGCCTCTCCAGTTTCCTCCACAGGACACTTTCTTTTCTACTTTTCTCCTCCATTTTGTATACTCCATTTGATTCTCTGCTCCCACATCTTATTCAGCCCATCCTAGTTCCCTATTGTAACACCATTCTACCCTTTTCTGCCTGCCATCCCCTACCACCTCTAGAATCTTCCTTGCCCAGCTTCCTGGCAGCTTCTCCACCTATTTCTTTCCTTCTCCCACTTCCCCCACTACATGCTGTGCGACCAAATACCTAGGTGGAATCTCATGTGAGCGTCCCTTTTTAAAAACACTGCAGGGAGATAAGTGCTGAAATCCATACCTGAAAAGGCTATAATTCAGGGTTCCGTTCTGTTCTTGAAGCTGTTGAATTATGTACAGTGACAGCAGATCCCTGTGCTAATTAGAGGTCCACAATGCCCTCAGTTGTAGGAGAAACAACGAAACCTGACGTTGGACGCTGGCAGTTTAAAAAAAAAAAAAAGCATTTTACCTTTAAACATATCTTTCTATACATCAAACTCAAATATATTGCATAAGTGCCCATCCCTGCTAAAGGAACAGCCTTATCAGAAAAATATTATTTTGTACAGTAAGTTTCTACTGCAGTGAGTTTTAACTCTGCAGTCAGTGAGACATATCTGCTTGTATCTTGATTTTTGTGCCTTTGCTTTGATATACATCAGCATTATAAACAGCACAAAGTCTATTATTACTCAAAGCTAAGATCATACTCCCCCATGAATGCTCAGTTGGATCTTCTGCATGATGGTAGCTTTGATTTCTAGATCTGCATGAGGAGACAAACTGGTAGAATTGAAGTCACACAATAGTCTTTTTTGTCCCTGTAGGAAATAATTATCCTAACTATGCACCAGTGTTTAACTGCACAGCGTTGTCATTCTGCATATCCAGATTAAGGTTAAAGCATTACTCTAACCAACACTAAGTGCGGCTTTAAGCAGCAGATGTAGTTTTCAGTTTGACAGCTACCTGGGCTATAGCTGTCTATCAGAGTTGTTTCCAGTCCTCTATTTTTATTCATATCGCTGACTCATGTGACTTTCTGGTTGCATATTATAATGCTAATTAATGCAGAAGAAATACAAAGTGACCCAAGGACATGCACGGTTTATATTTTATGCAAGACATGTATGCACGGTTTGTAATGCTTTTAAATGCTTCCTTTAATGTATTGGATAAATAACTCAAAGCTGGAAAAAAAATGAGGAGAAGGAAACTGAGGGAAATGTATTGCATTCTATTCCTTTCCTTCCCAAAGTTATTTCCCATTACTTTAGGAAAGAGAACCTGAGTGGAATGTTGCCTGTTTATGTTAAGATCATAAACATAATGATTCTCTTGTATGGTTTGTAGAAATCTCCCAGAGATGCTGATTTTGGAGGGGAACTTGTAATACTTAATTTAAAATTTATTTTTATTATTTATCTTTATAATGTCCACACACACACACACAAGCCCCTAGCCAAAGTGCTCAGCGTGCTGTACAATATTTGTAAAAATATAACAGTAAAATCTTATAATAAAAAATAACTTTTAAAATTTGAAATGAATAAAATAGATTGAGTGGGTCACTTACAATAAAAAAGTTGGGAGGAAATAAAATGGAGATGTCAAATTAACAAAAGCAATTCTTTTGGGTGGGAAGTTTTTAATTTGTGTTTGTGCAAAGAATTGGATTGAGGTGGATGTTAAGGGGGAGCCAGTTCCACACCTTAGGGATAATTTTAAAAAAGAAGAGAGTTATTAATAATTAGTTACCATTTCTGTGTATTTTAGTGAACAGACTGGCCCGCTCCAAGTACTGCTGAGCCGGGAGGTATCACTGGAACCCAACAGAGAAGTGGAATTCGGGTCCAGTTCTTTCTTCCACCCACCCGCTTCCTGCCATGAAGTGCACTCATCATTATATCCAGAGTCTTCCTCCCTACCCATTCCTGCAAGCAGTCCTCCAAATAGGATCTTTCATAACTTCCGGGCTACTTCTGCTGATTTCGATGGCCAAGCTCCCTCTTTTCCGTATGGGCGTGGGTTGGCTGAGAGACCCACAAAGACTGAGAATGATGCCCACCATGTTATGGAGCTTGATGGGGCCCCCGCCAAAGGGCTGAAAGACCATGACTGCAGCAGCAAATTAGAAGAAGTCCATGACATTACAGCTGTTCTCACACCTCAGCACAAAATTAAATTTAATACAGTCAACTCTGGGTCTTTGCCTACACTAGTCCCCTGTCCCCATCCAGCGCAAGCATCATGTCCCAATAAAAGCGGTCTGCATAGTCCTTGCTTCAGTCTGTCAAACTCTCCAGTGCCCACTAGCATTGATCAGGTAGGGGGCTATCATTCCATGATCTCTGCTGCTTCATTCCTGTCACTTCAGTGCCCCCTGGCTCCCTTACAAACAGCAAACAGGTACCCTAGAACAAACAGCCGTGAAACTTTACTGCTCCCACAGGATGACTTCAGCAACGTGGAGACTTGCAAATCTAAGACCCATAGCTCAAAGGGGCATGTTCGTTCCCTTGCAGAGCAGTTTCAGAGACTGCATGGAGTCTCCAAGAAAGAAGGTGCACATGAGAAAGGGTGGACTGCTGCAGTCTGTCAGGATGAGAAGTCTCCAAGGCTGATACAGGAGTCATTCATTAATTCTTCAACCTCAGGCTACAGGCAATTAATTCCTCAAAGTCAAGAAAACAGAACCCAGTCTTCCGAAAAGTTGCATTCATCCTTAGATGTTAGGGATGGGTTTGCTTCCTTGGAGGGTTTTCGCACTCAACTCATTACCTCTAAGAGTCCTGGATCGCACAGTGAAGACCAGTGTAGAAGAGGTGAACAGAATGTAGCTGGCCCTGCACTCTCCCAGGAAAGGCACACTCATGAGAGAGGTGTGAGACAGGTGGATGATGGAACTGCCACTGGTATGGGTGCTTCTATGCCTGTGGACTGCTGGGTGGACAATGTCACCAGGTATTACAGTTCTCAACTGGACTGTAAAAATACAGAATCACTTCCTGTGCCAGGGAGGAATCCACCCCTTTCTGATCACAGAACAGTCAGAGATGACCTGAATGGGACCCCAGTGCAGTTTCACCCACAGTGGAATCAAGACACAGAGCAGGAGATCTCTGAGTTGGAGTACCTCTATCAGGCTAGCCTAGCTGGTAGGCCTGTGTTGGGAAGACTGGACAATTCCAGGCACTCATCGAGCAAGCCAGGTGAGAATTCTGGAACTGTTACATCTGGGTAATGTTTAATCCCCAAGCAAGACTTGGGCCTTGCCTATACACAGACTTCCACCAGTTTAACTAAAGGTGTGTTTTTAAACTGATTTACTGAAAGAGGTGCGTGTTTGTGTGCAGATATTCTTATTTCACTTTGAGAATGGCTTATTTTGCTTTATCTTACTAAAAATAATTCCCTTTTAAACTGAAATAAGAGTATCTGCAGAGAAACTTGCACCTATTTAACTACATTTGTTTAAAAACATACCTTTAGTTAAAACAGTGGAGGTTTGTGTGTAGACAAAACCTTGGCTTGAATGAGAAGAGTTCAGATTTGAACTATATGGCAAATCAGGATGAAGGAGGGACAGATTTCTGGCATGCTTTGTAAGGTGCCATATTAATGCACCTAAAGTGCGCAAGAATGAAAAGTGTTTACACCCTCGAGTATTATATTTGTGTTGCTTATGTATATGTAGACAGTACATCACATCTGGTTAAAACCATTCACGAAAGAATGGTTATTGACTAAAAATTTCACACTATAGAATTTGTATCAATGGATATAAAACAGTCATACAAAAATGTTGATTGTTCATATTTTATACCTTTTTTCCTCCAAGTACCCTCTGTACATTCCTACTTGTGGGATCACGGCATCTGTGTCTCAAGCTCTTGGAATCTTCTAGTGAGCAATGTCCATTTGAGCCACTTACTCTTCCCTCCCTAGGTAGGGTTTCAAGGGTGTAAAAAGGGGAGTGATCCCAACCACACTTCACTTCCTTCTAATCCCCAAAGGTCCAATGAGCTCAGATTGCAATCAGTGTCCTCGATGCATCCCTCAATGTGTTTTTTTTTTTCTTCTGCCCTTCAGGGACTATATTTTTTTATTTTTGTAGTTTGTCAGTTAGGTAATCAGCTTTTCTTAAGAAAGAGAAGAAAAAGAAGTGGAGAGAAGGATGACAATATGACACAGGTGTTGTCTAGACCTGTAAAAATGATAGAGACACTTCATCTGAAAGAGAGACTCTTCAGGCCTTGTTGACTAAATCTGTCTATCTGGAAGTCCAGCATCAAGTCTGGAGATAACCCTCACCAGAATGGTTCTGTGCCTGGTGCAAGTGGAATGAAAGTCCTTGGATCAATCTTGGTTGACCAAATCCTGTTCTAAGGATCCAGCACTGTTGACTCTGGAGATCCACTTGATAAAGTAGTTCAGTTTCCCCAGATCTTTCCAAGTTTGACTAAGTCCAGTGCTGAGGACCTGCCACCTTCACCTCTTGGAAACCACTTAGAAAAGTGGTTATGTGCCCAACGTGATCTGCACTGAGCACCCCAGATCTCAATCCCTTGATCTAGTCTGGTTCTGAGAACCTGGCATCATTGATTCTGCTCTTAGTATGAAGTTCCTGGATCAATCTGAGCTGACTAATGGTTCAGCACCACTGATACTGGAAAATCACTTGCTAAAGTGTTTGTGTTACATATGAGTGGCACTGAGGTCTATGGATTGACCAGTTTGACCAACTTCAATGCCTAGGGTAGGGCACCATTGACTGTGAGCTTAGCATAATTGGAACCAAGCTCTCTGGATTGACGAAGTCTAGTGCTGTCAACTGCAGTTTCAAAAGGACCAGAATCTCATCCTAATTTGGGGTCTGGCCACTGTAACATACCTAGGGTACAATCCATTCTAATAAGTAACTGTCACTCCTCCCCTCTAACCTGGGGTGCCCTTTACATGGCTTTGCTATTGTAGCCTCCAGTCTGGACTGCTCACAAACAGCCTCCACCATGCAAGTCACTCTCAGCTATATCTGTGTGTGTGCTGCAGCCAGCCAGCCACACCTTGGCTCTTACCAGCCTTGGTTATACTGCAGGGTGACCCCAGCACTCTCCAAGTCTTAGGTTTTCCACCAGAAATGTAGGTCCTGTACTGCCTAGCCCTCTCCTGGACAGTACAAATTCATAAGAAATCTGTATTTCTTTAATAGATATATGTACACTTTTTACCCCACATGGAGTTTCCAAGACACTTCCGTTTAAACACACTGGATTAAATAAAACATGTTTATTAACTACAAAGAGAGAGATTTTAAGTGAATACAAGTAATGCGGCATAAAAGTCAGAAATGGTTACAAGAAAAATAAAGATAAAATACCAACTAGTGCCTAACTTAACAAACTATGTTAAATTCAAAGCAAAGTTTTTCTCACCACATGCTCTCAACAATCTTACTGGCCAAACTTCTTAGGCCAGGATCCCTTCTTCTGAGGGGAGAGATAGCTCAGTGGTTTGAGCATTGGCCTGCTAAATCCAGGGTTGTGAGTTCAATCCTTGAGGGGGCAATTTGGGGGACCTGTCTGGGGATTGGTCCTGCTTTGAGCAGGGGGTTGGACTAGATGACCTCCTGAGGTCCCTTCCAACCCTGATATTCTATGATTCTGTTTAATGGCTGCTTCTTTTGGCCATGTCTACACTAGAGAGCTTACAGTGGTACAGCTCTACTAATGCAGCTGTGCTGCTGTAAGATTTCCCTTGTGGCTACTCTATGCCGACGTGAGAAAGCTCTCCCATCAACATAATTAAACCACCCCCAACAAGCAGCAGAAGCCGCTCCAGCCAAGTGTCCACACCATAGCACTGTCCACACTAGCGCTTCTGTCAGTGTAACTTATGTTGCTCAGGGGTGTGTTTTTTCACACCCCTGAGTGACATAAGTTATACCAACAAAAGTGCTAGTGTAGACATAGCCTAGGTCCATTCTCATGCAGTAAATCAATGGATAGAGAGAGAGGAGGAGGGGATGCCTTGGGGTGTCTGCCCCTTCTTTTTATAGTCCTGTCCCTCCTTTGAGAAGCATTCCTTACTTTCAGCTGGGAGTAAGGTGATAGGCAGTCTGTGTGAAAGGAAACTTCATGGTGTTTTTTTGCTAAGATGTAGGTTTTTGCTCCTGCCTCTTTCCTGCCAAAGAACGAACACTTAGCAGGTAATGGCCCATCTGCCTTGTTTACAGCTGGCTGAGGTGTCCGTTTGCCCTTTGTCTCTGAGGAACTGGTTTGGCCATTCCCCAAACTTCCCTGGAAAACATACTTTTAGTCATGATCTCAGCTTATGTTTATAACGTCACATATAACGCTGCTACATTCATTTTGCCATGATATTACTGATCAGCAAATTATGAGTTTTTAAATGACACCTCACAAGGCATCTGGCTTTTGGTGACTCTCTGGATTACCAAATTGCTGCTACAACTAGCTTCCAATTCAAAATCAGAAGGAGGACTCTTCAGCGTCCCGGTCCAGAGTGGCTCTGGTATGGAAGGGGCACCTATCTAAGGAGTCCTTGGGAGCAGCACAGGGACTTTGTCAGCACCAGTCCAGAGTCTGGAATTGGCTAGTTACCACTGTTGCTATGCCTGTGATTCTGAGTCTTTCCTTTGGGCCAGACAAATCTGAGAGCTTTCATGCTTTGCCTTTACTGAGCACTTCTTTTGTTTTGATGGAGCAGTTGTGCTTGGCACTTGAGAGCCTCAGTGAGAGGGCACTACCAATAAAGCTGTACCATACATGGCTTTGGCCTCTCTGTGGCACAAAGGGTTTTCACCAGTTGCCTGACTATCCTAATTATTTTTCTCAGATGTTAGGGAATCCATGTATATAGCTAGAGTTTGGTCCTCAGGAAACATGCATGTTGTTCCAGTCCTTGGAATTTGCTATAAATATTTCCCTTTCATCCCTCCACAAAAGGTGGGGTCATTGGAGCCCTCCTTAGACTCCAAACCTGCAACTTCCCTGCGTGAGTACAGATTCCTTACCAGTGCACCTTCTTGATGCAATGAACACCTCAGCCACAACGTCTCAGGACATACAAGATGCTTACCTGTGAAAGACAAAAGAGCCCCTTATCATTTGCAGTGATACTCAACTTGTTTTTCATACTCTCCAGGACGTCAGGCTCCACATCAGTTTATTGGAGCTAAGCCCTGTGATTAAATCCAAATCTGTCCCAATTCTGATGGACAACACCACACTAATGTATTACAGCAATTGACAAATGATGGCTTGAGAATGCAGCGGCCGTCTTTCCATGGCAGATGAGGAATTGGTTAAAACCCTTCTGTTCTCCAAGTACAACTAACAATTAACTGGAAAAAATTCATCAGAGCAACACAAAATGAAGTGGACTTGGGACAGCCCTCCCTTGCTTTTAACTTGAACTATCTTAAGGTGCATTTTTGTTGTTGTATGAGCTTTCCACTCTCTGGGGCACAGGTCATCAATTTTTGCTCACTCTCCAATAACCAAATTAATGAAGTGATTGCTCTGTATACCATTGGGGCTGCTTGTGGTAGTTGCTTTGCCACAATGGCCGTGGCAAAGGAGACTGGATTTTCCATTGCTGAGGGTGCGGTGGTGAGACAGGTACATTTGAGCTGCTCCATGCATATTTCCTTCCTTCCAGCCCAGAAAATAAACAAGATACAGATCTAAAGGACTAATTGTCCATACACCATATTCTATTCAGAAAATTAATTATCTGCTGCATCCTCTCCCTTAATCCTGACTGTGATGGTCTCCTGTGTCCATCCTAAGTAAGCCATTACTTTCCCAAGCTTAATTCACATCCAGGAACTCCGATTCCATACTTTGGATATTCATGGATCTTAGATATGGTCCTCTTAGACAATGATTGCATTTTCAAGGGCCCTCCCAAAACTAAGGACATATGGGATGTAATTACTAAAAGAGGTAGCCAATTGTTTGACTACACTCATGGCTTTTTCTTTAAAATGTTAAAGAGATCAAATAACCAAGCTTAGCCAAATGTATTGTCTTAAGACACAACAGTACAGTATGAAAAGGAAACATAAATACCCCCCTTCTGTGGAGCAAATTCTTGCAGCATGCTCACTTTATGCAGAAGGTGTACTTCAAAGATATGTATTTCAGCTAGTAGTATTTATAGTATGATTTTACAAGTTAAAAAACTCTTTACACACAAAGTTTTAGTTTTAGTTTAAAATTTGTAAAAAGTTTGTGCCAGCTTTGTCCTTGGTACTTGTCTATAGTTTCCCATATCGAGTGTTGAATACTACATTCCGCGTGTTGATGAGCTATGAAAGTATTCCCCATCTGTACTTGGTCAAAGCCAAAGATGCATGAATGCTATTTTCTAATGCAGCGGTTCTCAAACTTTAATAACCCGACGACCCCCATTTTGATTTAAAAATTTTCACGGACCCCCAGACCTCCCCGCTCATCCCCAAGGCCCCATCCCTACCCAACCTCTTTCCGTCCCCACTCCACCCCTGTCCCTCCTCTTCCCCACCTCTTTCCTCTCCCAAGCACGCCCCATCCCCGCTCTTCCCCCTCCCTCCCAGCGCCTCCTGCACACTATATATATATATAGTGTTGTTTTATTAATACCATACCTATTAATGTGGTGTATACTATGCTTAACTTTTATATAGTGGCTAACAGATGGGACTGGGGATCTTTCCATCAAAGCTCAAAGGTTGCCCGAATGCATTAGTTTGTGTATGACCATTGTTATGACAAGACTGGTGTTCAGCCACCTAAAGGTATTAAAATATACTCAGGGTACGTCTACATTACCCGCCGGATCGGCGGGTAGTGATCAATCTATCAGGGATCGATTTATTGCGTCTAGTGTAGATGTGATAAATTGATCCCCGATAGCTCTGCCGTCGACTCCTGTACTCTACCGCGGCGAGAGGCGGAAGCGGAGTCAACGGGGGAGCGGCGGCAGTCAACCCCGCACCGTGAGGACGTGAGGTAAGTCGACCTAAGATGCGTCGACTTCAGCTACACCATTCTCGTAGCTGAAGTTGCATATCTTAGGTCGATCTCCCCCTCCCCTCCCCAGTGTAGACCAGGCCTCAGCTAGGCCTAATGTGGTTTCCATAGCTTGTCTTTGTGTCATCTTAGTCAGTTTGGAAGGCTGCTACTTGAAGCTCTACATATGCTTTCAGGTGTCTTTTTTCAATTGTGGCCTGTTTGGGGAGAGTAAAAGGTTGTAGTCACTCATGACGTGGCACTCATTTTTGGCAATTTTGCAGTCCTTATTAATCTAGAACTCTTCAGTCCTCCTTCCTCGAGCTGGTACTGCTCACTAAACTCCCACAAATAAGAATGTGCAGAGACCACTTGAAAAAATGAAGGTTACTTATTAGTAACAGGAGTTCTTTGAGTTGAGCCTCTGCACGTTCATACTCCTTCACTCACCTTCCCCATTTCTTTGGGGTCTTCACAATTCCTGAATTAGCAGAAGGAACTGAGGAGCGATTGGGGCTGCTACTCCTTTTAAACCTGTAGAACCCTGCACGAGGGCAAAGGAAGGGGAATGAATAGCCCCAATGGACACTCTTGCCTAGAGATTCTGAGATCTTGTGATCAGGCACATTGATCCTGTAAGTGTGGATGTGCAGAGGCTTGTCTCAGAGAACTCCGATTACTGGTAAGTAACCTTCATTTATGTATATAGATATTCACTTTCTGTTTGAGCCAGGTCTGTTCCACAGGTGCAGAGTCAGATCTTGAGTTTAATCTCACTTTTTTATTTCCCTCCACAGTCTCTGAAAACATAACTATGAGGAAGTTGCACACTGTAGCCGGTATGGGTCTCTCGAAAACGCCAACAGCAGAGATTGAGCACAATCTCTATGGAGCCATTGTCTCTCCTGTCTCCAAGGTAGCGCAAGGTAGAAGGTTGTGTGGTTGTGGGGGAATTGGACATTCCAGCAGCAAGAAAAGTGGGGAAAATTCCATATGAGAGGCAGTGGGTTCACTCATATTGAACTTTAAAGAGATAATTTTATGTAGTCCTACTTGGGATTGAGCACTAAGAAAGTGGGTGACTTGGGATCAGTGTTACACTCTAAATGGTGACCTCTTCAGGGATATGTGGCCTCACAGTTTCAGAGTTAGTACCTCTGATTATACTGTAATGGACTCTAGGGAACCATTTTGCATTGCAAGGAGATAGGCTGGATGACCTGACATATTTTCCATTGCTAACTCCTAGGAACTGCCTCTTCATATTATATCAACTGCTTTGACACTGTCTCCTTTATTGGATCATGTCATCTTTCATGTTTTGAAAGTAGAGGGTTTAACATAGTATAATGTACAAATAATAGCTGACCTCTAATGTTCCTTGGTCCACTCTGAGTAAGGGAAGGTAGCAGTACCTGCACTACAATTTGTCTTGTGCTGCTGTTTCCAGAACCTTCAGAGCACATGTTCTAACTCACTTGAATACTGCTCAGTTTTCATACTCTGCAGCTTTTCTAAGAGAAGCCAGTTAAATAATTAGCTGTAATATTTTGGTACCTATATCTGAAAGTGTCTGGGCACCTCAACAAAAAAAAAAAAAGACTGAAAATGCAGTTTTCGCAAATAGAGGAACCTGCTTATCAAGCTGAGAGCAGAAGGAAAGAGGTAAAAAGAACCAACATTTCCCACACCAACATAGAATAAACTACTTGCTAGCCACCACCAGAGATGGAAGGAAGCAAATAATCATAGTGAGAAGAGTTGTGAGAAGGCTCCCACACTCTTCAGATTATATTTTGGGATAGTCATCAATTCCAGCCCTGCTTATCTCAGCTGCTATAATGGAGCACAAGGCAGCAAGCAGTCCCTTGGGTAGACTCATCCCATTAAGGCTTTAAATCCTGTCTTTACGAAATTATAAGACATAGAATCTCAGTTAAACGTGTCTGCCAATGTACATAATAAGGTGAAAAACTGATTGTGAGAATACTATTTTTATTAATGAGACTCTAACAGACTCAATTGCTTTATGCTCTTGGGTTAGACTTGAATGAGAGACTTCAGAAAATACTCCTAAGGCTGAGGGCATTCTGCACCAAAAAATTAAAAATTCTGTTTACAATATTTTTAAATTCTGCAAGTTTTATTTGTCAATAAATAAATGCAGAGGCTCCAGCATGGCAGTGGGGAGCACAGGCCACTGGCTGCACGAATGTGGGAAATCATCCTGCAGCTCCCCTCCCCCCAGGACACAGACTCAGCGGTGAGGCTGCACCCAACCCTGACACAGCACAAAGCCTGGGCCTGCCCCTCTGCACCAGGTGCACCAGGTGTGGGGCAGGCAGGCTCAACCAGGCAGGATCCAAATGTGGAGGGTCTCAGTGTGGGGGGATCCAGGTGTGGGATGAGAAGATTCTGTGTGGGACAATCTGGGTGCAGGCAGCTCAATGGGTGGGTCTAGGTGTGGGGGGATCTGGATGCACAGGCTTGTTGGAGGGGTTCCAGGTGCAGGAGCAATGGGACTCTGCAGGGGCTTCCAGGTGAAGGTGGTTGGGGCTCAGCGGAGGGGTCTGGATGTGGGGGTCTCAGCGGGGGGGTTCGGGTGCTGGGAGAGTGAGGCTTGGTGGAGTGGGTGTCTGGGTGCAGCTAGTTGGAGGTCAGTGGCATGGGGGTCTGGATGTGGGGGCTCAGGGTGGCGCAGAGGGTGGGGCATCATGGTGGGGTTTGAGTGCAGGGAGCTCGGTGCAGGGGTGGGCATCTGGAGGCAGGGAGTCTGACTGCAGGGGGGGCTCCAGCTGCAGGGGTTGAGGTTCAGTGGGGTGAGGTTCAGGTATGGAGGACTAGGGGGGTTCAGGATGTACGAGTGAGGCTTGGCAGGGGTGTCTGAGTATGGGAGGTCCGGATGCACAGGGGCTGGCTGGATGGTGGAGCAGCCCCCCATACAGTGACCCCTCCCCCCACAGCTCAGGAGCAATGCGGGAGGAAGCAGGGGAGGATGCTGAGCTTCCTGCAGCTGGGGGAGGTTTCTGGGGGTGGGTCTGACACAGCCCCAGTCACTCCTTGCAGGGGAAGAGGAAGTCCAGTCCTTTCCTGCCTCCAGCCCAGCTGGGACTAGTAGCTGATCCCAACTCAGGGTAGGAGCCACTGGCTGGGGTGTCCCCAGCCCCACGATGATTTACCTCTCTGCCAGCTGCTATGAGTGCCTGAAACAATGTACCTGCACTGCTAGGGAATGGTGCACAACTGCTCTTGCAGCTTCCCTGTCAGAAAGTCATTTTTCTGCGGGGAAGCAAAGAAATCTGTGGGGGGCATTAATTTTGCACACGCGCAATGGTGCAGAATTCCCCCAGGAATAAGAAAAGGAAGGATTAATGTATTTCACTAAATCCATCTATTCTTATCAACTTCTTCTCCTGAATCATTGTGCAATGCAATTTTCCCTGGAGAGATCTTTCTGAATGTGGTAACGTTGTCTGCAGGTTGCATATGCCAGAGGCCATAGCAGGGAGCCAGAAGAGGAGATGTACAGTGCAGAGAATTTCCGTCGCATTGCTCGCAGTCTCAGTGGGACAGTCATCACAAACAGGGAAGAGACTCTGGTCTCCTCTCATAGTTTTGTAAGTAAAATGAACCTCAGCATTGCAGAGATGACTGCTTGGGATAGAGTTGGGGGCTACTTTTCCTCCTCCTTTCCCTCATCAACTCCACTACAAGTAGTAAACAGAAAAGGCGCGCAATTGAACAGCATGGATACCAGTTCAGAAGGATGAACATTGGTTCCAGTGAATTATTCCCTTTTTTCTCTGTTGGATGGAGAAGTCAGCTTTTATTTTACAGCAACCAAGTTATCTGCTTTTAGAGTCACCACACCTAGAATTGTGCCAAGCAAAGCTTGTGTATGTGTGCTAACAGGGCTAACCCTGGTAAAGGGACACAGTCAATCTGAAGTTTATCTTTTTCAATATTGATTAACTTAAAAATTGCAGTTTTTAATAGAGCCCCCATAACAACATGGGCTGTGATTTAACAAAAGAATTCTTTAACAGTATATATAAGGAAATTTTTGCTTCCTTGTTAGTGTTTATAAGGCATACCTTCCTCAAGAAATAGTGGTTATACACAAAGTGCTGCACAAAGTAAACAAGTTAAAAACAGAGAGAAACTGTTTTTCTCCATCATCTTTGTTAGTACTCTCAGGTTAGGTGTAACAAATCTGAAACTTGAAAAATGTACAGTATTTTCAGGCAGAAATTAAGGTTTTTTTTCAAGTTGATTGTGTCCTTTCATCTGATTAAGTAAAGTTCAGTTACTCTAACACCATTTCTTGTTTAACTTTTTTAAACCATGCCTGCCTATATTTCCTTTCTGAACAAATTCTAGTGAAACTGGATGTAAGGTGAGGTGGGTGTTGGCTTGCTGACCCTCCTGCTCAAAGGGCAGGGAAAGTATTTTCCCTTGGTCAACATGGTTATTAATGGAATGAAGACTGTTGCTGGGTCTAATTGCACCAAATAATGTTCCCCTTTCAGAGTTCCCCCAAATTCATTTAATTGAAAAGCAGGGATTTTTATTGAACTGTAAGTCTGAGAAAAGCAGGAACAGATTGCTGTCAGTGTTTACCTGTGTGATTTCTTTGAGGAGGGGAAACACTTAACTAAAATTTGTTTTCAAATCAATTTAATTAAACCAGTACAACTCTCATTTGTAGGTAGGGCCTTAGCCCAATCTTGCATTGATGCAAAAGCTCAAACTCCATTACCATATCAGAAAGTTGTGCTCAAAAATTTTTTACTGATAGGGGTGCGCGATCAAAAAAGTTTGGAGACCACTGCCCTACATCACTGTTTAGCTCTTAGTAAAGCGTGTTTAGCAAGGGAAAGGCTTCAGCAGTGTACATTTTCCTGGCATGTGTGGCCCAGTCCTTCAAAAGGTGATTTGGAAAGAGCAGATTGATTTTTTTTTTTTCTTGCACAAGATTACTGCTGGTATTCTGAGATGTGAGTATGATGGTGGGTTTTTTTCTGAGCAGGTATGTTGGGTTTTTTTCTTAGCTGTTTGGTTACCTTTCTGGGATGGGCTTTGTTACCTTGCATTTCTTTCTCTTTCATAGACAGATTCATGTACTTGTTCTGGTGACTCATCCCTCTCTCCTTCCTGGATCCCCACCATGTTTGCTTGATTGAACCCAGCTTTGTGTTTAATCATCATTTGTGGTTTCTTTCCTTTCTCATTTTGTCAAAAGGAAGCATCAAATGTGAGGAAAATGCCAAAGGAAACCACGCACCGTTCTTCCAGCTCCACTTCCCTCCCTTTTCCCCATGATCCTTCTGTGTTACCCTTTGATCCCCACCACTACCCAACCCAGAGGCAGAACCTGTCCCATGATGTACTGATGCCTAGCATGGTGGGCAAAGCACGTAGACCATCAGGTAATCACAGGATTCTTCACCCTCCTGCATGATCAGAAATGCTGTATGTGATTCTTTCCCTGCTGTTGCTGAAGTACAGGTCTTTGGATCTTGTCTGCCATAGTGATGGTTTTATCAACTGCCTGAATCCCTTCAGAAATTTGGAAGGATAAATTGCTTTTTTTTCTTTACTGTCCCTTCTACACTGCTTTAATGATGCTGTGCTATATGGATATAACATAAAGGGACAGTCTTTATGTTAGAGGTATGGCTGTTAATTAAATAGTTATGGTAATATTTTCATTACATATACACAGGAGGAGGTACCCGGCCAACAAAAGTGTCTGGCATAACCCAATGGAACTCTTTTTACTAATTTATATAGCATCTGTAGCATCCTCTGGGGCACCTGGCATTGGCCACTGTCGGAAGACAGTTTACTGGCTAGATGGACCTTTGGTCTGACCCAGTATGGACATTCTTATGTTCTTATAACACACCATTCCTATTTGGTCATTAGCTATATTATACTGTTTTTAACATTACAAGAAATGAAGCTATAAATGATGCACACATTCCTCAGAGATGACCCAAAGGTCCACCCATTTTTTTTGTACTTAACTGTGTTTGTGGGAGGGGTGCGAAGTGACTGCCTGAGGAGGAGCTGGTTATTAGTACTGTATTCCCTCAAAAATCACATATGTGAGAGATCTGTTGGAATTACAATCCCTGTTGGTGCTACAAATTCCTGCATGAGAGGCCACCATGAAAGTTATCCAGAAACCCCTAGAACATGTGTCTTTAATTTTCTTGTTGGGCTCCTTCTCAGGTGACATTGAACATGTTACAAAAAGTGCTGACTATTTAGGAAATCTGGTGTCCCATTAGTGCGTGTGACAGCACCTGCAGAAAGACAGGTTGGAGCTCTTTTCTGGGGGTGGGTTGAGTTGCAGAAGGAAAGTGAATGCAAGGAGTGTGCTGCTTAGTTTTTACTCATTCTGAATCGTAGGTCAGTAAGTGCCCTGGTATAGGGTTGCTTCAGTTTACCCATTCATATCAGCTGTGGGCCACAGTTAAAGAGGTTTTGAGAGGAAAATAAATTAAAATATAACTGACTAAACTCTCCCCACTGCTCCCCACAGGAGATCAGAAGAACGTCCAGAAACTTCTGGTTGTGCCTGACCGGGGTGAAACTTTCCGAGGTGAAGACCACCCAGGTATGGCACTGAGCTACAGGAGTCTCCCTTGCGCACAGAAATGCTCTTCTTCCCAAGGTCAGGGGCCTCTTGTTGACCAGCATATGGGAGGTGGAGCATCAAGGATCTCTGGCCAATGGCTGCAGATGAACCACACTGCCAGACAAACAGCAACACTGCCAGACAAACGAACATTGCAGTTGGGATACACTGCCCAGCCAGACAAGGGGTTAGAGGAAAGCTTCCTTCAGCAGTCCTCCCGACACCAAATGCATGAGTCCTATGCCATCAATTGCAGGCCACGTCCTAGCACAGACTACAGTACCTTCAGAGTACTACAGGGGCTTTCTTGGGACCCTGGTGCCTCTCACGGTTGCCCGGTGCCTCCCCCGTGTACTAAGGCCCCTGGACCAAGGAGAGTAGATATGCCCCCAGAAGAAGACTGGCGTCAGAACAGCTTTATCCCTCAGCCTGGTGGACGGAGAACATTGCCAGTGCACGTGGTGGATGGGACTTTTTCGTCTGCTTCTGAGGTGCACCAAAGGATGATGGCCCGAGCAGCAGCAGCTGCTGCTGCCACCCTGCAGAATAGTGGCTGGTGAGGTCTTGTTCCACTCAATGTGTTCCCAGCATTGATCAAACCCCCTTGTGAGCAGACTGTCTGAACTGTAGCTGTTGCTGAGGTGCAGTTAATAACAAGGCAGCTAACTCTTCAGTCAGTAGCTCTGCTAGTCTTGTCTTAAAATGTAGCTATATGGTATGTGGAAACTAATTGCACTGTATTTCTTTTCCTGTATTGCTGAATTGCTGTCTGTGGGGGGAGCTCTCAGCTATTCCGATCCCAGCTCCTCTCAGCAGTAAGCGCTATAGTCAATAATAGGTATAAGGGGCACTGGCTGTGGATAAGCTCACAGGTGCACGTTTATTTTGAAGAAAGATGTACCATTAACAAAAAGGACCACTTTTTAAAGGACTCAAGCATGAAACGTAGTTCTGCTAAATTCATTGCATACAAAGCCAATATGCTATTTTCCATTTGTTTTCTTCTCCGCCTCCCTCTTGTGTTATCTACTGGGGGAAAAACTGATCCACCTACCAGGTTCCAGCAAATCTGGACACGGCAGGACTGGTGGTAAGTGAGGCAAACCCAACATTCAGTGTGCTGAGACTTCAAGCACAGGCCACAGCTGTAGTTGCTACTGTGAAGGGAGAGGGAGACATTGCCCCAGAGTAAACCAGAACTTTTCCCCACTTCCTTCAGGCAAACTAACAATGCTTCAAACAGAAACGACTGTTAATGCTGCACGCTTAATTACACCAATGTAAACACAGAATAAGTTTAGCTATTTTAGGGTCAAACATACTTGCTTTTGTAAGTATTTTTCAAATAAATCTATGAAATAGTTCTATTTAACTGCCTGTGTATGAATCATCTTCATTTTTTATTTGGTTTTACTCAGCAACTGGCCTGAAAGCTCTGATTTGTGTTTTTTTAATACTCTGGAATAATAAAAGCTACATATAAAGTTGTTTGCAGTGTTGTTGTAGCTGTGTTGATCTCAAAATATGAGACACACAAGATGAGTGAGGTAATATCTTTTTCCAGACCTGAAGAAGAGCTCTGTGTAGCTCAAAAGCCTGTCTCTTCCACCAATAAAAGAGATTACCTCACTCACCTTGTCTCTCTCATACATAAAGGTAGTTAGTTAATAATGGTAATTTATTAACAAATCGTTTATAAAGAAGCACTTGTAATTAGAGCAGAGGACTGTGTCAGGAATGCAGTATTCTGTTCCTGACCCTTCCAATTCCACTTGTTTGCTTTGTGGACTAGTTGCTTCGCCCCTCTGCACTTCACTTTCCCCTGTAAAATTGGGGTACCCTTCCTCTCTGGAAAAGTATTTTGAGACGTCTGGATGAGAAAAATGTTGGATATGTGCACATTAGTATTGTACATAGTCAAGCTCTTTTTAGTCTCCTACAAAAGGGTCATCTAGAAATGGTCGGTCTGTGTCACTGGCTCAACTGAGCCAGATGGTGTCTCATAGAGCGAGCTCACCTAGTTGTCAATAGTCCAACCAATGTCTAATTCAGGATGGCCTGCCCAGGCCTTACATTCACACAAAGGAAATCAAAAAGCTGGCACAGTGAGGTCAGCAACAGGCCCTGGCCAGGCCTGGATTTTTGTGTTAGAGTAGAGCAAGGGTTCTCAAACTGAGGGTCGGGAGCCCTCAGGGGGTCACGAGGTTATTACATGGGGGGTCGCGAGCTGTCAGCCTCCACCCCAAACCCCGCTTTGCCTCCAGCATTTATTATAATGTTAAATATATAAAAAAATGTTTATAATTGATAAGAGGGGGTCGCACTCAGAGGTTTGCTATGTGAAAGGGGTCACCAGTACGAAAGTTTGAGAACCACTGGGGTAGAGGGAAGAGCCTTCCTCCTTCTCTGGCTACACCCAGCAACTGCCATTTCATAGAGGCAGCAGCCCTTTTTTTTAATTTGCCCTGCTGGGCCCATATTGGCTGTTTCCTGCTCTTAGCCCTTCTAACCATTGAAGAACCAAGTATTGTTGATTCCATCAGTGGTTGACCCAGGGAGGCCTTTCTGGGTAATCCGGGATGTCCAAAAATTACTGCCTTTCTCTTCCTATAGGGACACTTCCTATGGCAGGGTGCACCAAGGCAGCAGGGTCTCCAGCAGGAGGCAGCAAATGCCTGGTGCATCCTGTCACATAACTTCCCTGGCAGAATGGGCCTGGGGGTTTCGTCTTCACATCACAAATTCTAATATCTCCTCCTGCCCAGGAAAAGAAATCTGCATTCTCATGCTGTAGTACTAGGGAAGCACAGAGATCCAGCGCTGAGTATCACCTTGTGTCCTTCATTGCCTGCATCCACTGTAATAAGGGAGTATGATCCATTATTACATAAAACAGGACTCCTGCTGTCATCACAGCCCACCTTATAGCCCAGCATTCTTTCTCTATGGGGGAGTCTTTTGTGTCTCGCTTTTGGAATTTTCTGCTCAAATAAAGAATTGGGTGCTCCATTCCTTGGACGTTTTGTGATGATACAGCTCCTAGGCCCACTCAATGCATTGGTTTGCAGAATAAATGGTAACGAGAAATCTCTGGGCCACTGCAAAATGTCCCTGATCTTTTGAAAGATTTCCTCACACTGCCTTATCCGCTGCTTCAGTGCTGTCTCTTTGTGAGGTCCGTCAAAGGTGAAGAGTGGGGTATCAAATGGCAGTAATAGCTCACTAAGCCTAGGAACACTCACACTCAATGAAGTGGGTTTTAGCCCACGAAAGCTTATGCTCAAATAAATTTGTTAGTCTCTAAGGGGCCACAAGTACTCCTGTTCTTTTTGCTGATACAGACTAACACGGCTACCACTCTGAATCCTGTCACACTTGTTTCTTCATCTTGGAGGTAAGGATTTTCTTCAGGTTCTCTGTTTTGTCCTGAAGAGGCTGGATTTGGCCATTTCCCATGAGATATCCAGAATATCTAGTTTCTTGCATGCCAAATTATCGAGGGGTTGGAGATATTGTAACAAAGGCAGATGTGTGTTACAATAGGTGTGAATTAAGAGTTGGACTTTAAATCTAATTCTTTTTCCCCCCCCTGAACAGCCATTGGAAAGCCTAGACTGCACTTTAGTGCCCTCTACTGCTTCATTTTAAAAGGTACTCGTATTACAATTGTGTCTAGAATGCTACTTGTTTGTTTAGCTTAGTCTAGTATCTTCATTATTCTTGTTTAATGTCTTAATTTTCATTCCCATCTCTCTCTTCTCAGGATTATACTAAACACAGAGGTCAAATTTATCAATATTTCTGCTGTCTGAGAGTTTGGGAGTCATCTATTTTTTCTTTTGTATCTAAATATTTGCCATTGTAATGCCTCTCTGATAAAAATAACTGCATTTGGAGGTTGTGTCACATGTAGCCATTCACATTTTTCTGTAGTATGCTCCTCTGTTAACATCCATTTACAAAAAACAGCCCCTTCATTTGGATATCATGCCAATTTAATGATCTGTATGTTTTAATAGCATCACTCAGAACTTTGTACTAATCTGTAAATCCATTGAACATTGTCTTAAGCAAATACTTGATTGGGATTTCATCATTAGTGTCATGCATTGTACACATAAAAAGCCAGGTCCTCTGGTGCAGGTTGAGCATCTTGTGCTGCACTGCTGGCAGACTCTGGCTATAGAGCTGGCGTATCCCACTATGGGAGGATAACTCCAGTGCAAGGGGAATCTCCTGGTGGTGTAGAGCTGGCAGAGAGGCTCCTACCCCCATAGGCACCGACTCCGTGGGTGCTCCGGGGCTGGAGCACCCACAGGGAAAAATTGGTGGGTGCTTAGCACCCACCGGCAGCCCCCCGCCACAGCTCACCTCCACCTCTGCTCTGCCTCCGCCCTGCCTCCGCCTCCTCCCCTGGGCTCACCACGTGCCTACTTTTTCCCCCAGCAAGTGCTGGGGGGAGGAGGGGGAATGCGGTGCACTCGGGGAAGAGGCAGGGCCGGGGCAGGGATTTGGGGAAGGGGTCCAATAGGGGCAGAGCGGGGACTTTAGGGAAGGGGTTGGAATGGGGGTGGGCAGGAGCGGGGAAAGGGTGGAGTTGGGGCGGGGCCGGAGGGTGCGAGCACCCACCGTGTTGGGGAAAGTTGGCGCCTATGCCTACCCCAATCTCCCTTAACCTGCTGTTGGGGATGAGGATGGGGTAAATCCAAAGAAATGCACATTGGAAAACATAATCCCAACTATACATATAAAATGATGGGGTCTAAATTAGCCATTACCACTCAAGAAAGAGATCTTGGCGTCGTGGATAGTTCTCTGAAAACATCCACTCAATGTGCAGCAGCAGTCAAAAAGCAAACAGAATGTTGGGAATCATTAAGAAAGGAATAGATAATAAGACAGAAAATATCATATTGCCTCTGTATAAAACCATGGTAAGCCCACATCTTGAATACTGTGTGCAGGATGTGGTCACCCCATCTCAAAAAAAAATATATTGGAAAAAGTACAGAAAAGGGCAACAAAAATGATTAGGGGTATGGAACAGCTTCCATATGAGGAGGGATTAATAAGGCTGAGATTTTTCATCTAGGAAAAGGGAAGACTAATACAGGATACGATGGAGGTCTATAAAATCATGACTGGTGTAGAGAAAGTAGATAAGGAAATGTTTACTATGTCTCATAACACAAGAATTAGGGGTCACCAAATGAAATTAATAGGCTGCAGGTTTAAAACAAACAAAAGGAAATATTTCTTCACACAACGCACAGTCAACCTGTGGAACTCTTTGCCAGAGGATGTTTTGAAGGCCAACACTAAAACAGGGTTCAGAAAAGAACTAGATACGTTTATGGAGGATAGGTATGGGGTTGGGACCAATCCATGGCTGTGGTTTCAGCCCCTTGGTGCCTTTAGCAGCCAGAGGAAGTTACTGCAGCCCCAGGAGAAGGTGAACGAAAAGGTGAGCTTTATACCACTTTTGCACACATACACCCCCACCCTTTGTTGTGTGCTTCAGTCAGACCTCAGGTTCTGGCTCAGACCGTTTAGGCTCAGCTGTCCGAAAAACACAATCTGCCAAGCAAAACTAGTTGACCAAGATCAACTTTCCAAATAGTGGTTCACAGTATGCTGTATTTGCAAATAAAAAGGAAAAGTATGTTTCATGTTTTTCCTCCTGTCAACTCAAAAGTGAGGAATACTCCTGCATTGTCTCAAAGCCATGAAGACCAACGGCTTCTGAATTGGTGCAATTTGTTTTAAACCATACTAGCATTTATAGTGCCCAAATTGTTTTGTTTTATCTGCACATGGAAAATATCCCTTCATTCTTCCTCAGTCATGCTTGAAGGCACCTCAATTCAAAATTGGGTGAAAAAACCTATTATGTATGTTTATTACTCTTTGGGAAATTGATAATTTATTAACCTGAACTAGAGGGCTGAAATGAACAAACAGGGATTCCAACAGTGTCTTGAATCACACGCAAAGAACCTGAAATGGATTTAATAACATAAATTAACGGGGAAAAGCAGTGCTTCCTCTATTAAAGTGCACTCAATTCCCCAAAACGCTTTATTTGGAAGTCATGCCGTTTGATGATCTGACCGTCTTAACATCACTTGAAATGTAATTCAATTGACGTAATTTCAATTGAGTATAAATCCTTTGAACATTGTTATCAAGTGTTTGAATTGGGCATCGACACCTGCAGATTAATTAGTGGTCTGTCATTGGCTTCACTGTGGCTCATACTCCACCCTGAATCAAAAGAAGTAAAAATCTTAAATGAACCAAACTGTACCACAGAATCTCTATGGATAATAATTCCATGCTTGAATAATAAGAATATAGCAGTAGGGATATACTACCGACCACCTGACCATGATGGTGATAGTGACTGTGAAATGCTCAGGGAGATTAGAGAGGCTATAAAAATTAAAAAATCAATAATAATGAGGGATTTCAACTATCCCCATATTGACTGGGTACATATCACCTCAGGACAGGAGGCAGAGATAAAGTTTCTTTACACTTAAATGTGACTGCTTCTTGGAGCAGCTAATCCTGGAAACCCTCAAGAGGAGAGGCAATTCTTCATTTAGTCCTAAGGGGAGCACAGGATTTGGTCCAAGGGTGAATATAGCTGATCCGCTCAGTAATAGTGACCATAACATAATTAAACATAACATCCCTGTGGAGGAGGGAGGGGGACACCAAAGCAGCCCAACACGGTAGCATTTAATTTCAGAAAGGGGAACTACACAAAAATGAGGACGTTAGTTAAACAGAAATTAAAGGGTACAGTGCCAAAAGTGAAATCCCTGCAAGCTACATGGAAACTTTTAAAGACACCATAATAGAGGCTCAATTTAAATGTGTACTCCAAATTAAAAAAAAATAGAGAACCAAAAAAGTGCCACCGTGGCTAAACAGCAAAGTAAAAGAAGCAGTGAGAGGCAAAAAGGCATCCTTTAAAAAGTGGAAGTTAAATTCTAGTGAGGATTTAGAAAATAGAAAGGAGCATAAACTCTGGCAAATGAAGTGTAAAAATATAATTAGGAAGGCCAAAAAAGAATGTGAAGAACAGCTAGCCAAAGACTCAAATAGTAATAGCAAACTTTCTTTTATGTACGTCAGAATCAGGAAGCCTGCTAAACAACCAGTGGGGCCACTGGACAATCAAGATGCTAAAGGAGCACTCAAGGATTATGAGGCCATTGCGGAGAAACTAAATGAATTCTTTGCATCAGTCTGCACAGTTGAGGATGTGAGGAAGATTCCCAAACCTGAGCCATTCTTTTTAGGTGACAAATCTGAGGAACTGTCGCAGATTGGGGTGTCATTAGAGGAGGTTTTACAACAAATTGATAAATTAAACAATAATAATTCACCAGGACCAGATGATATTCACCCAAGAGTTCTGAAGGAACTCAAATGTGAAATTGCAGAACTACTAACTGTGGTATGTAACCTATCATTTAAATCAGCTTGTGTACCAGATGACTGCAGGATAGCTAACGTGATGCCAATTTTTTAAAAAGGCTCCAGAAACGATCCCAACAATTACAGATCAGTAAGCCTAACTTCAGTACCGAGCAAACTGGTTGAAACTATAGTAAAGAACAGAATTATCAGACAAATAGATTAACATAATTTGTTGGGGAAAGAATCAACATAGTTTTTGTAACGGGAAATCATGCCTCACCAATCTACTAGAATTCTTTGAGGAGGCCAACAAGCATGGGGACAAGGGGGATCCAGTGGATATAGTGTACTTAGATTTTCAGAAAGCCTTTGACAAAATTCCTCACCAAAGGCTCTTAAGCAAAGTAAGCTGTCATGGGATAAGAGGGAAAGTCCTCTCATGAATCAGTAACTAGTTAAAAGATAGGAAACAAAGGGTAGGAATAAATGGTCAATTTTCAGAATGAAAAGAGGTAAATAGTGATGTCCCCCAGGGGTCTGTGCTGGATCCAGTGCTATTCATAAATGATCTGGAAAAAGGGGGAAGCAGTAGGGTGGCAAAATTTGCAGATGATACAAAACTACTCAAGATAGTTAAGTCCAAAGCTGACTGTGAAGAATTACAAAGGGATCTCACAAAACTGGGTGACTGGGCAACAAAGTAGCAGATGAAATTCAATGTTGATAAATGCAAAGTAATGCACATTGGAAAACATAATCCCAACAATACATATAAAATGATGGGGTCTAAATTAGGTGTTACCGCTCAAGAAAAAGATCTTGGAATCATTGTGGATAGTTCTCTGAAAACGTCCACTTAATGTGCAGTGGCAGTCAAAAAAGTGAACAGATGTTGGAAATCATTAAGAAAGGCATAGATAATAAGACAAAAAATATCATATTGCCTCTGAATAAATCCATGGTATGCCCTCATCTTGAATACTGTGTGCAGATGCGGTCACCCCATCTCGAAAAAGATATATTGGAATTGGAAAAGGTTCAGAATGGGGCAGCAAAAATGATTAGGGGTACGGAACGGCTTCCATATGAGGAGAGATTAATAAGACTGGAACTTTTCAGTTTGGAAAAGAGATGACTAAGGAGGGATATGATAGAGGCCTAAAAAATCATGACTGGTGTGGCGAAAGTAAATAAGGAAGTGTTATTTACTCCTCAAACACATAACTAGGGGGTCACCCAATGAAATTAATAGGCAGCAAATTTAAAACAAAGTTTTTCTTCAGACAACACACAGTCAACTTGTACTACTCTTTGCCAGAGGATGTTGTGAAGGCCAAAACTGTAACAGCGTTCTAAAAAGAACTAAATAAATTCATGAACAATCAATCCATCAATGGCTATTAGCCAGGGTGGGCTGGGATGGTGTCTGTAGTCTCTGTTTGCCAGTTGGGAATGGCCAGCAAATTGGGAATGGCCGGCAGCAGATGGATCACTTGATGATTACCAGTTCTGTTCATTGCCTCTGAAGCACCTGGCATTGGCCATTGTCAGAAGACAAGATATTGGAATAGATGGATCTTTGGTCTGACCCAGTATGGCCGTTCTTATGTTCTAACATGAGTGAGGCGAGAGTAGCCCTGCAGCAGAGGGAACTAGGATTTGGACAGGTGGATCCTGAGGAGAAGGCTTAAGCTGAGGATTCACATGGTTATAAGGGAACTTTTCTCCCAGGAGGGCTGATTTTTTTTTTTCTACTCTAAAAGGTATGCAGCCTTTGCCCTACTCTATAATAGGATTTCATTACTAAAATCTCCTGTTTTTTTACCATTGGATGCAGGGAGATTAAAATGGATGGGGTTTGTTAATTAAAAAAAATTAATTTTGAGTTTAGATTTTAAAATGTTTTCATTTCAGGCCTCCTAGAAATAGTATGCACACATTCACCAAACATGCTATGTAATGTGCTTCCTTAATGTGGTTATAATACAATATAGTTCCATCCATGAAGGGAAAACTAGACTGTATTAAAATAGAACTGTAACTGGTGCCTTAACAGTGAGAACTGGTGTCAACACTACCCTAGGCTACTACTGGGTATGAAGGCAAGGAATTACTTAGCACAAGTCATGGGAACTGTGCTTGAATCCTGCCAAGCAGTAACTGTGTTCAAACATAAGAGTTCTTTGAATGATTGCACCTGTGCACTTCACTCTTGTTGTGTGCGCACGCCCCAAGCACAGTTGCTGGAAATTTTTCCCTCAGTGGTACCCATCGGAGGGACTCAAGCGCCCTCTGGTGCCTCATGATCATACCTCTGACTCTGAGAATAATGAGTCCCTGTCCTGTGACCATAGAGGTGTGGTTCCCACTAGTGCCGGAGACCAGTGCTGTGGTGCCTTCACTGAGGTCATCATAGCTGATTTCCCTTTTGATGATACCAAAGGGCCTGCTGCTGAACTGTTACCCGCACAATTTAGGGCTCTCACCCCCCTACCCTCTCTTTTGGGTACTCAGGAAGTAAGGGACCCAACTTTACTGCTCTGTAAGCTCAGGGCTAACAACCCTTCCAGTGGACTCAGGGCACTACTGGTCTCCAGGACCTTTTCCCAGTGAACAAGCCTTACACAGTAATATCCTTAAACCTCTATTTACTAACAATTAATCATCAGAATACACATGCTAAGCATACAGTGCTCACCACTCCCAATAAGGCAGATGAATTTTTCTTGATGGCCAGTCAAGAATAGATTATATGAGGACCCCTGCTTCTGCACAGTATGGTTGGCAGGGTGTTGAGCTCTGGCAACTCTGGTCTTGGGCTGTGTCCTGGAGTTAAGTTCCAAGGAGCTTCCTATTTTACACACATTCTATAGGTAAAACTACTACTATTTTATCTATACCTTAACCTATCACATTTCTAAGAACCTTTACACAACACATTTCAACCATAGAATCATAGAATATCAGGGTTGGAAGAGACCTCAGGAGGTCATCTAGTCCAACCCCCTGCTTAAAGCAGGACCAACACCAACTAAATCATCCCAGCCAGGGCTTTGTCAAGCCTGACCTTAAAAACCTCTAAGGAAGAAGATTCCATCACCTCCCTAGGTAACCCATTCCAGTGCTTCACCACTCTCCTAGTGAAAAAGTTTTTCCTAATATCCAACCTAAACCTCCCCCACTGCAACTTGAGACCATTACTCCTTATTCTGTCATCTGGTACCACTGAGAACAGTCTAGATCCATCCTCTTTGGAACCCCCTTTCAGGTAGTTGAAAAGAGCTATCAAATCCCCCCTCATTCTTTTTTTCTGCAGACTAAATAATCCCAGTTCCCTCAGTTTCTCCTCATAAGTCATGTGCTCCAGCCCCTAATAATTTTTGTTGCCCTCCGCTGGACTCTTTCCAATTTTTCCACATCCTTCTTGTAGTGTGGGACCCAAAACTGGACACAGTACTCCAGATGAGGCCTCACCAATGCCGAATAGAGGGGAATGATCACGTCCCTCGATCTGCTGGCAATGCTCCTATTTATACAGCCCAAAATGCCGTTCGCCTTTGTCAAGGCTGCTTCTCCACTTTGAACTTTAGGGTACAAATGTGGGGGCCTGCATGAAAACTTCTAAGCTTAACTACCAGCTTAGATCTGGTCCTCTGCCACCACTCCCAAAATGCTAATTCCCTTCCCTGGGTAGCCTTGAGAGACTCTTCACCAATTCCCTGGTGAATACAGATCCAAACCCCTTGGATCTTAAAACAAGGAGAAATTAACCATCCCCCCTCCTACCTCCCACCAACTCCTGGTGGATCAAGATCCAACCCCCTTGGATCTAAAAAATCAATCAGGTTCTTAAAAAGAAGGCTTTTAATTAAAGAAAAAGGTAAAAATCATCTCTGTAAAATCAGGATGGAAACTAACTTTACAGGGTAATCAAACTTAAAGAGCCCAGAGGAATCCCCTCTAGCCTTAGGTTCAAAGTTACAGCAAACAGAGATAAACACTCTAGCAAAAAGGTACATTTACAAGTTGAGAAAACAAAGATAAAAACTAACACGCCTTGCCTGGCTGTTTACTTACAAGTTGGAAATATGAGACTTGTTCAGAAAGATTTGGAGAGCCTGGATTGATGTCTGGTCCCTCTCAGTCCCAAGAGCGAACAACCCCCAAAACAAAGAGCACAAACAAAAGCCTTCCCCCCCACCAAGATTTGAAAGTATCTTGTCCCCTTATTGGTCCTTTGGGTCAGGTGTCAGCCAGGTTACCTGAGCTTCTTAACCCTTTACAGGTAAAAGGATTTTGGAGTCTCTGGCCAGGAGGGATTTTATAGTACTGTACACAGGAGGGCTGTTACCCTTCCCTTTATAGTTATGACAGCCTTCTTGGCAACAAGGGCACAATGTTGACTCATATCCAGCTTCTCGTCCACTGTAATCCCTAGGTCATTTTCTGCAGAACTGCTGCCTAGCCACTCAGTCCCTAGTCTGTACCAGTGCATGAGATTCTTCCGTCCTAAGTGCAGGACTCTGCACTTGTCCTTGTTGAACCTCATCAGATTTCTTTTGGCCCAACCCTCTAATTTGTCTAGGTCCCTCTGTATCCTATCCCTACCCTCCGGCATATCTACCACTCCTCCCAGTTTAGTGTCATCTGCAAACTTGCTGAGGGTGCAATCTACGCCATCCTCCAGATCATTAACGAAGATATTGAACAAAACCGGCCCCAGGACTGACCCTTGGGGCACTCCGCTTGATACCGGCTGCCAACTAGACATGGAGCCATTGATCACTACCCGTTGAGCCTGATGATCTAGCCAGCTTTCTATCCACCTTATAGTCCATTCATCCAGCCCATACTTCTTTAACTTGCTGGCAAGAATACTGTGGGAGACCATATCAAAAACTTTGCTAAAGTCAAGGAATAACACGTCCACTACTTTCCCCTCATCCACAGAGCCAGTTATCTTGTCATAGATGGCAATTAGGTTAGTCAGGCATGACTTGCCCTTGGTGAATCCATGCTGACTGTTCCTGATCACTTTCCTCTCCTCTAAGTGCTTCAAAATTGATTCCTTGAGGAGCTGCTCCATGATTTTTCCAGGGACTGAGGTGAGGCTGACTGGCCTGTAGTTCCCTGGATCCTCCTCCTTCCCTTTTTTAAAGATGGGCACTACATTAGCTTTTTTCCAGTCTTCAGGGACCTCCCCCGATCACCATGAGTTTTCAAAGATAATGGCCAATGGTTCTGCAATCACATACGCCAACTCCTTTAGCACCCTCGGATGCAGTGCATCCAGCTCCATGGACTTGTGCTCGTCCAGCTTTTCTAAATAGTCCTGAACCACTTCTTTCTCCACAGAGGGCTAGTCACCTCCGCCCCATACTGTGCTGCCCAGTGCAGAAGTCTGGGAGCTTACCTTGTTTGTGAAGACAGAGGCAAAAAAAGCATTGAGTACATTAGCTTTTTCCACATCCTCTGTCACTAGGTTGCCTCCCCCATTCAGTGAGGGGCCCACACTTCCCTTGACCACCTTCTTGTTGCTAACATACCTGTAGAAACCCTTCTTGTTACTCTTAACATCCCTTGCTAGCTGCAACTCCAAGTGTGATTTGGCCTTCCTGATTTCACTCCTGCATGCCTGAGCAATATTTTTATACTCCTCCCTGGTCATTTGTCCAATCTTCCACTTCTTGTAAGTTCCTTTTTGTGTTTAAGATCAGCAAGGATTTCACTGTTAAGCCAAGCTGGTCACCTGCCATATTTACTATTCTTTCTACACATCAGGATGGTTTGTTCCTGCAACCTCAATAAGGATTCTTTAAAATACAGCCAGCTCTCCTGGACTCCTTTCCCCCTCATGTTATTCTCCCAGGGGATCCTGCCCATCAGTTCCCTGAGGGAGTCAACGTCTGCTTTTCTGAAGTCCAGGGTCCGTATTCTGCTGCTCTCCTTTCTTCCTTGTGTCAGGATTCTGAACTTGACCATCTCATGGTCACTGCCTCCCAGGTTCCCATCCACTTTTGCTTCCCCTACTAATTTTTCCCTGTTTGTGAGCAGCAGGTCAAGAAGAGCTCTGCCCCTAGTTGGTTTCTCCAGCACTTGCACCAGGAAATTGTCCCCTACACTTTCCAAAAACTTCCTGGATTGTCTGCTGGGAGAGCAATACAGCAGTGCACAGATATTGGGATGACTGAAGTCCCCCATGAGAACCAGGGCCTGTGATCTAGTAACTTCTGTTAGTTGCCTGAAGAAAGCCTCGTCCACCTCATCCCCCTGGTCTGGTGGTCTGTAGCAGACTCCCACCATGACATCACCCTTGTTGCTCACACTTGTAAACTTAATCCAGAGACTCTGAGGTTTTTCTGCAGTTTCATACTGGAGCTCTGAGCAGTCATACTGCTCTCTTACATACAATGTAACTCCCCCTGGTTTCTGCCCTGCCTGTCCTTCCTAAACAGTCCTGTCCTTCCTGAACCAATCATATGCAAGTTCCCTTGTGTCTTACATTTAGTTATTACTTAACGTATTAAAGCTTATCTTTGTTTCTCCAGATGATCAGTACAAGACATTTTCCAAGGTTTATCTAATCTATGACCAGTTCTTGGGTTTTTCCAGTCCCTCCCTAAAATTCCTTAGCGTTAGCTTATCTTTCCATGTGACTGTTGGTGGTTACATTCCTTAGGTGGAAGTGATTTATCAGCAGTGGAACGTTTTGTTTTTAATAATTTAGTGAACTACCATCAGGTTTCACTTGTAACAGAGGGGGTCAGGGCGGGTAAGTTGTCATGGCTACAGAACGATGACCTGAAGCAATGCACTCTGTCCTGTCCTAAAGCACTGATACTGCTGGTGTTACTGGTACTGACAGTGCTAGGAGGTCTCTGGCTGCAGCAAACACCTCAGACGTGGTCAGCATCAGGATAGTATTGGTACCACGCTGTATCGCAGATGTAGATGGTTCATCCGGTACTAGACTTAATGGTGCCTGCATAGGTGCTGGGAGTCAGTGGTGCCGACTTCTGCAGTACTGAAGCAGAGGAGTGGCTTAACTAGGGTCCCATTCTACTCTGGCCCCATGCCTGGCCATTTTCAGTGCCGGGGATTGACCCTTCTCGGCCGACGGTTTCTTGTGCCTTTTCCTAGGCACTAGGGACAGTGAATAGTGCTGGGACTCCGGTATGGTAGGAGAAGCACTCCTTACTGACACCAAGGTACTCTGTGCCGAGTCTGACCAGTCTGGATGATGAGATGGAGATCTCAGTGCCACCTCCATGACCAAAAACGTAGCCTGGCCTCCTGGTCCTTTTTCATGCGAGTCTTAAAGTCTCTGCAGATCTGGCAGCAATCCCCAATGTGAGCTTCTCCCAAGCACTTCAGGCAACTTGAGTGCAGGTCGCTTGGGGGCATAACCTTATTGCAGGAGGCATAGGGCTTGGATATTGTCAATTTTCTTTTGTTCAAAATAGTTGGGATTTAGGAAGTTCCCAGCACCAGTCTGTCCGATAGGGCTATGAAAAGGGAAGATTGACCAGCAGATTGTGGCAATATGTGGTCTTGTTTATAGATCCATTTTAATATATTTTTGTTCTTACCACTAGAATGAGTATAAATGTTCCACTGTAAATAAACTATACAGAGACACTGCTCATGTACCTTTGGTGTGTATGAGTGAAGAGAGACATTTGGGCAAACTGTGTAAAAGTCAAGTAGGTATTTAGACCAAATGGGGCAAAAATAAACTTGCTTGTTTTTATACTAGGTTCCTTCAGAAAATCTCTCTCAAATGCTTTACCACTGGTGTAGCACCACTTAGGTCTGGTCTACTGTACACAGTTAGGTCAACCTAAGGCAGCTTACCTCGACCTAATTATGTCAGTGTCTACACTACAGCCTGGTCCCACTGATGTAAGTACCTTACTACAGTTACACCAACATAATAATTCCACCTCCATGAGAGGCATAGCACTTATGTCAGTGTAGTTAGGGCGATGCCCAGACACTGTTACTTACATCGGCTATTGGCTGTCTTGTTAATTTCAGGGGTCTATGCTGGACCAATGCTCCCTGCTTCTAGCTGGGCTGTACCTGCCTGGCTCCCCACTCAGGAAGTCAAGAAGCCTGGGCGTCTGGCACCCCACTCCCAGCAGGGAGGCGAGAAGTCCGAGCAGAGCTGAGAACCTGGTTCTCAGCCCCCCACACTGCCTCTCTTCAGTCGGTGGAAGCACTCCTCGTGAGGACACACACCACCCACCGAAAGAGCGTAGTGTGGACACCAGCCACCACAGTAATTACTGCAGGGGCTGTAAGTCAACCTAACATAGGTTGACTTAAATTTGTAGTGTAGACATGCCCTTAGTGGGATCACTTATGTAGACAAGGGTCACGTGGTACTAGCATTTTGCCACTGTATTAACAAGACCCACTTTGAGCAAGTTTAGATGTTGTAAACACCATATGTTCTCTTTCTATACTAGTGTTTCTACAGTTGCTACCAGGGGTGGAGTTGCACTGGTATTAATGCAATAGTGGAGATTTCCTCAAAGTCTGGTGAAGACACAGCCTAAGTTTAAATGACCATTAGTCAGTTCCAAAGCGCATTGAATAACACTATCTTGGTGCAGCTGGGCACAATGACTTGACAGGCCCCTGTACTAATCCACATCTTCACTTATATACTGAAACCCTTCCCCTTCCACATCTTTAATGCAACGCATCCTTCAAAAACTTAAAAAATGATAAACTAAGAAATACAAAGATCATTCTACTCCTTTGATAGTGATGATAAACCATACACAAACAGAAACACCTCTGCTAAGATTAGCTGAACATTCACTTCAGAACAGTGGTCCCACCAAAATTCTGCTAGTGAGTGGCTGGAGCATTCATGGAAGTATTACAAAGATATAAACACAGTTAAAGCAAGTTGAACATTTTTATTTAAGCAAAAGTTAACAATTTTTTTAGTATTCAATCATGTGAGCACATTACTATACCTTACCATATAAAGCACAGAATAGCTAAGTGACTTTTAAATAACCAGTTTAATCATACCATATTTCTTTTGAATTTGTGATGGTTTAGCTGAAGTAAAGACTTGAGAAATCTTATCAATTTATTCATTTTATTAAGCAAAATAGAATTTTAAGTTAAATACAAAAAGTGAAATGAAGATATGATAGTTTTTACAAAGTTAAAATAAATGACTTTAACCTAGGATGTTAAACTTAAAGTAATAGCTCAAATCACAAATAAGTCAAAGTCTTATCACATGTTAAGTAAATTTATTCTAATTCTGAGCTGTTGTGGGGAATTGATTTTGAAACCAGTATGGAACTAAGGATTCTTATCAGTTTGTTGATCAAGCTTTTATCAATCAAATATGATGGGACTGTCAATGAAAAATAATTCTGAACATTGGAATTAAGAAATGTATACTACTGCTTAATTACTGAAAATTCAATTCAAAATTGCCTTTCTAAACAGTAATGTGTAGCCACCTCTCTCTCACACACACACACACACACACACACACACACACACACACACACACACACACACAATTTCAAGAGAAATTAGTAGGTAATGCCAAGTAACCTGCAATCCTATCTAAATGTTACAATAGTGTGCTTTTTAGTTTGACTTATAACTAAGTAATTCAAGCTTCTTTTTCTTGTCTGATAGCAGCTGGGTTTGTGTGGTGTCACAAATAATGTGCTGTCTGAAAAAAATCTCTAGGTTCTGTTTGCTGTAGATCTACATGTCTTTCACCTATTTTTCATTGCATGTAAACAGTTTGCTATTTAAACAGTGCTGTGCTGAAATAGTGTAATAAGTTTTCCAGCCTTAGTACTCTTAACCATGTATTGACTAAAAATTACTTCCAGATAGGTAGAGTTAAACTTGTTAGTCAAACACAAGTTCGTAACACATAACTAAGGGCTGGTCTACACTTGGGTGGGGGGGATCGAATTACCTGGGGTCCAGACGGCGCGGGATCGATGGCCGCGGCTCCCCCATCGACTGCGCTACCGCCGCTCGCTCTGGTGGAGTTCCGGAGTCGACGGTGAGCGCGTTCGGGGATCGATATATCGCATCTTAACGAGATGCGATATATCAATCCCGGATAAATCGATTGCTACCCGCCGATACGGTGGGTAGTGAAGACGTACCCTTAGGGTACAATTTTGATAACTCAGATACATACTTTCTCAGAAGTATTTAATATAGACTAACCAAATTGTCACTTTGTTACTTATCAGGTGAAACTGGCTCATACAGTAACTAAATTCTCCAACTCACTTTGGTAGTTTGCAACGGCTGATCTCTCAAGATGGATGAAAGCTTCAGTTTACGGTGGTATTTCAGCTGTAGTTTTGTTCAGGTATTTCTGTTGTCTTCCCTTAGGCACATAAAGAGGAAGTAAGGGACTTATCTGTGACAACTCTTTGTTGGTATCCATAGGAGGTGTCACTGGGGCCAGATAGTGCCTTCAGCTCTCATCTCATCTCATCCATGCGTTTTCAGATGCATGGGAGGGTCTTACTGAAGGCATTAAGATAATTTCATTTAGTTTTAATGAGCAGTTCATTGACAGATTCTCTGTTTGAAAAGCTGATTTGGACCAGTCAGGATACAATCTACTGTTTGAACCAACTCAGCTCTTCCTACAATCAGAAAGTAAGTTGTGTTTCATGTGGCATCTTTTCACAGTCCAGTGAGAAAAGAGGTTGTCTCTTTTGTGGTTTCATAATTGTAACTGCCCATTGGGTCCTTGCTACAAAACCCACAGGAGCATCCTTAAATCTTCATGTGAGTATGTCGTGGGTTGTCCCATTTCTGCTTTCAGAACCTTAATTTCTTAGCCATGACCCTAGTTCTACACGTTAGAGTGTCTACTCTTCATCACCTCCTTTACCAAACCACCCACTACCAGTAAATCAAATTACTGTTCCAAATATCCACCACTAATAGTTTTGGGAGAGGGTAGCTTGGTGAACCAGTGAAGAAGGGTGGATTGTGGAGTGGTAGAGTTAGGGATGTGGTGTCCAGGACTTGTAGTAATGGCAAAGTGTGTGCCTGTGAGTGAAGAAGTAGCGGGTCTGTACTATTGGCTGGCTTAACTTTCCGTCTTTGCTTTTGTGAGTTTGTCTCTGCTACTTCAAAATGAAGTTTTTGTGTATGTATTATTGAAATGTTTCACATGGTCTTTGATCCAACATACATACTAGAGCTATGTGGATAACCCATTTTTTGTTTTGGCTGCTGAACAGAAAAATAGAGGGGGAAAAACATTCATTTTGGGTCAGCTAGAAACAAAAAAATTTTGGCAAACCAAAGAGTCAAAAAAATTTGTTTTGCGTTGAACAAAATATTTCATTTGACCTAAAATGAAATGTTGAATTTTTATTTCGAGGGGTTTAAAGCGGTTTTTAATGTGGTGGTTTGTTTGTTTTTAAATAAAATTGAAGGGAATTCCAAAAACAAAAAGTCTAAATGTTTTGTTTTGGAAGTACAGAATTGAAACGTTTTGACATTTCCAAAGTAGTAGTAGTAAAAAAAAAATTCAACCAAAATAATTTGCTGAAATTGATCCAAATTTGCTAATTGTTTTGGTCAACTCAAATCTATATTTTTGGTGGAAAAAATATTTGGCCAAATTTTTTTGTCCAGCTTTCATACCTTTGTACATTGTTTAGCATACCTTATTTAAAAAAACAACACCACATCATCATGGTTCAAGTCTTGTAACAACAAAGCTCTCTCAAGTGTCCAGAAGGCTGTAAATACACCGGACCCTCGCTAGAATGCGGAATTTGGGATCCATGCACGGTACCGCGTTAACGTGAGGATCGCGTTATAATGAATTGCAATTAAAGTAATTAAATTTGGGGTCCATGGCCACGACCGCATTGTATGCAAATTCGCGCTATATAGACGCGCATTCTAGTGAGCATTCGGTGTAGTCTGAAGTCTCAGTATTGTTTCTCTGCCCTTAATCCTTTTCTTTATAGAAGGTTAATTTCTTGTAAAAGAGTTTGATTTCTGTAATCTCAACAGTATCAAATTTGATAACTCTAAACACTCATTCCATAGTTAAATGTAAATCAATCCGGGGGGGAGGGAGGAGTTCCTTTTAAAAAAATTCACCAGGAGTTTGTAGTTAACAGGCTAGTTGTGTTTCAACCTGGAAACTGCCTGCGTCTGCTGGATGTGGATTTGAGGTCTACAGTCTACAGATATACATAATGTTATTCATGAAACACAATGATGAATGTAACATAACCTAAGGGAAGGAAATAAAGAGCACATAGACAAATGTGGGACAGCTGCCTGGGAAGTCTTTCTGAGAGAGCCCTATGGGTAATGGCAAATGAAACCTGAGCTCCTTGCAGTGTAGTGCTGTTAAAGGGAAATATATATAAAATGTTATTTCTGCTGCTATCCTTGGATACATTAACGAGGGAGATGATAATGCCCGCTGTGCATAGTTCTGCTTATCTTGAATACTGTCTCAGTTCCAATCCCACTGCTTAGGGAGACTGTTGAAAAACTAGAGAAAATACAAAGAAGGATAACAAACATCTGAGTCAGGGCCGGCTGCAGGCACCAGCGAAGGAAGCAGGTGCCTGGGGCGGCCAACAGAAAGGGGCGGCAGTGCGTCCATTGTCGGGGCGGCACATCTGGATCGGCGGCGGCGGCACTTCGGCGGCAGCTCAATCGGCCCGCTCCAGATCAGCGGCAATTCGGTGGCGGGTCCTTCACTTGCTGTCTTGCTCGTCGGCGGCACTTCAGCGGCAGCTCGATCGCGTTCTTCTTCTTCTTTTTTTTTTTCCCCCGCCACTTGGGGCAGCAAAAAAGCTGGAGCCGGCACTGATCTGAGTGAACTAAATTTGTACAGTGTAATGAAGAGGAGATCCGGGGGAGATAGGATTACAGTCTATTAATACCTTGTAGGTAGCAAGATAAATGAAGGAAGGGAATTGCTTAGTCTCAGATGGTAGAAGGATCAATGCCTGAGGCTAAGGAAGGAAAAGTTTGAACTAGATATTAGGGGGAGAAGGGGAAGAACGCTTAAATCAGAGCAAGTGGGTAGTGTTATGAGCAGCCCCTGGAAGAGATTGAGGCACCATGCCTGCAGAGATTAGAGAGCAAAGTTAGACCATGTCTGTGCTATGGGGACTGTAGTGGAACAGCTACGTCGACCTAACCACTCAGCGTAGAGGCAGTCTACAGCGACTGAAGGGGTTTTTCCATTACTGTACGAACACCACCTCCCTGAGCAATCGTAGCTGGGCTGGCAGAAGCATTCTTTCATTGACTTATCTGTGCCTACACTGGCGTTAGGTTGACGCAGTTATGGCACTCAGGGGTGTGGATTTTTCACACACCACAGCTATGTCGACCTAACTTTTAAGCATAGGCCAGGCCTTAGATAAATGTGTGAGGGGGTGAGGTGAGAAGTCCTGCAAAACGTGAGGGTCAAGCAACACAGCATGGGCCAATCTGCTCTGATTGTGATATGATGTGGAATGTGCTGATTGCTTGATTAACTCTAATTGCATCCCATCTAGCAATAGGCTGTTCATAGTGTCAGAGAATAACAGAGTTCTCACTTTTTGTTTGGGTACAGCAAATCAGATACTTTATTTTCTTCTCTATCAATTGCATAGAGGGAGAGAGCTAAACAGGTCTCTCAACAGGTAAACAATTACAGCAAGCATTTATACCTTTTGTTACAGACAATAATGAGCAACAGCTGCATTTTGTTTATACATAGGTCATTCCGATATCTTGTTTTGCTCACTAATGTAGACTTTTAGTCTACATTCCATATTATCTACACAAGGTTGCAACAACTTCTCACACAGTTCTTTCCCACTCGCCTCACACATTCCTCGTTTCTACAAATCTCGTGTTATTAGGGTTACAGTTAGCCTGACTCTTGCTAACGAACTGTCATGCATTGCATCCCCTTCCTGTCAGTTCTTTCTCTGCTTCCACAATAGCAAACCAGAAGAGGTTTTGCTGTGAGTGGGATGAAGGGACATAGGGTGATAGGAAAGGAGGATGGAAGAAGGGATAGAAATTTGTGAATAAAGCTGGGTGCAATAATTTATTTGCCAAAAAATGAAGTTTCGGTTGACCAGAAACTATTTGTGAATTTGAAGTGAGCTTGCTGAATAGTTTCAACTGAACTGAAAGAATAGAAGTGTTTTGAGAAATATCTAAACAAAACATTTAGCTTTGACCCAACTTGAAATGTTTCATTCTGGTTTCAGCCATTGTGAGAAAAGCAAAGGAGGTCTAGATTCTGACAAAAGCATAGGGCAAGGCGAAGGAGGTCTCCCTTATAACCATTAGCCTGGTGGTTGGGGCACTGATCCAGGATGGGGAGACCTTAGTTCAATTCTATCCTCTGCCTGATGAGAAGGGATTGGAACATGAGTTCTTCTTCGAGTGATTGCTCATGTGTATTCCACTATAGGTGTGAGTGCTTGCCACGTGCACCGGTACCGGAAGTTTTTCCCTTAGCAGTATCCGTAGTGGGGGAGCACCGCTGCGACCCCTGGAGTGGCACCTGTATATCACGCCATAAAGGGGGCTGCGTGCTCCCCCCACCCTCAGTTCCTTCTTGCCGCCAGTGAAGGTAGTCGGAACTTGCTCCAGCTCAGCTTAGCTGCAGCGTTTCTAGCTTAGTGGTATCCAGTTTCACTGAACTTTCCTTGTTGAACTTTCTTTGCGAGTGCCTGGCTCGGGGCATGCCCCGCGGCCCAGGCTTCAAGTCGTGCGACTCCTGTCGCAACTCCATGCCCAGAAGCGATCCACACAATCAGTGTCTTCGCTGTCTGGGCGAGTCTCACGTTAGTGATAAGTGCAAGATTTGCTGCTCTTTCAAGCCTCGGACGAAAAAGGAGCGTGAGATCCGACTCTGCGCTCTCTTAATGGAGTCAGCATTGGCCCCGGCACCGGCGCGTCAAGCTGACACTGCGCCGAGCTCTGCGTCTTCGGCACGTGGCGAAGTGCCTCCGGTGCGCCGTTCCGAATTGGAACCGGGTGCCGCATCCTTGGTGCGCAGCGAGGCGCTGTCGATGTCCCGGCACTGTTCCCCAGCTAAGAAGCAAGGGAAGTCTCAGCGGCGCCGAGAGAAGAACAGGGGTGAGGCCAGACCCAAGTTGGGCAGCCCGCGATCCCCACCGGGACAGAGTCCTCCGACTCGGGCTGAGCGGAGTAGTCCAGTCCCGTCTGCGTGAGCCTCGCCGGCGGTACGCATGCCTTCGATGCCAGAGGCAGCTCAGGCCGCGCGTGACATCTTAACGCTTCCGGTGCTGGGGGCACCACCTATATTGGGCCCCCAGTCCCATGGGAAGCCGCCCTTGGGCGCCCATCAGCCCTCCCCGGAGGTGTCGGAGGCCGAGGCACCTTCCCGAGTTGAGGTGCCGATCAGAGCCCCACGACGCGCATCGACTCCACGTCTGGACTCTTCGAGGAGCGGATCCCACTCCTCCGGTCTCGAGCGCCGTTGAGGAGGTGGCAAGAGGCAGCGCCGTTCCTCTTCCAGCGAGTCCAAGAGGGACAGGTCGCGACACCATCGGTACCGACGCTCCTACTCAGGCGCCTGCCGTCACAGACGCCATGTTCGTGGCGCGTCCCAAGAGTCCCCGACACCAAGGCACCGTGGCCACAGGTGCCGCAAGGAATCCAGGGACAGCTCCTCGGACATATATATCTTGACCTCCTCTAGGTCGAAGTCTTGGGGCAGGAGCCGTCACAATCGAGACCGCTCCAGCCGTTCGTACGGCACCGTGCACTCCTCCCGGACCTCGGCATTGGCGCGCAGCTGTCTCTCCCAGGGACGCACCGCACCGCAGGACCAACCTGCCCTGCCGGCGCCCGATGCACCTCTGCTCCAGACTGTGCCCTGGCAGGGACAATGGTGCCAGTGAGCACCGTGGCCTCAGGCACCTGCTCAGCAGGGACCTCGTTCTGTGGCGGGAGCCTCTCAAGGCCGACCCGCGTCACCTTCCTGGCACCGCGATCAGGCCATGGGTGCCGAACCCCCGGCACCGACTCCGGCGCCGAACCCCGATGTGGAGCCCACGATGCCATTGGCCACCTAAGGCACCACACCATCCACCTCTTCGGCGCAGGGCGATTCGGTTGCGGTACCGCCTCCCTCTTCCCAAGAGGACTTTAAAACACACCAAGAGCTGCTTCGGAGGGTGGCCAACCTCGAGCTCCGGGCCGAGGAGATGGAGGAGCCCTCCGATAACCTCTTTAATGTCCTCACCTCCTCGGTACCGGGGCATGTGGTGCTCCCTTTCCATCAGGGAGTTGCCAACATCACCACTGGCCTGTGGCAGACCCCGGCCTCTCTTGGGCCTATTTCCAAGAAGGCCGAGAGGAAGTACTTCATCCCCGCAAGGGGTTTCGAGTACCTTTACACCCACCCAGCTCCAAACTCCCTAGTGGTCGAGTCGTTCGACCACCACGAGCGGAATGGCCAGCCCGCGCCCACGCCAAAGGACAAGGATGTTCGTAGACTTGATACCTTTGGGAAAAAGGTTTATTCGTCAGCGAGTTTCCAGCTCAGAATGGCCAACCATTAGGCGCTTCTGAGCCGTTATGAGTTTAACCTTTGGGGATCCCTCCCCAGATTTGAGCCCCTCATTCCTGACAAGGATGCGAAGGAGTTCCGGGCGCTGATCGAGGAGGGTGCGACCGCCGCCAAAGCGGCTCTCCAGGCGGCTTCGGACGCGGCAGACACAGCCGCTCATTTGATGGCTACCGCTGTCTCCATGCGACAGGCGTCGTGGCTCTCGCTTTCGGGGCTGTCGTCAGAATCCCAGTCCATAATGCAGGACCTGCCGTTTGATGGCAAGGCCCTTTTTGCGGACCTGACAGACTCCCGTCTGCACGGGATGAAGGACTCCCGCACCACCCTGCAGACGCTAGGCCTGTACGTCCGCCTGCCAAGGACACGCCCAGGCCTCAACCCTCTGCTCCGCAAGCTAGGGGCAGATATGAACCCCCACCTAACCGGCAGAGAGATCAAAGGCTTCGGTTCCAGCGCCAATCCCGCTCGGCCCCACAGCCTGGGCCCTCAAAGGCCAAGCGGCAGGGAAAACGGCGTTTTTGACTCGTTGACAGGGGTCACCGGGCCTGTTGCCAGTGTACCCCCACCCAGTTAATAAAGTTGCCTTTTCTAAACCGTTTATCGGACTTCCAACTGCAGTGGTCCCATATAAAGTCGGACCAATGGGTCCTCAGCACCATCTCCCAAGGGTACAAGCTGCAGTTTGTTTCAAACCCTCCCAACTGTCCCCTGTCCGGGCAGCCGGACGGGGCCCCGGAGCATGCCCTCCTCCTCTGCCAGGAGGTAGAGCGCCTCCTCTCTCTGGGAGCGGTGGAAAGGGTGCCTCGGGAATACCAGGGCAGGGGTTTTTACTCCAGGTATTTCCTCATCCCCAAGGCGAAGGGCGGGCTTCAGTCCATCCTTGACCTGCGGAATCTCAACCAGTTTCTGGTGCATTGCAAATTCCACATGGTGTCCCTGGCTTCTATTATTCCATCCCTAGACAAGGGGGATTGGTTTAAGGCGCTGGACCTCCAGGATGCGTACTTTCACATCCACATTTTCGAGGGTCACAGGTGCTTCCTCCATTTCCTGGTGGGTCAGGACCACTTCCAATTTTCGGTCCTTCCCTTTGGCCTTTCTACTGCCCCCAGGGTATTTACAAAGTGTATGGCGGTGGCAGGGCCGGCTCTAGGTTTTTTGCCGCCCCAAGCAAAAAAATTTTGGCTGCCCCCCCCTGCTGCCCCAGCCCTGGGCTCTCCTCCCCCCCACCCACACCCCCTGCCGCCCCAGCTCTGGGCTCCCTCATTCCTCCCCACCATTGCCCCCCACATACACCTCCTGCCGCCCCAGCCCTGGGCTCTCTCCCCCACACACCTGCACCCTCCTTCCACCGCAGCCCTGGGTCACTGGTAACTCACTCCCACGGCAGGTCATTCAGCAGGAATTTTAGATGTGCACAGAACACAGGATTGGTTCCCATATGGTTACAGAACTGCAGTAAAGTGGAACAATCTTCAGCTTGTGTGATTGGAGGATATCTGGATGCATATTATAAGACTGTCCTACATAAATGAAGAAAAGTTGAGGTGCCTTTATTATTCTTTTGTTCCACTCTTTCTTTCTATGGGGAATTTGCCAATGCAATATCACTGTCTTCCTTTCAAACAAACAAACAAACAAACAAAAGGCAATGGCTGTTGAAAATAGCAATTCCAGTCCTAATAACCACTGGGAAGCATTTCTTGCTCAATTTTATCCTACAGCAAGTTACTGTGGATCAGTATATTTGATTTGGGAGAAATGAAGTAACAGCTGCCCAAACTGAGCTTGAGCACTCCTGAATTTTGAGGTGTTCAAATCTGGAAGGCAGGTGCTGAGGTGGGGGCGGGAAGGGGGCTCTGGCTCTGCGAGGGAGCATGGCAGCATGTATGCAGCAGTGTGTCTGGCGCTGCGTGGAGCCAGACACGCTGATCTGAGTGGCACAGTAAGGGGGCTGGGGGGCGGAGGTTCGGGGGGGCAGTCAGGGGCAGGGAGAAGGGGGGATTAGATGGGTCAGGGGCTGGGGGGGGCAGTCAGGGGACAGGCAGCGGTTGAATAGGCATGGGAGTCCTGGGGGTTTGTCAGGGGACAGGTAAGGGGTGGGGTCCTAGGGCGGAAGTTGGGAGGGGGTCTCAGGAGGGGGCAGTTGGGGACAAGGAGAAGGGAGGTTTAATCATATAAAGGAATGATTAAAAATTTGGGTATCTTAGAGGAGTTTTGTAAAAATACTAATCTCTCTGTTAATGTGAAGAAAACGAAAGGCTTTCATATTTTAACTAAACATAAAACCTATGTAGTTAATCCTAAGGATAATTGGCAGATAGGGTCAGAGGAGATTGAATATGTTCAACCAGGGGATTTTGAAAAATATTTAGGGGCTAGAATAGATCCCTGGATAGGTGTAGGGGGACCGGTACTTAAAGAAAAATTGAAAGATTGGAGTGAGAATTTAATTAAGGCCCCATTAAAACCGGCCCAAAAAATATTATTTTTACAGACATATATCTTACCGAAGCTATTTTATAATCTTCTTTTAATAGAACCCCCTTTTAATCTTTTAGACGATCTTGATGTGTTAGTTAGAAAAATAGTTAAAGAGATTTTACATTTACCTCAGTGTATCACAGATGGGATATTTTATTCTAGAGGTAGGGATGGTGGTTTAGCTCTCACTAAGTTTAGTGTGCAAATCCCAAATATGTTAATTCGTAAATGGAGGAGACATATTGTCTCGAGAGATGATTGGATGGACCTATCTTATCTATATGCAGGAGAAAATCTTGTGGATAAAATATTGTCATTTAGTGCAGTAACATCTCATCCCAAGAAATGGAGGGAAGAGGAATTTTTAAGATGGTCGGAACTGAGATGTCAGGGAATAGGGATAAAATATTTTAAAAATGATTTAATTAGTAATTCGATTTTTAGAAACTCTAGTAAAGTTAAATCGTCAGCGTATATCGCAGCATTGCAGCTTAGGGCAAATATTTATCCTACTAGGGAGACATTAGCAAGAGGAAGAGGAGGTGTGAATGCTCTTTGTAGATGGTGCGGTAAAGTGCGGGAGACTGTTCCCCATATCTCAGGACAATGTTATAAGACTAAGAATGCTAGGATAAAAAGGCATAATAGAGTAGTGTCTGCAGTTGTAGATAAGGTTGGTAAATTAGGGTGGAAGGCAATGATAGAGCCCCATTTGAGAAATAGTAAGGGTGAGTTAAGAAAGCCGGATATTATATTTATAAAAGGAGATACAGCAGTGGTGGTTGATGTTACAGTGCGATGGGAGGATAATGCCGGAAGTTTGGAACAAGCCCACAGTGAGAAGGTGGCTTATTATCTTGAGTTAGAGGAAGAAATTAAAAACTTAACGGGAGGTAAAAATATTCACTTCTTTGGTTTTGTGCTTGGGGCGCGTGGCAAGTGGAGTGAAGGTAATAATGATTTGTTACAATTATTGGGAATGGACAGAAGTAAAAATTTGAAGGAGAGTATATGTAGACTTGTTTTATATTCCACTATTGGTATGATGGCTATATTCAGTGACAGGTAAAGATCCCGGAGTTTCCATTCCGTGTATCTTGCCAAAACTAAATTTTAGCTATTTTGGTTTCCATGCTCTAAATTTTCAAATTTTTAATATTGTTTTGAACATTAACTTATTTAGTGTTATTTAATATCTGTCCTTCAATAGAATGGTTTTAATTATAGAATAAATACTTATTAATGGATGAAATTCCAATTTAAATTATTAGTTTATTTTTTTTTTTTAACTACTGGATGTGGATGCGGACTGGCCGCATATAATAACCAGGAAAGGGCAGGTAGTCACGCCTGTACATAAATTGGGGGTGGGGGTCCCAAGGGGAAGTTGGGGGGTCCCAGGAGGGGGCCATCAGGGGACAAGGAGCAGCGGCGCTTAGATAGGGGGTGGGGTCCTGGGGGGCAGTTAGGGGCAGGGGTCCCGGGAGGGGGTGATCAGGGGACAGGGAGCAGGGGGGTTGGATGGGTTGGGGTTTCTGTGGAGGGCAGTCGGAGGGAGTGGATGGGGGCAGGGTGGGGCTACACTCCCTCCCTGTGGAGTGTCCTATTTTTTGAATGTTAAAATATGGTATCCCTACTCACAGTGCAGCTCTCCATTCACAGCAGGCTGCAGCATGAGGTCTCAGCTACCTCCCTCCCTCCCCCTCTTTCCTGTTGGTAGTGGCCAAGGGAATGCTGGGAAATGTAGTTCTTTCCCTGCTCCAGGGCTGGCTCTATAGGCAGGGAGCTAACCAAGGAACTACAGCTCCCAGGGCCCCCTGTTGGTTCTCAGCTCCCATGCTGGATCCCTGCCGCCCCTGCAAATGGGCTGCCCCAAGCATGTGCTTGCTTTGCTGGTGCCTAGAGCTGCCCCTGGGCGGTGGTGGCGGCCCACCTCAGGAGGAAAGGGCTGCAGATCTTCCCCTACCTCGACGACTGGCTGCTCAAGGGCCGGTCTGCAGCAGCAGACAAGCTACCTGCGTGACTCTAGGCCTATTGGTGAACAAGGAGAAATCCATGTTAATATCGGTTCAGCACATAAGCTTTATAGAGGCGTTGTTAGATTCCCGGGTGGCCACGGCCTCGCTCCCACGGGACAGGTTTGAGACGCTCAAAGCTCTCATCGCCTCCATCACGCCCTTTCCGGTAACCACGGCACGGGCGTGCCTCCAAATACTAGGCCACATGGCAGCCTGCACCTATGTGGTGCGACATGCCAGGCTTCAGATGAGGCGCCTCCAGCTTTGGCTGGCCTCCCGGTACTTCCAGGCCAGGGACAGTCTGGACAAGGTTGTCATAGTGCCGCCTAGGGTGGTGGCAGACCTTCAATGGTGGTCCCTCCCGAGCAACATGCTCCAGGGTATCCCCTTCCGAGAGCCCCCTCCCTCACTAGATCTAGTGTCGGACGCCTCAGACTTGGGCTGGGGAGCCCACGTGGGGGATTTCAGGACCCAGGGCATGTGGTCACCAGAGGAACTATCCCTGCACATAAACGTCAGGGAGCTCAGGGCCGTACGCCGGGCGTGCGTGGCATTTCTCCAGCACATACAAGGGAAGGTGGTCAGAGTCCTCACGGACAACATGACCACCATGTATTACGTCAACAAACAGGGCGGCAAGTGTTCCCGGGCCTTATGCCAGGAAGCCCAGCGCCTGTGGGAGTTTTGTATAGCCCACAATATACTACTGCAGGCTTTTTACCTGCCCGGCAGGAGCAACATGCTCGCAGACCGCCTGAGCAGGGTATTCTCTCAGCAACACAAGTGGTCCCTGCACAAGGAGGTGGCCAGGTGGATCTTCCTACAGTGGGGTGCTCCCCAGGTAGACCTGTTCGCCACCGCACAGAATCGACAGTGTCCTCGATTCTGCTCCAGAGCGGGAGAGGGCGATGGAGCTATATCGGATGCGTTCCTGCTCCCATGGTCGGGGCCCCTGTTGTACGCCTTCCTGCCCTTCCCCTTAATAGAGAGGGTCCTACACAAGGTGAAGTCAGACGCGGCGAGGATGATCCTCATAGCCCCGGACTGGGCCCGTCAGCATTGGTACGGGTCCCTGCTGCAAGTCTTAGTGGCCCCTTCTTGCAGGCTGCCCCTATGCCCGGACCTCCTCTCCCAGGAGGAAGGTCGCCTCCTCTATCCCAACCTAGCCGTGCTCCATCTGACAGCGTGGCTGCTTCGTAGTTAAATGAGGAGGAGGGGAGGTATTCTGAGGATGTGAGAAGGGTCCTGCTGGAAAGCAGGAAACCCTCCACGCGGCGAACCTACCTGGCTAAGTGGTGTAGGTTCTCTATGTGGGCAAGGGATAGAGGTTCCTCTCCCTCTTCCGCGCCTGTCCACCTTGTCCTCGATTACCTCTTGTCCCTTCGGACCCAAGGCCTGGCGCCCTCCTCCATCAGGGTGCACCTGGCAGCCATTTCGGCTTTCCATCCCCCGGTGCAGGGCCTGTCTGTGTTTTCACATCACATGACGGCCCAGTTTCTGAAAGGGTTAGATCGGGCATTTCCTTACACCAGACCCCCGGTCCCACTCTGGGATCTAAACCTGGTACTCTCCCGCCTCACAGGGTCTCCTTTTGAGCCATTAGCCATGTGTTCGTGGTCCCACCTGTCGTGGAAGGTGGCGTTCCTGGTGGCTATCACCTCAGCCCGCCGGGTCTCCGAGCTCAGGGCCCTGACCTCTGAATCACCGTATATGGTTTTTCATAAAGACAAGGTTCAGCTCCGCCCTCACCCTGCCTTTTTGCCGAAGGTAGTCTCAGCTTTCCACATGGATCAGGATATTTTCCTCCCGATTCTCTGTCCTAAGCCCCATTCCTCCAATGAGGAACGCCGCCTACACATGTTAGACGTGCACAGAGTGCTGGCCTTTTACCTGGACAGAACCAGGCCATTTAGGAAGTCCCCCCCCAGCTTTTTATTGCCTCGGCCAAGCGTATGAGGGGACAACCGGTTTCCACCCAGCAGATCTTCCTCTGGATCACCTCGTGCATTCGCACCTGTTACGACCTGGCAGGGGTTCCCCTGCCTCCTATAGTGAAGGCTCATTCGACGAGAGCCCAGGCCTCATCGGCGGCCTATGTGGCTCATGTCCCTATTCAGGACATCTGTAGGGCTGCTACATGGTCCTCTGTCCACACCTTTTCATCGCACTATGCGATCGTCTCCCAAACGAGGGATGACGCTGGGTTTGGTAGAGCGGTGCTCCGCCCGGGTAACCCCTAAAAATTTTTTTACACTTGAAACTCCTTCCCGCCTCCATCAGGGATAGCTTGGAGTCACCTGTAGTGGAATACACATGAGCAATCACTCGAAGAAGAAAGGACAGTTACCTGTTCTGTAACTGGCGTTCTTCGAGATGTGTTGCTCAGGTGTATTCCACGTCCCAGCCTCCTTCCCCTCTGTCGGAGTTGTCTGGCAAGACTGAATTGAGGGTGGGGGGAGCACGCAGCTCCCTTTATGGCGTGATATACAGGCACCACTCCAGGGGTCGCAGCGGTGCTCCCCCACTACGGATACTGCTAAGGGAAAAACTTCTGGTACCAGTGCAAGTGGCGAGCACGCACACCTATAGTGGAATACACCTGAGCAACACACCTCGAAGAACGCCAGTTATGGAACAGGTAACTGTCCTTTCCCTAGCCACTGGACTCTGGGATGGACTTCCTCAGTCTGTCCAGTTGAAGCTATTCCACTTTTTATAAATAGTCATTTGGAACATGGCTTTGAACTTGGGTCTCCCACATCCTAGGTGAATGCCCTAACTACCAGGCTACAGAGTCATTCTCACTCTCTTTCCTTGGCCAAATGACTGTTCAATTCACCACAAACTTCATTTTCAGTTCAACACTAAACAAACCTTTTTTTGATTTTTCACAATTGCCAGTGAACTGAAAAATCCCTTATTCACCCAGTTCCCATCACGAAGCCTGAAGTCCTCCACATATTAACATAACAGAGAACCACCTGGTGGGCAGCAAGGCATTCATCCTCCACACTGCACTGCCAGCATGCCTCAATCCTTACACAGAATTGAGGTGTGAAAGGAGTGTTCAGTCTCCATCCCCATTCGTGTATTGATTTTTTTGATGAAAGTGCCAACAAGGGGGCCAGGTCACAGTGACAGTATTTTTGTGATGACAGAGAAACTGAACTGAGATGACATTTCCTGCTTTGCTGGGATGCGTCCCATAGGTATGGAGGTTCTCATCTTGAGCAGCATTTCTCAGAAAGACCATAGGTAGGAAAGAAGGGAGATTTCTTGCCCTTTGTTTGAGAGAATCTTTATACCTAAATAAAACAGCTGTGTACGTATGTTCAAACCTGATGCAGCAATGTGAGTGTGTTGGCCAAACTGCCTAAAAAATTTAAGTTATGGCTCCTTCCACGACAATCTCACAGATTGTTCTACCAGTGGGGGCACCATTCCCAGAAACTCAGTAAGGAATGTTATAGGTAGGTCTTACAGAGATGCACTGGAATGGAATGTTTCATTTTAGTCTTGCCTTCACAATATCACTCTCCTGTCTATCTCAGCTTCCCTTGTCAGACCTAGCTTGTCACCGTAAGGATTGCTCTGGGTATTTGTCTCTTGGGATCTGGAATACATGTCTCTCTCTCGGTGTTTCACTTTTTTTCCTCAAAGTTTTTAAAAGTCCTCTTTGGATAATTAGATGATTCTAGGACAGCAAAACTGGCACAAGTAATAGATACATAGATTTTAAAAGGACCATTATGTTCATGTAACCTAATTTCCTGCATAAAGTAAGCTATAGAATGTCACCAGACTGGCATTTAACCCAGCAACTTGTGATTGAATGATAAACTAAACCACATTTCTTATCCTGCCTGGAGAAAATTAATTCCACAATCAGATGATTTGAGTAAATATTTAATAAACAAAATATATTTATGATTGTTTCTGGTACAGCAGGGGATGTCTCAGTCTGAGGGTCCTCTGATTAACATAATGCCCTTTTAGCTTACAAATGGCTGTCTGCACCTCAAACATGCCATGCCTCTGCCTGGGGGCAGGAAGAGCTGAATCAATTGCATCCCAAACCTTCCTTCCCCACTGGCATGGGGTGGGGTGGATTGGCTTGATATACCCTAAGCTTCTCTCTGGATCTTCAGTGGTGGTAGAAAAGCGCATCTATTGTTCAAATAATCATTTAACATTAAGTAAAGCAGAGGAGGGAAGATTCAGAGATAATTACAGACATTCTTAAAAATTACAAATCAAAGTTCATGGAATAAAATGGCCATGTGGTGACAGCACTAAATAGGAAGTGAAACATGGCTTCTCAGTTTCAGGAAGAATCTCAGAAGTTTTACCATTTGCCCAAAGTTTGTGGGAAGCAGGGCTGTGTTGACAACTTGTCAGGAGGGCAAGGCCACACACAAGTTGTACAGTTAGGCCACATTTAGGCATGTTTTTGCATTCTTAAATTCACATAACTGCAATACCTGCTTGCGGGTGTAGACGAATTTTGTACTTTAGGGATCTAGAGTTAAAAAAATAAAATATCTGTTTTAATATCATTTTAATGAGTAGTTTTGTACCATGACTAAATTTGTCCTTTTAATAAAGTGAGATAAAATGGGCTTCTGTTCCAAACTCAGTGTTTCCTTCATTACTGTAATCCCTAATTTTTTGTCTACACCCATGTGCCTGTGCTGCTTGTGACAGGCATGGCAATTTCCTGCAGTATCATGGACATATCTTACTAAATTCAGTTTAAGTATCTTAGGAGCTCGTATTAAAAATGCAAATGTTTGTGTGTTACTGTGGGGTTGTATGTGACATCTGAAACTACGGGAAATGTTATGAGCTTCAGAGGGCTATTTGAAACCAAGAATGACGTTTTGAAGTTAAGTAGGTTTCCCAGGAAATTTCTTGGATGAGGGGTATACAAATACACTGACTCCAGTTTTGCAAAAACTCAGCCTTTTGAAGCTTTGTCCCAGGGAGAGGCACATTATCTTTTGTCTGCTGATCACCTGTTACATGAGGACAGATCAAAAAACCCCAAACTGTATAAAGAAGGAACTGCAGATTCATGAGTGTTCTTGTTGTGAGCTAACAGCTGTGATGAATTTGTAACCCCCAGAAAAACTTCCTGGTGAGTTTGAAGGACTGTTCCCCAGCTAGAGCCTTTGCTGGAGTCAGGGGGTGATGATCTCTGGTAAGCTTATTAGCATGTGTGTAGTATCTTTTATTGGTTTTTAATGTTTTCTCTGTAATGCTTTTACTTTAAGAATAAATGTGCTTGCCTAGAAAGAGCTGGGTGGTAGCATAACTGTGGCAATGGCACTGTTTACCATCTCAGAGGAGAAAAGTAAAGCTGTCTTGTTTAGGCAGTCTGACTTTGCTGGTGATCTCACAGTGTAGGCAGGGAGCTGTGCAGCCTGGAAATATCCCAGTCGGGAAGGAGATTGATACATGTCTCCGCAAGAGAGGCAGTGGCTGGGGAGCCAGAAGCCTGAGTCTGTGCCCTTCCTAGACCATAGAGGGGGAAAACACGTGCAGTTGCCCTGAACTGTGACACTTGTGTGTCTTAATACAAATTGTTTGAGTGCACCCAGTGCTAGATATGTGGGGTTGATCAGCTTTGCCTTAGCCCTAAAGTTATGAGCTTTATTTGGTCTTTGAATGGCACTTCAGAAGTCCCTGGGAGTCAACTTGGAGACAGTGTTTACACCAAAACAGTCTGCAACAAGAGGCTAAGTATTGAGAGATCGGACTATGTTCCATCTCTCTCTTATTCCGGTTCTGATACTGTGTCTATCAGAGACATAAAAACAGCAGATAGTTTATGGAGGAAGGTGATTTTAAAAAATGGAAGAACTCTCTACTGCTCTGGAAGGGGCAATAATCCAGAAAAGAGCATAATATTTTTCATGGCAGTTTGTTGCAGCACTGCTTTGCTCTGGACAGCACATGTCTTCATCTGTTATCAGCTGGCTGAAGATACCTGAAAGAGAGATTGACTCAGTGGAATTGTACTAGGGTGGACTTGACCCAGAGACAAGCTTTGACATGATCTGCAAAAAGAACAGGAGTACTTGTGGCACCTTAGAGACTTACAAATTTATTTGAGCATAAGCTTTCATGGGCTACAGCCCACTTCATCAGATGCATAGAATGGAACATATAGTAAGAAGATATATATACGCATACAGAGAACATGAAAAGGTGGAAGTTCCCATACCAACTCTAAGAGGCTAATTAATTAAGATGAGGTATTATCAGCAGGAGAAAAAAAAACTTTTGTAGTGATAATCAAGATAGCCCATTCCAGACAGTTGACAAGAAGGTGTGAGGATACTTAACATGGGGAAATAGATTCAATTTGTGTAATGACCCAGCCACTCCCAGTCTCTAGTCAAGCCCAAATTAATGGTATCTAGTTTGCAAATTAATTCCAGTTCAGCAGTTTCTTGTTGGAGTCTGTTTTTGAAGCCCACGAAAGCTTATGCTCAATAAATTTGTTAGTCTCTAAGGTGCCACAAGTACTCCTGTTCTTTTTGCAGATACAGACTAACACGGCTGCTACTCTGAAACCTGACATGATCTGGAATCTCATCAGAAATTACCCTACAAATGGACTCTATAGAAAATCCAGTTTAACATAAGTTTTCTTTAAAAACTTCTGTAACTCTGTGCCAAGTGCCACTTCCACTACAGCCAAACCGAAATGAAAACGGCAGGACACATGAACCCTCAACTGTGGGAAATCTTCCCCTTTCTCTCTCTCACACACTTCCTTTTCACACTCAGTTTAATGGTGAGTTTGTGTTTGCCCAGTCCCAATGGTCTCCATTTACTGGATGAAGGCTGGAGAAGTTGTTGTCAGGATGTTTTCTGTCAAGACTCAGCGCCTCATCCTAGGACTCTAGCTGCAGGAAGGGAAATATACACCCATTACACCTGTGTTAAGGATTCCACCTTGGGAGGGTGAGACACTGAAGGGACCTTTCCTGGTCAGGGGAGAAACGCTACTGGGGCACTGCATGGTCTGAGCAGACGTGCCACAAGGTATTCACTTCCACCTCCAACACATAATGAAAATAATATGTACCCCAATCTCATCCAGCTCAGTCTGTCATGCAAAACCTTCCTGGTGAGCTGAGGAGCGTTAAAGCAGAGTAACTTTCCAAATGAATGGCCCATGTGCCAGTCAGATCTGTTGACACGAGAGTATGTAGTCACCATCAAGGTTTTGTGCGACGTGGTGTATTGGAGAAGGATGGGGTATGACTGGTATCCGTCATCGTCGTACTCCAGTTCAATCAGAGGCACCTGGGCAGACATGCTTTGTCTCCTGGAGACTCAGTCCTGCCGGAAGTCCTATTGAACCGTCTTGACGATGATGGCTAGCAGTCGTAGTACAGTATCTTCTGTCAAGCACCCAGAAGATGCCGAGGGCTATCAGTCATGCTGCACCGTCTGCTGCCAGCTTAAGATGTAAAAAATAGATGGACCAGATTTGTTCTGTATTCATTTGCTTCCCCCTCCCTCCGTGAAATCAACGGCCTGCTAAACCCAGAGTTTTGAGTTCAATCTTGGAGGGGGGGCATTCTGTGTGACAGTTGTTTGTGTTTCTCCCTGATACACAGCCACCTTTGTTGATTTTAATTCCCTGTACCTGTACGCCATGTCGTCAGTCGCCCCTCCCTCCCTCCGTCAGTTTCGCGCCTTTTTTCAGACCAGGCGTCATAGCACTGGGATCATGGAGCCCGCTCAGATCACCGCGGCAATTATGAGCACTATGAACACCACGCACATTGTCCTGGAGTATATGCAGAGCCAGGACATGCCAAAGCAAAACCAGGACCAGCCGAGGAGGCGATTGCAGCGCGGCGATGAGAGTGATGAGGAAATTGACATGGACATAGACCTCTCACAAAGTACGGGCCCCAGCAATGTGCAAATCATGGTGTTACTGGGGCAGGTTCATGCCGTGGAATGCCGATTCTGGGCCCGGGAAACAAGCACAGACTGGTGGGACCGCATCGTGTTGCAGGTGTGGGACGATTCCCAGTGGCTGCGAAACTTTTGCATGTGTAAGGGCACTTTCATGGAACTTTGTGACTTGCTTTCCCCTGCCCTGAAGCGCCAGAATACCAGGATGAGAGCAGCCCTCACAGTTGAGAAGCGAGTGGCGATAGCCCTGTGGAAGCTTGCAATGCCAGACAGCTACCGGTCAGTCGGGAATCAATTTGGAGTGGGCAAATCTACTGTGGGGGCTGCTGTGATCCAAGTTGTCAGGGCAATCAAAAACCTGGTGATATCAAGGGTAGTGACTCTGGGAAACGTGCAGGTCATAGTGGATGGCTTTGCTGCAATGGGATTCCCAAACTGTGGTGGGGCGATAGACGGAACCCATATCCTTATCACGTTTCACCAACATCAACGTGGGATGGCCGGGAAAGGTACATGATGCTCGCGTCTTCAGGCACTCTGGTTTGTTTTGAAAGCTGGAGGAAGGGACTTTCTTCCCGGACCAGAAAATAACCGTTGGGGATGTTAAAATGCCTATCGTTATCCTTGGGGACCCAGCCTACCCCTTAATGCCATGGCTCATGAAGCCGTACACAGGCAGCCTGGACAGTAGTCAGGACCTGTTCAACTATAGGCTGAGCAAGTGCCAAATGGTGGTGGAATATGCATTTGGACGTTTAAAAGCATGCTGGCGCAGCTTACTGACTCGGATAGACCTCAGCGAAACCAATATCCCCATTGTTATTGCTGCTTGCTGTGCGCTCCACAATATCTGTGAGTAAGGGGGAGACATTTATGGCGGGTGGGAGGTTGAGGCAAATCGCCTGGCCGCTGATTACACGCAGCCAGACACCAGGGCGGTTAGAAGAGTACAGCAGGGCGCGGTGCACATCAGAGAAGCTTTGAAAACCAGTTTTGTGACTGGCCAGGCTACGGTGTGAAAGTTCTGTTTGTTTCTCCTTGATGAACCCTCCGCTCCCCCGCGCCCCCCCCCCCCGGTTCACTCTACTTCCCTGTAAACCAACCACCCCACCCTCCCCACACCCCTTCGAGCACCGCTTGCAGAGGCAATAAAGTCATTGTTACTTCTCATTCATGCATTCTTTATTAATTCATCACACAACTAGAGGGATAATTGCCAAGGTAGTCCGGGATGGGTGGGGGAGGAGGGAAGGAAAAGGACACACTGCAGTTTAAAACTTTAAAACTTTAACACTTATTGAAGGCCAGTCTTCCGATGCTCGGGCAATCATCTGGGGTGGAGTGACTGGGTGGCCAGAGGCCCCCCCCCCACCGTGTTCTTGGGCGTCTGGGTGAGGAGGCAATGGGACTTGGGGAGGAGGGCTGTTGGTTACACAGGGGCTGTAGCAGCGGTCTCTGCTCCTGCTGCCTTTCCTGCAGCTCAACCATACGCTGGAGCATATCAGTTTGATGCTCCAGCAGCCGGAGCATCGACTCTTGCCTTCTGTCTGCAAGCTGACGCCACCTATCATCTTCAGCCTGTCACTTGCTCTGTTCAGCCTGCGATTCATCCCGCCACCTCTCCTCTCGTTCATATTGTGCTTTTTTGCACTCTGACATTGACTGCCTCCACGCATTCTGCTGTGCTCTTTCAGTGTAGGAGGACATCTGGAGCTCCGTGAACATATCATCCCGAGTCCGCCATTTTCTCCTTCTAATCTTCGCTAGCCTCTGCGAAGGAGAAACATTTGCAGCTGGTGGAGAAGAAGGGAGAGGTGGTTAAAAAAGACACATTTTAGAGAACAATGGGTACACTCTTTCACGTTAAATTTTGCTGTTCACATTACACAGCACATGTGCTTTCGTTACAAGGTCGCATTTTTCCTCTTATATTGAGGGCCTGCCGGTTTGGTGTGAGAGATCACTCACGCAGTGCCAGGCAACAGAATTTGGCTTGCAGGCAGCCATGGTAAGCCACAGTCTTTTGGCTTTTTTAACCTTCATAACATGTGGGAATGGTTTCAAACAGCAGCGCCCTCATTTCCCATACCAAGGACCCGTTGGTTTGGCCATTTAAAATGGGTTTGCAATGTAAAAGGAGGGGCTGGGGTTTCCGGGTTAACATGCAGCACAAACCCAACTATCCCCCCTCCCCCCTCACACACACACAGTTCTCTGGGATGATCACTTCACCCCTCCCCCCCACCGCGTGGCTAACAGCGGGGAACATTTCTGTTCAGCCGAGCAGGAACAGGCACCTCTGAATGTCCCCTTAATAAAATCACCCCATTTCAACCAGGTGACCGTGAATGATATCACTCTCCTGAGGATAACAAAGAGAGATAAGGAATGGATGTTGTCTTTATGCCAGCAAACACTGGGACCATACGCTGCCATGCTTTGTTATGCAATGATTCCAGACTACGTGCTACTGGCCTGGCGTGGTAAAGTGTCCTACCATGGCGGACGGGATAAGGCAGCCCTCCCCATAAACCTTTTGCAAAGGCTTTGGGAGTACATGAAGGAGAGCTTTCTGGAGATGTCCCTGGAGGATTTCCGCTCCATCCCCATACACGTTAACAGACTTTTCCAGTAGCTGTACTGGCCGCGATTTCCAGGGCAAATTAGGCACCCCCTAGAATGGCATGCAGCTCTGTATAGAAGCGGCATATTTGCAGCTCTGCCCTAGATCTTTCATTTGCCTCTCTGGCTTTGTGGTAGGCTTGCCTTAGCTCCTTAATTTTCACGCGGCACTGCTGTGCGTCCCTGTTATGGCCTCTATCCTTCATGGCCTTTGAAACTTTTTCTAATATTTTGCCATTTCGTTTACTGCTACGGAGTTCAGCTAGCACTGATTCGTCTCCCCATATGGTGAGCAGATCCCGTACCTCCCGTTCTGTCCATGCTGGAGCTCTTTTGCGCTCCTGGGACTCCATCATGGTTACCTGTGCTGATGAGCTCTGCGTGGTCACCTGTGCTCTCCACGCTGGGCAAACAGGAAATGAAATTCAAAAGTTCACGGGGATTTTCCTGTCTACCTGGTCAGTGCATCTGAGTTGAGAGTGCTGTCCAGAGCAGTCACAATGAAGCACTGTGGGTTAGCTCCCGGAGGCCAATAACGTCGAATTCCGTCCACACTACCCCAAATCCGACCTGCAAAGGCCAATTTTAGCACTAATCCCCTCGTCGGAGGTGGAGTAAAGAAACCGGTTTAAAGGGCCCTTTAAGTCGAAAGAAAGGGCTTCGTCGTGTGGACGTGTCCAGGCTTAATTCGATTTAACGCTGCTAAAGTCGACCTAAACTCGTAGTGTAGACCAGGCCTAAGGCTCTCCACTATAGGTAGGCTAACATCCCTGTAACATAGCAATCGGTTATTTGCAGTCTGGTGTTTTGCCAAATATGCAAACTGTTTGAGAGCCAGGGCATGTCTGCCAGGGCTTGGGGCTTCAGCCCTGCAGTGAGGTGGTGGGGCTTGGGGCTTCTGCCCTGTGGGGTTGGGGGGTCTCAGGGCTTCAGTCCCATGGGGCGTGCCTGCCAGGCCTTCAGCCCCACTCCTGTTGAAACCCCAAGACCCCTGCCAGGCACTTTCTGCAGGGCTGAAGCCCCAAGACCTCCCTCCCTGCTGGCATAGGTGCTGGACCTAGGAGTTTGGGGGAGTGCTACTGCACCCTCTGGCTTGAAGTGGTTTCCATTATATCCAGGGTTTCTAATTTGATTGAATGACTCTCAGCACCCCCACTACACACATTGTTCCAGCACCCCTGCCTGCTGGGCAGAAGCTCCTAGCCCCAGCACGCCGCTGCGGGGCAGAAGCCCTGAGCTCCCCTAAACAGTCTGGTAGGCTGAGAATGGGGACGGCATAGAGGGCTTCGAGAGCTGCACTTTAACTGTAAAGAGCTGCATGTGGCTCCCGAGCCACCGTTTGGCCACCCCGACCTATACCAACATGCTGGCAGGGCTGCCCGGGGTGCGGGGGCAAGTGGGGCAATTTGCCCCGGGCCCCGCAGGGGCCCCCACGAGAATATAGTATTCTATAGTATTGCAACTTTTTTTTATGGAAGGGGCCCCCGAAATTGCTTTGCCGCAGGTTCCCTGAATCCTCTGGGTGGCCCTGCTTGCTGGATTCCCTAACAGGACAAAAGTGTCCCTGCGGGCAGGGTAGAGGAATCACTGATCCCTGCAAAAGATGCAACGGATGTGGAGAAGGTGAGAGAGACTGTCTTGCACCAGCAAGATACCTGAAGTTGAATCCTGCTCCATTCCCTGGACTGGCTTCCCAGAGAAGTAAAGAACACTGACCAACCCAAGCCTGAGGTGAAACCAAGATAGGGAGTGAAGAACAAACCCCACGATGTGCGAAAGTGCAGATCACATCTTATCGATGAAGATACTGGTAAATGTCAGCCTAAGTACAAGCAGGGGCGGCTCTATGTATTTTGCCGCCCCAAGCATGGCAGTGAGGCAGCCTTCAGCGGCGCGCCTGCGGGAGTTCCGCCGGTCCCGCACCTTCGGCGTACCCGCTGCCGAATTGCTGCCAAAGCCGCGGGACCGGCGGACCTCCCACAGGCATGCCGCCAAAGGCAGCCTGACTGCCGCCCTCACGGCGACCGGCAGGCCGCCCCAGGTGTGCGCTGATGCCTGGAGCCACCCCTGAGTACAAGCTAAGACCAATCATGTGCGTTAGAAACTTTGAAGAGAAGAAGGTGTGAAAGCCCTTCTATACAGCAATTCAACCTCTCCAGTGTGTATGTGTGTGTCTCTGTGTGTTAACTGTTCCCCAAAGTAGATGCTAAACCTATTAAGTCTGTTACTGAAAGAGTAAAGGATCCCTAGGTTAAACCAGTGTCATTCTAAAGCTGCTATAAGTCTGAAGTTTTTGTAACCCTTCTGCCCCTCTGAGTTGGCAACAACAAGGGTCGGGTTCAGTATCTAGGGGTTCCGTTTCAATAACGAAATGCAAAACCGGCTCGAGCCCCCACCCAGTGACCTGGGAAAATTACCCCCCGGGCGCCTCTAGGAGGCAATACTTCCCCTCTCGCACGGCATCTGAGTGTAGCCAAAAGGAACCATCATCTTCTTTGGCTAAAAAGATACACATTCAGGAAAGTTTCCCAAAACAATCTGCATCTGCTCTGCCTGCACCCACCAACCCACAGCTCACCTGCATTCCTGGAGTTCAGTACATTCACAAATCAAGAGATTTTGCACACCCCCCCCAAAGGAGTCTTGACCCAACACCTATGAATCTGACCCATACATTCTTGGTTTGTGAAAGAAAGTCATGAGCAACTGGTACCACTCCTGGCCAAAATAGCTAAGGTCTTATACCGGGAAGGAATCTGCCCTTCCTCCTTCAAAAATGCAATAGTCCAACCAACACTGAAGAACCCACTCTGGTTATGTTGATTCTAGCCAGCTGTCACCCAGAATCAAATCTTCTGTTCCTGAGCAAGCTCATAGAGAAGCTAACATGCCAGATTGAAGACCCAGCACAATCTGTATTCAGGTCAGGACAAGGAACTGAAATTGCTTTATTTGCACTTACAAATGATCTTGTGCTGGACCTCTCTGCAACATTCAACACTGTTAACTATAAGATACAGCTGTCTTGCCTAAGAGAGATAGCAGGAGTCCGGGGTAATGTCCTAAAATGTTTTGAATCCAATAAGTATTAACGGGAAATTGCACCTTCACCACTAAATTGCTCTCTTGTGTAGTGCCACAAGGATCAATTCTCTCTCTGGTCCTATTCAACATCTACACGGAGCCACGGTGGACTGGTCAGACATGGACTCAAGTGTCAGCAATATGCAGATGACACAGCTCTACCTATTCTTCACTACATACAACCACACTGCTTCCACCAACATGGCCAATGCTTGGATAAGGTCAGCTCATGGATGAAGAGTTGGTTGAAGGTGGGCACATGAAAATATTCTTAAGAGTTTGCAGTCATGGTGCAAGTCTCCTTTGGTTGAAGGTTCCCACCCACAATTGGTCAATTCAGTCTGTAGCTTAGGATTGCTCCTGGGGCTAAGCTCTCACATAGCAAACAATATTTTCTACCATCTCCAATTGGCTAGAAAATCCATCCCATGCTGGTAAACGATGACTTGGCCTCAGTTATTCATGCCTTCATCACCTCTTGGATGCACAACAGCAATGCACTAGACCTGGATATGAATTCTTCAGAGCTTAGGAAACAGAAAAGCAACTCATACCCCATCCTTCTCTGGTACAGAATGCTGCAGGACATCTCCGCAACACTGGCCACTGTGAACACATCAAATTTGACTCTCTGCAACAAACCCCAATCTCCCCACTCCCAGGGGTATTGTGCGTCCCCCCCCCCAATTCCGGTCTCCACTTCCTACACTGGCTTCCCACAGAATACCAAATCAAGAAAGAACTAGATAAGTTCATGGAAGATATGTCCATCAGTGGCTATTAGCCAGGATGGGCAGGGTTGGTATCCCTAGCTTCTGTTTGTCAGAAGCTGGGAATGGGTGACAGGGGATGGATCACTTGATGATTATCTGTTCTATTCATTCCTCTGGGGCACCTGGCATTGGCCACTGTTGGAAGAAAAGATACGGGGCTAGATGGACCTTTGGTGTAACCCAGTATGGCCATTCTTATGTTCAAGGTCTCAATTCTTATGTTCAAAGCGCTCAATGGCCTGGGTCCAGAAAATCTAGAAGATTGACTAACGCTCTAGCATGAAGACTGTGACTGATTACTTTGCACCTTTGGCACAACGGGACTTTCTACAATAAGGGTAAAGCTTATCTGTGCAGGAAGCAGGGCTTTCTCAGGGGCCAGTCTGAGGGCAAGTCTGCACTACAAAATTAAGTTGACCTAAGTTACATTGATGTACAGACTCTGCAGTAATTGAATCTGTTTTACATGTCCACACTATGCTCCTTGTGTCGGCAGTGCGCATCCTCACCAGGAGCACTTGTACCGATTTAACTGCCAGTGTGGGATGTTGTGGAACGGTTTCTGAAAGGGAGCAACTGGCGATGTAAGCAGCACAGTGTCTACACTAACACTGCCTCAACCTAACTACATTGGTTTAAGCGCTACGCCTCTCACAGAGGTGGAGTTAAGTTGGTGTAGTGGACAAGTTACATCAGTGGGAGCTACATTGTAGTGTAGATGCTTACAGAGTTAGGTCGATGTAAGTTGCCTTATGTTGACCTAATTCTCTAGTGTAGACCAGGCCTGAGACTGTGAAATGACTTCCATGGGAACTAAGGACCATTACAAACCTCACCACCTTTCACTCTAAGTGCAAGGTGCATTTCTTTGATCTTACCTTCTCTAACATAAACATATAGCACCGTGTTTGTATATGTATGTGTATCTATTACTATTAAAATAAAATCCAAAGCAACACATTTCACTCCCACACTTCTCCCCCAAGGGAGAAGATGAGATAATAAACTGTGATATGTCAGTCAAGTTGCTTAATGCACTACTGAAAGATTCTCAGATACTACAGCGATGCATACAATATAAGAATCTAGTAGTAGTGTGACGTAAAGTGATGTGAACTGCACTTGGGCACTTCAGATTAATTATTGGTTTGTTATTAATTTATTGTACAGAACTGCTTGTTCAGATATAGTATGATAATGGGTGTTCCCACTAGGATGAAGTAGTAAGACTTTAAATATCTCTTGAATTTAAATGTAAGGGTTAGACATGACAGCTCTGCATTCTGAACCCATCTCACTACCAATGCCTGACACCAAAGACAGTGCTGATCTGTGATGATTTGGGAAACCTATGTATAACTTTTGAATTTTGTAAAAAGCAACAGAGGGTCCTGTGGCACCTTTAAGACTAACAGAAGTATTGGAGCATAAGCTTTCGTGGGTGAATGCCCACTTCATCAGACGCATTTTGAATTTTGGTTGATATTATGAAGTTGTTACTATGAAAATAGCTGTGTCATTGACTGCCCTTAGATAAATGTGTACACCACTACGGGCTGGGAAGGGTTGTGTCATATCTTCCCCCAACCAGGGATAAGGGAGAGCTGTCAACTTTCAGGCCTGTACTCTGACCACACAATAGTTTATGCTAAAGAGGATGCCCTAGTTGGGAAACTGGTTCAGCCAAGTTGGTCTGCAGGGATGGAGGTTTGGAGCAGTGAAAGTTGCCAAAGGCAGAACGAAGAAGCCAGATATTGTTGGAAGTAGGGGGACATATACAAAATGGGGAAGACACACACAAAGTTTGGAGATCAGTGTGGTAGGGGATGGACTGGCTAAGATCAGAGGAGACTCCATGTTTCAGAACCCAAGCCATGCACTGCAACAAAAGAACACTGACCCTATTCCCAACTCAAAGAATGCTCTGGAGTGGTGAGAAAGCTGAGGCAGGGAAATGTGTGCAGGGTTTATTATTTTTATATAGATATGTGTATTCCTCATGCTATTAGATAAAGAGCAATGCTGTGTTTGAGTCCTGTGTAAAGTCTGTATGCGCTGTGTCCTACACTTCAGCGTATGCCCCCTGGAAGGCTTAAACTGTGATCCATAAGGCTCACACCTTTGGTGGGATTTTGGGAGAGGGTGTATCTAAGCTATGCAGGAGCCTGAGGGTCAGCACTAGTTCCAGGGTGCTGTATAGTAGGCCACAGCATTTAAATTCCCAGGAGGAGGTACTAGAAAAAGGAGCTGCACTCTGAGCATGTGCCTAGGCACCCAAGCCCAGGCCAGTGCCTAGACTCTATTCAGACTCCAGAGGCTTAAAACACACAGGATCCAGGAAGTTGGTCTCCTCATAGCAGTTGAGTGAGTGGCCAAGTGGACTTGTGACATGATCATCCACTTCACCTAAGTCAAGTAATGGCTGCTGTGTAGCAGCTTGACCACAAGGGAAGGTGTAGCCAAGAACTCCTTAGTTCTGTCATCCCCCTCCCCATTCCCTCTGCCACTGGCTCTCTCCTGCCTAGCAAAATTGTTATTGGGGAAATTAGGTTTCGGTTTTGTAATGACCCAACCATTCCCAGTCTTTATTCAGGCCTAATCTGATGGTGTCCAGTTTGCAAATTAATTCCAGTTCTGCAGTTTCATGCTGGAGTCTGTTTTTGAAGTTTTTTTGTTGAAGAATTGATCTCCTACTGGTTTTTGAATGTTATGATTCCTGATGTCAGATTTGTGTCCATTTATTCTTTTGCGTAGAGACTGTCTGGTTTGGCCAATGTACATGGCAGAGGGGCATTGCTGGCACCAGTGCCGGCTCTAGAATTTTTGCCGCCCAAGGCAAAAACAATTTTGGCCGCCCCCCCCCCCCAATCCGCCCCTTCCCCAAATCCCCAGCCCTGCCTCCTCCCCCCAGGCTCTCAAGTCTGGGAGGGAGGGAGAGCAGCGGCGCACGAAACGGCCGCTCGGGATCTCCCCCGCCCTCCCAGGTTTGAGAGCGTGGGAGGGAGGGGGAGACTCCGAGCGGCGGCGGCGCGGGCGCCGCTTCTCCCCCTCCCTCCCAGGCTCTCAAGTCTGGGAGGGAGGGGGAGCAGCGGCGCACGAAACGGCCGCTCGGGATCTCCCTCGCCCTCCCAGATTTGAGAGCCTGGGAGGGAGGGGGAGACTCCGAGTGGCCGCGGCGCGGGCACCGCTTCTCCCCCTCCCTCCCAGGCTCTGAACGGTTGTTTCGCGCGCCGCGGCCGCTTGGGATCTCCCCCTCCCTCCCAGGCAGCAGCAGCGGAGGTGAGCTAGGGCGGCCGTGGCACATTTTTAGGGGCGGCATTCTGGCGCCGGCCATGCCGCCCCTAAAAATGTGCCGCCCCAAGCACCAGCTTGTTTGGCTGATGCCTAGAGCCGGCCCTGGCTGGCACATGATGGTATATATCACATTGGTAGATGTGCAGGTAAACAAGCCCCTAGGAGAACACTTCAATCTCCCTGGTCACTCTGTGCCATAGAATGATAGCATTATGCCCCCCTCAAGGTGCCAGGGCAGGTGGTGACAGAATTCCTAATGGAGCTGAATGTTCCCTCAAATATCACAGGTCCTCAAAGATATTAAATGGAATTGCAATGTCTGTCACACACCCTTTTGGGGGCATGAGGCAGGAGAGAGGAATTTTACTAATGCTCCCTTAGGGATATCTCAAAGGGTGTAACTGAGCAGTTAAGGTGCTGCACTACAATCTCAATGATCATGGATTCAAGTCTCACACAGAAAGGTCTGCTCCAGTTCACCCAGCTGCAAAATGGGTACTTGATCCATCAGGTTAAGCCAAGCCAAGGTGGTTTGACGTGATTCTGGCCACGTCACACTTGTCTGTATGATTGACTACGAAACTGAGGTGTCTTAGCTGTGTCAGCCTCATCAGCCATTAGCTCAATGGAACTTTAACTGGGGCCATGCTGCGGGAATAGCAGGAGGAAATGTTTTCCCATGCTCCCTGAAGGGTCACGCTACGGGAGTAGCAGGAGGAAAAGTTTTCCCACGCTCCCGTAAGGCCATGCTGCGGGAAGTAGGATGGAGAGTTTTCCCATGCTCCCTTATGGCCATGCTGCGGGAGTATCGGGAGAGAGAGTTTTCCCACGCTCCCTTAGGGCCATGCTGCGGAAGTAGCGGGAAGGAGAGTTTTCCCATGCTCCCTTAGCCGCCAGTCATAGGGTGGCGCGCGGTGCATGTCGGTCCCGAGGCGGACTGTCCCCTCGCTGTGGGGCACTCGGAGTCTCGCCTGACGCCATGTTCCTTTGGGCCGCTGCCGCCCGGGGCCTCTAGCTGCTGCCGCCCCTGCGTGTCCCCGCAGCCTGTAGAGCCGCAGTCGCCGGCCGGGAGCAGAGCCCGGCCATGTCCGTCAAGGAGGGGAGCAAGGAGCCGCCGCTGCCTCTCGGCACCAGCGACCGGGCCGTTAAGGGTGAGCCCCGTCAGCGCCGCAACCGGTCCTCTGCGGAGTTAACGACACGGCTGCGGGGCGTGGGGCGGGATGAGAGAGAGAGGGTGGGGAGGCGTGTGTGTACGGGGGGCTGTGTGTGAGGGGGGTGCGTGCATAGGAGATGAGGGGCTGTATGAGTGGGGGGGTGTGTGCGATTGTGGGGGGTTGAGAGAGAGGGGGACTGTATATGTCTGAGCATGGGGGGCTAGGCATCAGTGTATGGGTGTCCCCGGTGTGTATTGTGGGATGTATCTATAAAGAGTACTCTGGAGGCTTGCGCACTGTAGACAGGCTCCTCTCTGTGTGTGTGCACGGTCTCCTCCACATGAGATCCTTGCAATGGTCTTTTGCTGTCTTAATAGTCAGTCCCTTCTCTCCAGCGTGCACCCTGACAGAACAGAGGAGGAGGGAGCATGGAGTAGTTGCCTCTTTTGCTATTGGTCACTGCTTTCAGGTTTCTAATTCTGATGGATTAGTGGCCAAAGTGCTGCAGGATGTGTAGACCCTTTTTTCAGGGTGCAACAGGTCTGTTCTTTTAGTGTTTTTACAAAAACAGACCTTCTTTATAATAGCATCGTTTTAAAATAGTAGCAACACGCATAAATTGTGGATTGTCAGGAGAAGACTGAGTGACCCATTAAGAACTTTTCCAACTTCAATTTGCATGAATCATATAGAACAAGATTTTTATTTTATGGTCTTCTATGTTTGATAATTAAACTGTATTTACCTGTGGTGGGGTTATTTATTTGAAGTGGCTTATTATTTTGTGCTTGTACAGTTTCTACGTAATTTAAGAGTTGCTGTTGTATGCAGCAATTTGTTTTGAACACTGGCATTCTTAGAAACACATTGTCTAAAATATGCTTTGAAACTACAGCCCTGAAGATTCAAGTTTTACATAATGGGGAAGCTTGAGAAATTAAAGGGACATATTTGTTTTCAAAGCATTGGACTCCCATAGTACATTTTGTAACTCAGCGTGTTTTCCAGAGTGCTTTACTTGCAATAAGGTGGTGTTCATTTTCAATTGCTTAACCTATTGATTTGTTTGAACAGTTGCAAAAAATAAAAGTAAAAAATACTACAAATGAGCATTCTGCCCTGTCAGTGGCTCTCAGAACTGTTAACACAGTGTTGTAATAATGCATAGTGCGGAGGCTTGTAATATTTTTTACACTTTGCAATTTGTTGCATGAAATAATTAGGTTAGGCCATTCAGACGATACAGGAGAACTAACAGTGAGTGGTTATTTCAAACTGCACTGGAAAACCTGCTGATTTCCAAACTCTCAAACAGTCCATGTTAATCATAACCCATGCAGTTAGCTATTCCAAAATCCAAGTTAAGACTGTTATTTTATACTTACAGAATTGTGTGCTGGGGATGCAATCTGGTTTTGACCCTGTCTATGTTGCATATAGAACCACTGTAAGTGTAACCAGGTTTTGATAGCTTCTTGATAGTAATTTGATAGCAATGACATCTAATATGGTTAACTGCCCACACAGGAGCATTTTCCTGATCCAACCATATGTTAATTCTGTTGGCTTGTCCACAGCTACCATGCTGCACAGTTATGTTGTGTCAGTGCCTTCTGGAGAAAATCTGGACAGTTAACCCATACTATCTCTGCTGCTGGTGTGAGGGGCAGAAAATGGTGGGCTTTTTTCACAAGGTGCAATGTGATTTGGGATACTTTTACAGCAGAGAGCTGGAAGGTAAGATCATTGGCTACAGTAGATGCTAAGTGATCCCATCTATGGGTATGTCTACACTACGGGATTAATTCGAATTTTGGAAACAGATTGTATAAAGTCGAATGTTTGCGGCCACACTAAGCACATTAATTCGGTGGTGTGCGTCCATGTACTGGGGCTAGCTTCGATTTCTGGAGCATTGCACTGTGGGTACCTATCCCATAGTTCCCACAGTCTCCTCCGCCCATTGGAATTCTGGGTTGAGATCCCAATGCCAAAAACATTGTCGCGGGTGGTTCTGGGTACATCCTCCCCCTCCCTCTGGGAAAGCAATGGCAGACAACCATTTTGCGCCTTTTTTCCTGGGTGAACAGTGCAGACGCCATACCATGGCAATCATGGAGCCCGCTCAGCTCAAGACAGCAGTCATGAACATTGTAAATACCTGCGCGTTATCGTGCAGTTTATGCTGAACCAGAACCTGCAAAACCAGGCGAGGAGAAGCAGGCTACGGCAGCGCAGTGATGAGAGTGATGAGGACATGGACCTGGAATTCTATCAAACCGCGGGCCCCGGTGCTTTGGAGATCATGCTGTTAATGGGGCAGGTTATAGCCGTGGAACACCGATTCTGGGCCCAGGAAACAAGCACAGACTGGTGGGACCGCATAGTGTTGCAGGTGTGGGACGATTCCCAGTGGCTGCGAAACTTTCGCATGCGTAAGGGCACTTTCATGGAACTTTGTGACTTGCTTTCCCCTGCCCTGAAGCGCCAGAATACCAAGATGAGAGCAGCCCTCACAGTTGAGAAGCGAGTGGCGATAGCCCTGTGGAAACTTGCAACGCCAGACAGCTACCGGTCAGTCAGGAATCAATTTGGAGTGGGCAAATCTACTGTGGGGGCTGCTGTGATGCAAGTAGCCAAAGCAATCACTGAGGTGCTGCTACGAAAGGTAGTGACTCTGGGAAATGTGCAGGTCATAGTGGATGGCTTTGCTGCAATGGGATTCCCTAACTGTGGTGGGGCGATAGATGGAACCCATATCCCTATCTTGGCACCGGAGCACCAGGGTAGCCAGTACATAAACCGCAAGGGGTGCTGCAAGCCCTGGTGGATCACAAGGGACGTTTCACCAACATCAACGTGGGCTGGCCGAGAAGGGTTCATGATGCTTGCGTCTTCAGGAACATTACTCTGTTTAAATGGCTGCAGCAAGGGATTTACTTCCCAGACCAGAAAATAACCGTTGGGGATGTTGAAATGCCTATCGTTATCCTTGGGGACCCAGCCTACCCCTTAATGCCATGGCTCATGAAGCCATACACAGGCAGCCTGGACAGTAGTCAGGACCTGTTCAACTACAGGCTGAGCAAGTGCAGAATGGTGGTAGAATGTGCATTTGGATGTTTAAAGGGTCACTGGCGCACATTACTGACTCGCTCAGACCTCAGCCAAACTAATATTCCCATTGTTATTGCTGCTTGCTGTGTGCTCCACAATCTCTGTGAGAGTAAGGGGGAGACCTTTATGGCGGGGTGGGAGGCTGAGGCAAATCGCCTGGCCGCTGATTACGTGCAGCCAGACACGAGGGCGATTAGAAGAGCACACCAGGAAGCGCTGCGCATCAGAGAAGCTTTGAAAACCAGTTTCATGACTGGCCAGGCTACGGTGTGAAAGTTCTGTTTGTTGAAAACCCACCCCCTTGATTGACTCATTCTCTGTAAACAAACCACCCTCCCCCCTTTGATCACAGCTTGCTTTCAAAGGAAATAAAGTCACTATCATTTAAAAATCATGTATTCTTTATTAATTGATTATAAACATAGGAAGAGAACTGATACGGTAGCCCGGGTGGGGTTTGGGAGGAGGATAGGAGGGAAGGAAAAGGCCTTCCCCCCTCCCCCCCCCGCGTTCTTGGGCGTCTGGGTGAGGAGGCTATGGAACATGGTGAGGGGGGAGGGAGGTTATACAGCGGCTGCAGCGGCACTCTGTGTTCCTGCTGCAGTTCCTGAAGCTCCACCAGATGCCGGAGCATGTCCTTTTGATCACGCAGCAGCCCCAGCGTTGCAGCCTGCCACCTCTCATCTCGAGTGTCCCTCATGACCTCATGTTCACTGGCATCTTTCCTGTACTTTGATACCGTGTCCTTCCACTCATTCAGATGAGCTCTTTCATTGCGGGTGGATTCCATGATTTCAGAGAACATTTCGTCTCGCATCCTTTTTTTTCGCCGCCTTATCTGAGATAGCCTTCGGGATGGAGGAGAGGGAGGCTTGAAAAATTTGCAGCTGCGGGAGGGAGGGGAGAAAAGGTAGAGAAGTATTTAAAAAGATACATTTTACAGAACAACGCTTATACTCTTTCACAGTGAACAACACTATTCACATTACATAGCACATGTGATTTCAGTACAAGGTCGCATTTTGCATCTTAATATTGAGTGCCTGCGGCTTTGGTGTTAGAGAGCACAGACGCAGGTCCGGGCAACAGAATTCGGCTTGCATGCGGCCATGGTAAGCCATTGTCTTTCGGCTCCTTTCCCACATAGCAAGCAAAGCCCGTTGAGTGCTGTGGTTTTCCTGTTAACGTGCAGCAGCAGAAACCAAACTAACCCCCCCCCCCCCCATCCAAGTCTGTGGGATGATCGCTTTACCCCTCCCCCCACCGCATGGCTGGTATCAGGGAAGATCCCTCCCCCTCCCGGCTAACTGCAGGGAAGGATTTCTCAGCCACAGGCAAACAGCCCAGTAGGAATGTCCACCTCTGTCCCCTTAATTAAATTCCCATATTTCAACCAGGTTACCATGAGCGATATCACTCTCCTGAGGATAACACAGCGAGATAAAGAACGGATGTTGCTTGAATGCCAGCAAACACCGGGACCATATGCTGCCAGGCTTTGTCATGCAATGATACCAGATTACTTGCTACTAGCATGGCGTGGTCAAGTGTCCTACCATGGAGGACGGAATAAGGCTGCACTGCCCAGAAATCTTCTGGAAAGGCTTTTGGAGTACCTCCAGGAGAGCTTCATGGAGATGTCCCTGGAGGATTTTCGCTCCATCCCCAGACACGTTAACAGACTTTTCCAGTAGCTGTACTGGCCGCGAATGCATCCCAGGTCTTCAGGGCAAATTAATCATTAAAAAACGCTTGCTTTTAAACCATGTTTTATATTTACAAAGGTACACTCACCGGAGGTCCCTTCCATGGCCTCATTGTCTGGGGGTTGGGAGGGTACTTCAGTCAGGCTGAGAAAAAGATCCTGCCCGTTGGGGAGAACGGAGTGCTGTGTGCTCTCCGCAAGCTCGTCATCATCCTCCTCATCTTCCCCGTCCGCAGAATCCTCAGGCATGGCTGAGATTACCCCCGCCTCGGAATCCATGGTCAGAGGTGGGGTAGTGGTGGCTTATGAATGAGTATATATGGTAACTGTTTTCTCCTGAATGGAGAAAAATGCAATCTTTCTGCAGTGCCCCCATTCAGCTTCAGTCAGTGACATTGAATGTCCCTGCACCGTACTGTATTGTGTGGTTCAGAAGTTGCAACATCATGTTGTGTCAAAATTATGATTAAATATAACTTGATTTCTCTTATTTTCCTTGTTTGCCAGTAACATTTAAGACTTTTCTGGTGCTTTTTACAGGTGTTTGTGATAAAAGTAATTGATTAGTGCTCTTATAACTGTTCAAACAAACTTTGGGTTCACAGATCATCCACAGATTTTGAATTTGTTAGTGTATTATGTCCTATATTGAGGAGAAGCCACTGTTTAACTACTTTCTGGCCATACTCATTTCACCAGCAGAAAGGGAAAAAGTGCTTGTGTGCTCAGATTACCATGATAGAATTCTGGGGTCCATATGGATATGTGTTCACTGCAGTTATGATGGGCATCTGGATCAGCCTATATTTTCACTCTCCCAACAACTCCCATCATCTTTGTCCCCCCCTCCCCCCCCAAAAAAAACTTTCCCCCTTGGTTTACTTTTTAAATTTATATCATCTCACTCTCTTTTGGGCAGTCACCTGCATACAACAAAGCATGTGCAAGTTTTCTCTTGACTCCCCCTGAAAAGGCTGCTTGTCCTCTCAGTAGTTTCCCCAATCCTGGGAAAGCACTAGTGGCACTCAGGCTGCTTTGCTTTCAGCCGAAGGAGTAAGTAGATACAGTAACTCTCTGCTCATTCCCTCTCCAAATTTCTTCTCCTCTTGGATGTGGAGGCAAGTAGTTCTTTCAAACTCTGCTTATATATAGACTTTGGTATTTCCAGCTGTCCTTTAAAATAGATTGCAGTACAGTTAAGGTAATCCCAAGAGGTGATTGTTTAAAACTGAGGAGTTGTTTAAAAGTGATGGAGATTAATCATATTCACGGTAGACTACTGAATAAGCAATTGAAGGCCTTTGAATTTCAAAGACATGCTTTTATCCCTGCTGATATTTTGCTTTCAGAACAGTATCAGTGTTTGTTCTGCTTACTAATTATATCTGGCTGATGCAAAGGAGGAAGACTACTCAAGGTTTCCAAGAAAACTGACTCCAGTAGATACAGTGATTGTAACCACTAAACTTTTAGTTAATTACCAGTCCATATGCTGACAAACTGTTATATTTTTAAATAGTGCAGTGTGTTTTATGTCAGAATGAGAAGGTAAAGCAAATGCTTGTTTTATGAAAGTAATGTAACTTCTAAAATTTTGCCATGATCAAAGTCATGCTGCAGTTAAGGGTGTGTGATGTGGAAACTGGTATCCTTAAAACACATTTGTTTTTCTTATAAGGGGCCTTTCAAAACTTTCAGTTAAAATAATAGGGTAAGTAGATTGTTTGTCAATACACTTTTAAATAGATATTGAAAAGTTTAGGGAAACCTTAAGGCTCCTGAAGTAGGTTACAGCTGCAAGGAAGCTGCACCACTGTGAAGGAAGCTGTTGCACAGTTCAGAAACGTTCTGATGGGTTTAAACCCAAAGTCTAAAGGTCCACAGGATCTAAACAGCTTTATTTATGCATGCATTGGAATGCACAAGGTCCCAAGCATTTACAAAAATGTTAGCAAAGTGGTGAATTTTGTGGCATCTTGGAAAAAGGGCAGATTCTACAGTTGTTGAATTGCAGAGCCCCTGGATCCTTAATTGAGATGAATAAGGTAGTTCACACCTTTTAGAACTATTGATTTAGGCTCTCTATGGCCTTGGCTACACTTGCGAGTTACAGCGCTGTAAAGCCGCCCCCAGCGCTGTAACTCACTCCCCGTCCACACTGGCAAGGCATTTGCAGCGCTGTATCTCCGTGGTTGCAGCGCTGCATGTACTCCACCTCTCCGAGAGGAATAGCGTGTATTGCGCTGCCGCTGCGGCGCCAGTGTGGCCGCCCAATGCGCTGTGAATGGCCTCCAGAATTATTTGGCAGTATCCCACAATGCCTGTTCTAGCCACTCTGGTCATCAGTTCAAACTCTACTGCCCTGGCCTCAGGTAACCAACCATGTGACCCACCCTTTACATTCCCTGGGAATTTTAAAAATCCCCTTCCTGTTTGCTCAGCCCGGCATGGCGTGGAGTGCTTTCAGCAAATCTTTCCAGGTGACCATGCCTCCACGCGCCAAGCGAGCCCCAGCATGGAGCAATGGCGAGTTGCTGGACCTCATCAGTGTTTGGGGGGAGGAAGCTGTCCAGTCCCAGCTGCGCTCCAGCCGTATGAATTACGATACCTTCGGGAAGGTATCAAAGGACATGATGGAAAAGGGCCATGACCGGGACGCCCTGCAGTGCAGGATTAAAGTGAAGGAGCTGCGGCGTGCCTACCGCAAAACCCGCAACGCAAACGGCCGCTTGGGTGCTCCCCCCGCGATCTGCCGATTCTACAAAGAGCTGGATGCGATACTTGGGGTTAACCCCACCTCCACTCCAAGCACCACCATGGACACTTCAGAGCCGGTGGGGGGGGGGGGGGGAGGAGGAAGAGGAGGAAAACGGGAGTGATGGTGGGGGGCCGGATGGAGACACCCCGGAATCCCTGGAGCCATGCAGCCAGGAGCTCTTCTCGAGCCAGGAGGAAGGTAGCCAGTCGCAGCGGCCGGTACTTGGTGGAGGACAAACACAAGAGCAGGTTCCTGGTAAGCGTTTTTTTTTCGGGAAGGAATTTTTTTGGTGCGGGCTCTTTGGGAGAGGAGGGTTAGGCATGCATGCCTAGATGCAGAATAGTGCATTGATGTGGTTTATCACATCGCGGTAATCGGCCTCGGTAATCTTCTCGAATGTGTCATCCAGAACATGTGCAATGCGCTTGTGCAGGTTTATCGGGAGAGCCACCGTGGTCTTTGTCCCAGCCAGGCTAACGTGTCCGCGCCACTGTGCCGCGAGGGGCGGGGGGACTATTGCTGCACACAGGCAAGCTGCATATGGGCCAGGGCGGAAGCCGCATTGCAGTAGAAGACCCTCCCTTGCTTCCCAGGTCACCCTCAGCAGCGAGATATCGTCCAGGACGAACTCCTGTGGAAAATGTTGGGACAGTGTTCAGTGTAGGTGCCCCCTGAAGCTGTTGGCTCTCCCCAAGGCACAGAAACCCAGAGGACAGTGCAGCCCTGAAACAATCAGTCCCCCTTATCATTTTGAGGCTCCCGTGGGATGTGTGCTCTGTTTCGGACGGGAAAATTATGCTATTGTGTAGACCCTATGTTTTCTACTCCTTAAGTGCGGGGGGAATCATTACTCTGTCTGGTATAAACAATGCTGCCTCTGTTAAATGTTGCATTTTGCCTATACAGCTGCATCAACCTTGAGACCTCAGCCGTCCCTCTTATCGCCTGCTCAGAGACTGCAAAGACTCAGGAAGAGACCGCGAAAAAGCACAGAAGATATGCTGCCAGAAGTGATGCGGCAATCTATTAAAGAGAATGAGAAAGCACAGAACTGGAGGGAGAGAGAAAGCAGGATCCTCCAGGAAAATGCAGCGCACCGGCAGCAAAGCACCGCGCACTGGCAGCAAAGCACTGATTGGCTCATAAGCATCTTGGAGCGCCAAGCAGACACTATCCAGGAGCTCGTAGCCATGCAGAAAGAGGAGCAGTACCGCAAACGCCACCCCCCCCCCCCACAGCCCTTGTCCCAAAACTCTTTCTGTTGTGCCCCACTGTCACCTCCAACCCACTTTCCCCAATTCTGTGTTCTTCATGCCACCCGCTGCCTCCAACACCAGTATCTTCACCACCCAGCCCTGAAAACCATGACCCTTACCCTCTTCACTCAACCCCCATCACCATGCAGTATAGCTATCCTGAAGTGCAGCACTCACTGCACAGCACACCAGACAGGACATACGCGAATCTGTGATCGTACTGTTCCCCACTCCACCCCCTTGTTTCTTTTCAATAAATAAATTTTTTTTCTTTTCAATAAATGGATTTTTTGGCTTTGCAAACATTCTTCATTATTGCATAAAGTAAAAGACTCCTTAGCCCAGTAAATAAATAGGCACTGCAAGTCTGCTTGTCTGCTTAGCAAACACTGATTCCTAAAGATTGGAACTACTGCACTTCACTCCCGTGCAGGTCACAGATATCACTGCTGGTTTTCAGCCTCAAATTGCTCCCTCAAGGCATCCCTAATCCTTGCAGCCCCGTGCTGGGCCCCTGTAATAGCCCTGCTCTCTGGCTGTGCAAATTCAGCCTCCAGGTGTTGAACCTCGGAGGTCCATGCCTGAGTGAAGCTTTCACCCTTCCCTTCACAAATATTATGGAGGGCACAGCACGCGGATATAACCGCGGGGATGCTGTTTTCGGCCAAGTCCAGCTTCCCATACAGAGATCACCAGTGGGCCTTTAAACGGCCAAAGGCACACTCCACAGTCATTCGGTACCGGCTCAGCCTGTAGTTGAACTGTTCCTTGCTGCTGTCAAGGCTCCCTGTGTAGGGTTTCATGAGCCACGGCATTAATGGGTAAGCGGGATCTCCAAGGATCACAATGGGCATTTCAACTTCCCCTACCATGATCTTCCGCTCTGGGGAAAAAGTCCCGGCCTGCATCTTCCTGAACAGCCAAGTGTTCCGAAAGATGCGTGCGTCATGCACCTTTCCGGGCCAGCCTGTGTTAATGTCAATGAAACGCCCACGGTGATCCACAAGCGCCTGGAGAACCATAGAGAAATACCCCTTCCAATTAACGTACTCGGATCCTAGGTGGGGTGGTGCCAGAATAGGAATGTGCGTCCCATCTATTGCCCCTCCACAGTTAGGGAACCCCATTTGTGCAAAGCCATCCACTATTTCCTGCACGTTACCCAGAGTCACGGTTCTTCTGAGTAGGATATGATTAATGGCCTTGCAAACTTGCATCAACACGATTCCAACGGTCGACTTTCCCACTCCAAACTGGTTTGCGACTGACCGGTAGCTATCTGGAGTTGCTAGCTTCCAGATTGCAATAGCCACCCGCTTCTCCACTGGCAGGGCAGCTCTCAATTTCGTGTCCTTGCGCCGCAGGGTAGGGGCAAGCTCCTCACACAGTCCCATGAAAGTGGCTTTTCTCATCCGAAAGTTCTGCAGCCACTGCTCGTCATCCCAGACTTCCATGACGATGTGATCCCACCACTCAGTGCTTGTTTCCTGAGCCCAAAAGCGGCGTTCCATGGTGCTGAGTATGTCTGTGAATGCCACAAGCAATTTCGTGTCATACGCGTTACGCAGCTCGATAGCATCGTCAGACTCCACTCTCACTGTCACTTTGGATCTTAAGGAATAGTTCGACAGTCAAACGTGACGTGCTGGCGAGATGTCAGCATACACCTCAGCAGTTCTGGCTCCATTTCCCGCAGACAGATCGCGCTGCACAGAAACCGTTGAAAGATGGCGCCAAAGGTGGACGGAAACAAAGGGATTTCTGGGATGCGAAGCGATGCATCACGGGGCGTTGGGACAGGATCCAGAATGCCCCGCACCTACGCCCCCTTCCCACAACCCACGGCGCCAGAATGGGAAGAGGTGCTCTGTGGGATAGCTGCCCATAATGCACCGCTCCCAATAGCGCTGCAATTGCCGCAAATGTGGCCACGACAGTGCGCTGGGCAGCTGTCAGTGTGGACAAACTGCAGCGCTTTCCCTACTCAGCTGCACGAAGTCAGGGTTAACTCACAGCGCTGTACATCTGCAAGTGTAGCCAAGGCCTTTATCGGTTTGTGCTCACTTCATGTTTTCAGGGTTATGTCTGCAGCCATAAGGGCTAGGGCATGTCTACAGTACAAAGTTAAGTGGACATAAGGCAGCTTACGCTGACCTAACAATGGCTTTGTCTACACTAGTACTTACGTCGGCAAAATTTTTGTCGCTCAGGGGTGTGAAAAAACCACTTCCCTGACCCACAAAAGCACTGGTGTGGATGGCGCTATGTCGGCAGGAGACGCTCTCTCGCTGACATAGCTACTGCTGCTCGTTGGGGTGGTTTAATTATGCTGGCGGGAAAGCTATCTCCTGCCAGCATAGAATGGCTACATGGGAGACCTTACAGTGGCGCAGTTGCAGTGGGTACAGCTGTGCTGCTGTAAGGTCCATAGTGTAGACATAGCTGAAGTAAGTACCCACTACTGTGTTTTTTCTGCCGCTGTACCTTAGCCGATACGCTCACCTAGTAAATCCACCTCAAAGAGAGGCGTAAGGCTTAGGTCGATGTCGTTTGGGTGACAGTGTCTGTGTAGGAACTGCCTTATTTGAATAGCTGTTGACTGTCAGGGTGGCTGTCAGCTGGAACCATGAAATTGACAAGAACGTTAATTTCACATTGGTAGGATCCCTGTTTTGAAATGTAGAATGGAAGAATTACTTCTTGTGTCTTGCTTACAACACTCCTACTAATACATCCCAGAATGATTGCTTTTTTTGCAAGAGTTACACTGTTTATTCATATTTAGCTTGTGGTCCACTATGACACCCAGGTCCCTTTCCGCAGTACTCTTTCCTAGGCATTCATTTCCTATTTTGTATGTGTGCAACTGATTGTTCCTTCCTAAGTGGAGTACTTTGCATTTGTCCTTATTGAATTTCATCCTATTTACTTCAGACCATTTCTCCAAATTGTCCAGATCATTTTGAGTTATAATCCTATCCTCCAAAGCACTTGCAACCCCTCCCAGCTCGGTATCCTCCACAAACTTTATAAGTGTACTCTCTATGCCATTATCTAAATCATTGACGAAGATATTGAACAGAACCAGACCCAATACTGATCCCTGCGGCACCCCACTCGTTATGCCCTTCCAGCATGACTGTGAACCACTGATAACTACTCTCTGGGAATGGTTTTCCAACCATTTATGCACCCACTGTATAGTAGCTTCATGTAGGTTGCATTTCCCTAGTTTGCTTATGAGAAGGTCATGTGAGACAGTATCAAAAGCTTTACTAAAGTCAAGATATACCATGTCTACTGCTTTCCCCATAGCCACAAGGCTTGTTACCCTGTCAAAGAAAGCTATCAGGTTGGTTTGACATGATTTGTTCTTGACAAATCCATGCTAACTGTTACTTATTACCTTATTATCTTCTAGATGTTTGCAAATTGATTGCTTTATTATTTGCTCCATTATCTTTCCAGGTACAGAAATTAATCTGACTGGTCTGTAGTTCCCCGGGTTGTCCTTATTTCCCCTTTTATAGATTGGCACTGTATTTGCCCTTTTTCAGTTTTTGTTCTTTCCCTATTTTAGCCTATGATCCTTCCTCATTTTCACTGGCATTCACTGTTAGATATCCAATCACCACCAACCTTCTTGGTGAAAACCAAAACAAACAAGTCATTAAGCACCTCTGCCATTTCCACATTTTCTGTTGTTGTTCTCCCTTCCCCCCCCCCCCCCCAATTGAGTAATAGGTCTACCCTGTCCTTGGTCTTCCTCTTGCTTCTAATGTATTTGTAGAATGTTTTCTTGTTACCCTTTATGTCTCTAGCTAGTTTGATCTCGTTTTGTGCCTTGGCCTTTCTAATTTTGTCCCTATATACTTGTGTTATTTGTTTATATTCATCCTTTGTAATTTGACCTAGTTTCCACTTTTTGTAGGACTCTTTTTGAGTTTCAGATCATTGAAGATCTCCTGGTTAAGCCAGGGTGTCCTCTTGCCATGCTTCGTATGTTTCCTATGCAGTGGGATAGTTTGCTCTTGTGCCCTTAATAATGTCTCTTTGAAAAACTGCCAACTGTCTTTAATTGTTTTTCCTCTTAGACTTGCTTCCCATGGGATCTTACCTGCCAACTCCCTGAGTTTGCTAAAGTCTGCCTTCCTGAAATACATTGTCTTTATTTTGCAGTTCTCCCTCCTACCATTCCTTAAAATCATGAACTCTACCATTTCATGATCACTTTCGCCCAAGCTGCCTTCCACTTTCAGAATCTCAACCAGTTCCTCCCTATTTGTCAAAATTAAATCTAGAATAGCCTCTCCCCTAGTAGCTTTCTCCACCTTCTGAAATAAAAAATGGTCTCCAATACATTCCAAGAACTTGTTAGATAATCTGTGCCTTGCTGTGTTATTTTCCCAACAGATGTCTGGCTAGTTGAAGTCCCCCATTACCACCAAGTCCTGTGCTTTGGATGATTTTGTTAGTTGCTTAAAAAAAGTGTCATCCACCTCTTGTTCCTGGTTAGGTGGTCTGTAGTAGACCCTTAGCATGACATCACCCTTGTCTTTTACTCCTTTTATCCTTCCCCAGAGACTTTCAACAAATCTGTCTCCTATTTCCATCTTGACCTCAGTCCAAGTGTATATATTTTTAATATATAAGGCAACACCTCTTCCCTTTTCCCCCTGACTGTCTTTCCTGAGCAAGCTGTACCCTTCTATACCAATATTCCAGTCATGCGTATTATCCCACCAAGTCAACTATGTTATAGCTGTGTTTATTTTCTGGCATTTCAAGTTCTTCCTGCTTATTCCCCATCCTTGGACTATAAGGTGGATAGAAAGGGGTTACAGTGGACGAGAAGCTGGATATGAGTCAACAGTGTGCCCTTGTTGCCAAGAAGGCTAACGGCATTTTGGGCTGTATAAGTAGGGGCATTGCTAGCAGATTGAGGGACGTGATCATTCCCCTCTATTTGACATTGGTGAGGCCTCATCTGGAGTGCTGTGTCCAGTTTTGGTCCCCACACTACAAAAAGGATGTGGAAAAATTGGAAAGAGTGCAGCGGAGGGCAACAAAAATGATTAGGGGGCTGGAGCACATGACTTATGAGGGGAGGCTGAGGGAACTGGGATTGTTTAGTCTGCAGAAGAGCAGAATGAGGGGGGATTTGATAGCTGCTTTCAACTACCTGAAAGGAGGTTCCAAAGAGGATGGATCTAGACTGTTCTCAGTGGTACCAGATGACAGAACAAGGAGTAATGGTCTCAAGTTGTAGTGGGGGAGGTTTAGGTTGGATATTAGGAAAAACTTTTTCACTAGGAGGGTGGTGAAGCACTGGAATGGGTTACCTAGGGAGGTGGTGGAATCTCCTTCCTTAGAGGTTTTTAAGGTCAGGCTGGACAAAGCCCCGGCTAGGATGATTTAGTTGGGAATTGGCCCTGCTTTGAGCAGGGGGTTGGACTAGATGACCTCCTGAGGTCCCTTCCAATCTGATATTCTATGATTCTCACATTAGTGTACAGACATCTAAGATACTGATTTGATTTCCCCCCCCCCCCCCCCAGTTCTGTCTTATCTCTCCCTTATCCCTGCTATAACAGCCCATGCTCCCCCAAATTCCGACCCTTCTCTCAGGTGTCCATGTTTTTGACTTACCTGTGTGGTCTTTGGTCACTTTCCCCCTTGGAAACTAGTTTTAAAGCCCTCCTCACAAGGTTAACCAGTCTATATCCAAATATGCACTTTCCCTTCCTCGATAGGTGGACCCCATCTCTGCTTAGCAGTCCTTCCTGGAACAGCATCCTGTGGTCGAGGAAGCCAAAGCCCTCCTGGTGACACCATCCTTGCAGCCAGGCATTTGCCTCCAGGATGCATCTGGGCCCCTACCCTTGACCGGAAGGATTGAAGAGAACACCACCTGTGCTCCAAACTCGCTCACCCTTACTCCCAGAGCCTTGTAGTCACTTCTGATCTGCTGAGGGGCATACCTCACAGTATCATTAGTGCCCACATGGATGAGTAACATGGGGTAGTAGTCAGAGGACCAGATGATCCTTGGCAATCCCTCCGTAACATCTCGGATATGGGCCCCTGGCAGGCAGCATATCTCCCGGGATGCCATGTCAGGGCGACAGATGGGTGCCTCCATCCCATTCAGAAGAGAGTCACCAACCACCACTTCCCTACGTTTCCTCCTGGGAGAGGTGGCTGCAATCTTCCCAGTCTTGGGGGTACATGGCTTCTCCTCCTCTACCTTCGGAGGTGATTCCTCATCGCTCGTTGCCAGGGCAGCATAGCGGTTTTCCATCACCATGGTGGGTGGGTTGGAAGTAGGGGTGAAGTACTACCTGCTGCCAGAAGTAACCAGCAGCCAGTGTCCTCCTTGTGACAGAGCCATACCCTCCTCCCCCGGTGGTGTGACAGCAGTCCTCTGTAGCTGGATAGCTTCCTCAGCCTTGCATGTCTCCATATGAATACTCTCAAGGAATTCCTCATGGGCCCGGATGCTCCTCAGCCTAGCCACCACTTCCTGTAGCTCTCCCATTTGCTTCCTGAGAGATTCTACCAGCAGGCACCTTTCACACTGGATGGTCACCTGAGCCTGGCTTTCTGTGAGTGGGAAATATAGCCCACAATCTTTGCAAATCCAAACCAGGATCTGGGTAGAGGCATCCATGGTTAGGTTGTCTGTCTGGATACAGGCGCAGGTGGAGGAGACAGGAGCAGCGTTGGCACTGGCGATGCAGCCCTTCCTCACCATAGCTATTATATTATGACTCCCTCCCACAAACTCCCTCTCTAACTCCCCTGGTTGCTAGTATGGTATTACCACCCTTACTTCTGCGCTGCAGAAGCTGGGCCCTCAGTAAGCAGCCACCACTGTTACCAATAAAACAACAAGGTTTGGCCATTAGTTCCATCAAAGTCTATCTAGCAACTATTTTGGCCTTCCACCCTCCAACTGATGATTGTTCTTGTTTTTCAGTTCTGTGTAAATATGTTTTTCGAAGGGTCTGGAAAGGTTGTACCCTCAGGTAGATGTTCCTTTTCTCTTGGGACTTGAACCTTGTTTTGTCAGGACTAATGGGTCCTCCCTTTGAGCCCTTAGCTACCCTGTTCCGTGTTGCATCTCTCGATGAAGGTGGCCTTCATAGTGGCAATCACCTCATCCAGGAGAATAGGTGAATTACATGGACACGGTTTATCTATGCTCCCATCCAAAGTTTCTTACAAAAGTGGTATGTATCTTTTCCATTTTAGTCAGGCAACATACCTATTTTATTTATTTACAAATCCTCAAGCCCATAAGGACAAGGAGAGATTACACACTTCGGATGTCAGGAGAGTGTTTGGTTCTGTCCAAATAGAATTCTAACAGTGTAGATTGTCCTCCCAATTATTTGTGGCAATTGCAAAAAGGATGAAGGGACTGTGTGTCTCTTCTCAGAAGATCTCATCTTGGATATTCTCCTGTATATGCTTGTGTTACAACTTGGCCAATGTAGCTATACCAAGCAGAGTAATAGCACATTCAACAAGATCTCGTGCGGCCTTGGTGGTCTTCCTAGCTCAAGTGCCTGTCCTGATCATTTGTAAAGCTGCAACAGTCTTCAGACCATACCTTTGTCTCATATCACGCCATCTCTCAGCAATCTTGTGATGATGCCAGGTTCGGACGTATGGTTCTCCAATCCTTATTCAGGTTCCAATCCAACCTCCAGATAGAATTACTTGTGAGTCACCTGCAGTGGAATGAACATGTGCAATTATTCGAAGAAACGGTTATTGTTTCTGTAAGTGTTGTTCTTCAAGATGTGTTGCATGTGTACATTCCATGATATGCACCCTCATCGTCCTCTATATTGGAGTCTTTCTGGTAAGAAGAAGATGGGAGGTGGGGTTTGAGTTGGGGGTGGTTCTGCCTTTTACCATTGCACAGCAGTGTGAGGCAGTATAGGGCACATGCGCTGCCCCCATGTGTACTGCTGAGAGAAAATCTCCAACAGTACACTGGATGCACACACACCTGAAGTGGAATGGATGTGTGCAACACATTTCGAACAACAACAGTTACAGAACAGGTTAGTAACCATTTCTTATTTTGCAGTCCCCATTCTGCCTGTTTGTCTATACTTACTTGATTTGGCCTTTGTCTGTCTGCTTGTTAATTTTGGAATCACTTTCTAAAAATGCATGTAGAAAATCATGTTGACTAAAAATTTAAATACTGGTATATTTTAGGGATCAAATTAGTTATTCTTCTTTCTGATCACTAGTTCAGGTCCAGTACTTGGAAGAGTTTACTGATCCTGAAAGTAGCTTTTCTCTTCCTGCCAAAGTTATTCTAGCTCAGGCAAGCCATAAGGTGATGGTCCCATACAATCCTATTTTTCTGACTACTTTGTTTTTTTCTATTTTTTGTGATATTTTTGTATTGACTTATTATATGAAAACACAAAAAATTGAAAAAGTTAAATAACGTACTGCTGGGATATGTTTCCAAATACCACATGCTTCGTAGGGTCTCCAGTAGAATTATGCAGTTTTACAACTCATCAAAGCTGCACGACCAGATAATACAAAACCAAACAACACTACATAGACATAACACATTAGGGTGGGAGTTACAGTAGAAAAATAGGAGAAGACATAAATAGGAAAAGGAGGGTAGGAAGGGACTTGGGAGGGGAGGGAAAGGAGGAAGGGAGGAGCTAGGTGGATTGGAGGTCTGGTATTTAGTAGTTTCAATGATTTGTATCCAAATGTATCTAAAAATGGGGTCTAATTTCTTCGAACTCATAACTTGGACATGAGTTTTAGCAGCTTATATCTGAGGCCTTGGCTACACTTAGGACTTCCCAGCGCTGCCGCGTGAGTGTAGTCGCGCTGCCAGCGCTGCGAGAGCGCTGCGAGAGCTCTCTCGCAGCGCTGTAAGTACTCCATCTCTCCGAGGAGAATAGCTTGCAGCGCTGTGAGCGAGCGTGCAGCGCTGCAGGCTCTGATTACACTGGCGCTTTACAGCACTGTACTCGCTGCGCTCGGGGGGGGGCATTTTCACACCCCTGAGTGCAGCAAGTTGCAGCGCTGTACAGCACCAGTGTAGCCAAGGCTTAAGAGTTTAGAGTGGAAAGTTTCTGTTGTGTGGGCTTGGCAAAAAAATACATTCTCTCTTTGATCCAGCTGGGTGGCTGTAGAGTGGTAGCTGCTGGCTGGGAGCTCAGCTCTGAAGGCAGTGCCACCGCTAGCAGCAGCGCAGAAGTAAGGATGACATGGTATGATATTTCCACCCCTTACTTCTGTGTTGAGGCCTTCAGAGCTGGGTCCTCAGCCAGCAGCTGCCACCATCTCTAAAGGCCGCAGTGAAGAAGGGTGGCATGGTATGGCACTCTTTGCACTGCTGCTGGCAGGGTACTTCCTTCAGAGCTGGGCACCCAGCCAGCAGCCGCCGCTCTCCAGCCACCCAGTTCTGAAGGCAGCGTCGCTGCCAGCAGTAGGCATAGAAGTAAGTGGGGCAATACCATGACCTCCCTACAATAATCTTACGATTCCCCCCTCACAAACTTTTGTGTTGGGACCCCCAGTTTGAGAAATGCTGGTCTCCCCTGTGAAATCTGTATAATATAGGGTAAAAGTACACAAAAGACCAGATTTCATGGGGGAGACCGTGTTTTCACGGCCGTGAATTTGGTAGGGCCCTAACTATAGGGCAGGTTCCCAGGCTCAGACCTGCCTATCTTCCTTGGGATGTAGGATGCCTTTGTACAGCTGTCCTAGACCCTGAAATGGTTGTTTGAACCCCTCTGAGCCGCTTGAGTAGCTTGCATGTGCTCCCTCAGAGTTCCACCTAGGTTGTAAGTACTCTGGGTTTCTAGTTTAACCCTTTCAGGGACTACATGGCAGGAAAGCAAGGAACACAGGCATAGCAAAGGATTTTCTTAACCACAGTGATTTTACTTCTAAATGACTCAGAGTTACAGATCTTTGAAAATAACGCAAGTCCTGAGACATACTCTCCCTTAGTCTGAGCTCACTTTTTCTGTGAGCCTGAGGTTCGGCAGCATTTCAGGCTGGGCAGAGTCCATCCTGTCCTCTCTTCCTTGCAAGTCATAAGAATATAAGAACGGCCATACCAAAGGTCCATCTGGCCCAGCATCCTGTCTTCCAACAGTGGTCAATGCCAGGTGCTTCATAGGGAATGAACAGAACAGGTAATCATCACGTGATCCATCCCCTGTCGCCCATTCCCAGCTTCTGGCAAATAGAGGCTAGGGACACCTTCCACGTCCATCCTGGCTAATAGCCACTGATGGACCTATCCTACATGAATTTATCTAGTACTTTTTTGAACCCTGTTATAGTCTTGGCCTTCACAACATCCTCTGGCAAAGAATTCCACAGATTGACTGTGTATTGTGCAAAGAAATATTTCTTTTTTGTTTATTTTAAATCTGCTGCCTATTAATTTCATTGGGTGACTCCTAGTTCTTGTGTTATGAGAAGGAGTAAATAACATGTCCTTATTTACTTTCTCCACACCCGTCATGATTTTTTAGGCCTCTATCATATCCCCCCTTAGTCGTCTTTTTTCCAAGCTGAAAAGTCCCAGTCTTATTAATTGCTCCTCATACAGAAGCTGTTCCATATCCCACTTAATTTTTTTTGCCCTTTTCTGTACCTTTTCCAACTCCAATATATCTTTTTGAGATGGGGCGACCACGTCTGCACGCAGTGTTCAAGATGTGGGCATACCATGGATTTATATAGAGGCAAGATGATATTTTCTGTCTTCTTATCTGTCCCTTTCTTCATGATTCCCAACATTCTGTTCGCTTTTTTGATTGCCGCTTCACATTGAGTGGATGTTTTCAGAGAACTATCCACAATGACTCCAAGATCTCTTTCTTGAGTGGTAACAGCTAATTTACCTGTATAGTTTTATATTTATATTTCATTTTATATTTATAGTGGGGTTATGTTTTCCAATGTGCATTACGTTGCATTTATCAACATTGAATTTCATCTGCCATTTAGTTGCCCAGTCACCCAGTTTTGAGAGATCCCTTTGTAACTCTTTGCAGTCTGCTTTGGACTTAATTATCTTGAGTAATTTTGTATCATCTGCAAATTTTGCCACCCAACTGTTTACCCCTTTTTCCAGATCATTTATGAATATGTTGAACAGTACTGGTCCCAGTACAGACCCTTGGGGAACACTACTGTTTACCTCTCTCCATTCTGAAAATTGACCATTTATTCCTACCCTTTGTTTTGTATCTTTTAACCAGTTACTGATCCATGAGAGCACCTTCCCCCTTATCCCATGACAGTTTACTTTGCTTAAAACCTTTGGTGAGGGATCTTGTCAAAATCTGAAAATCTAAGTAAATTTTATATCCACTGGATTCCCCTGGTCCACATGCTTGTTGACTAGAATTCTAGTAAATTGGTGAGGCGTGATTTCCCTTTACAAAAACCATGTTGACTCTTCCCCCAACAAATCATGTTCATCTATGTGTCTGATAACACTACTCTACAGCCAAAATGCTTCTGAAATAAATGTAGTCAAACTTTACTA
>NW_020664661.1:1961419-1994852 GCF_002925995.2 Terrapene triunguis | reverse complement strand
TTATCTCTGAAGCAGACGACTTCTCAAAAATTGTAGACAAGTGTAATTTTGTTCTTTATTATAGTTTCAACCAATTTGCCCGGTACTTAAGTTAGGCTTACTGGCCTGTAATTGCTGGCATCACCTCTGGATCCTTTTTTAAAAAAATTGGTGTCACATAAGGTACTCTCCAGTCATCTGGTACAGAAGCTGATTTAAACTATAGGTTACATCCCACAGTTAGTAGTTCTGTAATTTTACATTTGAGTTCCTTCAGAACTCTTGTATGACTACTGTGTGATCCTGGTGACTTATTACTGATTAGTTTATCAATTTGTTCCACAACCTCCTCTGACACCTCAATCTAGTACAGTTCCTCAGATTTGTCACCTAAAAAGAATGGCTCAGGTTTGGGACTCTCCCTCACATCCTCAGCCTTGAAGACCAATGCAAAGAATTCATTTAATTTTTCTGCAATGGCCTTATCGTCCTTGAGTGCTCCTTTAGCATCTTGATCGGTCAGTGGCCCCACTGGTTGTGAAGCAGGCTTCCTGCTTCTGATGTACTTAAAAAATTTTTTGCTATTACTTTTTGAATCTTTGGCTAGCTGTTCTTCAAATTCTTTTTTGCCCTTCCTAATGTGTGCTCCTTACATCCTTGTGTGGGGATGGTCAGGTGTCAGGATCCTGCTCCTAAATTAGTCCTCCATCTCTTTGACGTTCTGTCATGTTGAGAAGCTTCAGCCTCACCAGTCATGCTTGTCTGTTTTTGTGGGCCCCTGTGTAGAGAGACCATTGCTCCATGGGGGTGGGTCAGTAATTGACATAATCTAAATTGATGTCCTCACATTGCTGTCTGATGGTTTAGGGATAGTCCTTCAGTGAAGTGTCAAAAAGCTTTCTCAGGCACTGCTGCTGTCTGGGCATGTCCAGACTTGTGCAGTTACAGTGTCCGGTATTTCCATAGATAGTACATAACTGAATTAATAATTTGATGCAGACATATCCCACTGTGTCACGGTGATATCTTCAAAATGTGTAAATTTAAAAAACACATTTGGTAAATGTTATCCCACTTTGCATGGCAGCTAATCAGTATAGTTCAATTCTGCTCTGTTTACATCCAGTGTATTTTTAAAGAAACTAATTGTTACTAATATTGATATTCCTCACCTCTTTACATTTTAGCTGTCCCTTTTCCACCAACACATCACTTGACATCTGAAGAAGTGTTTGATATAGATGGAAAACCTAGGGTTGACATTTTGAAGAACCACTTAGTAAAAGAAGGTCGGGTAGATGAAGAAATTGCACTTAGAATCATCAATGAGGGTGCTGCAATTCTACGAAGAGAGAAAACTATGATAGAAGTTGAAGCCCCAATTACAGGTAATACTTTTAGTTTATTTCTTTGATGCTTAAAGTAAAAATTTCACATCATTTTCATTAGAAGGCCTTTTCTTGGGGGGAAAATAAATGTAAAGATATCTTTATCATAACAATCATATTGAACTTTCCCTCAGAACTGCTTTTGTATAACTCTCCTTGAGTACTCGACATAATGTTGCATCAAAAAATGATGTGGAAGAAAGGAAGGAATAAAACATGTTTGGGAAAAGCAGTAGGACTGTTAATACAATGTCAACAGGCAAAGCAGTTTTTGTAATCATTGTAACAATAATAAATGTTACTAAAAGATGTAATAATCCAGAAGAGAAAAATGAGCTTCAAAGAGAAGATTGGAATTGCAGTCTAAAATTTGTGGGATGGTGCTAGAGCATCCATTTGCTGAAACAAATATTTTGAACAGGAGTTGTGAATGAGGAATATTCATGATTGTTTTGCCCTAAGAATCCAAGTTTTCATGTGAAATGTGATGATCTCTTGGTAGTCTTAACTCAAACAAGTTAAGACCAACCTGATAAAATTGTTGTGTATTATTTAGTACAATAGATAGGACCTGATCCAGTTGGAAAGTTGAAATGGCTTTTGGTTTTGAAAAGATACTGTAATGTTTTCAGGTTCTGACCAGTCACAGACCACATTTGACTTGCATAAAGATGCTACTTTAATCTTTTTAACTTTTTTTATTTTTAAAGACACAAATAACCAGATAGAAAATATTGTAAATAAATATATAGCTGCCATTCAGAGTGAATACAAATTGATTATTTATGGGATTTTTTTCCAGATATTTTAAACGTTTAAATTTAAATACATTTTTCTTTTAAAAATAAACCTATTCATAATTTCAAATTCAATTTAACCTATGTTTAGGTCTAAATTTATCTATTAAAATCATTACAGTTGAATTTAAAAAATAATTTAGTAGTACATGTTTGCTGCCAAAGTCTTCAAGAAAGTCAAACCACTGAACTGGTGGAAGTCATTGACTAAATACTTGAAACCACAGTTTGTTAAATTGTTAAACCAGCTTTTGATAGCAGTCACCTCTTCTGCAGGTGTAGAGAGAATACTGTCTTCATTTCAATTTATTCAACTGGTTCACTTCAATGAATAGCTCATTCAGAGTTGAGAAACCAATTGGGAATTGAAAAAAGCAGGAGAGCTTGTCTTCCTCTCCCAAGCTATCAATAAAAATGAAGTAGGAGGAGATGAGTTCTGAAATCTTGACAAACTTGCTGACCAGAAATAATCAGTTCAATTCACTAATTGCTGGTAAAACTTCCTTTGTTTAAAAAATCAGTTAGTTTTACATGTAAAATATGTTGTGATAAACTTTTTTGAACTATAAAAATAATTGTGCATATTTAATTAAATTCTAATTTCCATCCCAATGCAGTTTGACATATGTAAAAAATTAATCCTCTAGTAAATAAAGAAATGTCATTCACAGTTTTTTTAAATAACTGAAAATTAAGAATTTGAATAAATGTATGTTAAACTATATAAATGCGTAAATAAATGTGTCTAGATCATAGAATCATAGAATATCAGGGTTGGAAGGGACCTCAGGAGGTCATCTAGTCCAACCTGCTGCTCAAAGCAGGACCAATTCCCAACTAAAGCATCCCAGCCAGGGCTTTGTCAAGCCTGACCTTAAAAACCTCTAAGGAAGGAGATTCCACCACCTCCCTAGGTAACCCATTTCAGTGCTTCACCATCCTCCTAGTGAAAAAGTTTTTCCTAATATCCAACCTAAACCTCCCCAACTGCAACTTGAGACTATTACTCCTTGTTCTGTCATCAGGTACCACTGAGAACAGTCTAGATATAGCGTGTCCTACTTGTTAGCAAAAAAATACCAAATTTAGTGTAAAGGCTATATTTAGTTGTAAATCAACATGTTTTATTGTTTACCAGCCAAGAAGAATGAACCTTTCTTTAGGAAAATATGTTGTGTCTCTGAAGTTAGTTTATAAATGTCATTTTTTCCATAAATAAGAGACAGTATTTAAACAGTATTTTTGTTTCAGTGTGTGGTGATATTCATGGCCAGTTCTTCGATCTAATGAAGCTGTTTGAAGTTGGAGGATCACCAGCTAATACAAGATACCTCTTCCTTGGTGACTATGTAGACAGAGGTTATTTTAGTATAGAGGTAACTGCATACATTAATTTGTTCTGTCCTAAACCTTACTGTAAGAAAACATTTTTTATCTTCTTGTAAAATACACAGTTCTTCTGACCTCTGGATGTGAATTCTTCCTTGCTATGCTTCATACCATCCCAAAGACCTGTTGACCAAGAGATATTGACTAGTGCCTCAGCCTGCCCTTTTGGAACCACCAGCCCTACTGATTTCCCCGCCTTCCCATAGCCATCTTTGCAGAGGATGGACTATAGGGCATCTGTAGCATTCACAATGTATGCTGCTCTATTAACATATAGCCAGGGGCACTAAGTATGTTGTATGTATCCTGTTGATTCTGAAATTCTCTCAAGTTTCATTGGTCCAGGAGTTTGGAACCGTTGGAGAATTGGTCCAGAAAGAGTTGGATGGTAGATTAAATTTAGAGTTTAACTTGACAGTGTCTTTAAAATTTAAAGTTAATGTAAAAAAAAAAAGTTTGACACAAATTAAGTTGTAAATATATTTGTTTGCATCGCTTTTTAAGTAGTCCTATGCTAGGGCATGATGCATGCTATTTTGTAGTGTTTTAAAATTGTAATGTTTCAGGAGCAGTATGCATATGTGTACCATTCAGGTGTGTGCACAGAGCTGTTTTGCGTTGTTAGGTGTGATAAGCAAAAGATAATGCAGTGATGCCTCAGAAATCAACATATAAAGAAAAGTTAAAATGAAAGACACTCCCCACAGCATTCCTTGAATCTTCATGACCTGTTTTGGTTGATTACAGAAATGCTTCTGCTTATAGTGTAAACACTGTTCTTGACAGAGGTGAAGGCTGTATTTGCATCCTTGCAGAACATCTGGAAACAATGTATCTTAAAATATTGGACCTTATTCAAGCTTTACAACCACAAGAGCAATGAAATGCTTTGGAGATGGGACTATATTCAGTATTTAATAAAAGCAGACTCATTTTATCCCCGCAGGCAGTGGGGACTTTTTTTCTTTTTAATAATATGCTTTTTAATAATATGCATACTAGCCAGTATAAACTTTAAAAAAACATTCAATAGTTCATAAAAAGACTTGCCTTTTTCCCATAGAATGACTTGCCTGCTTCATTGCTGTACAGAGTGGCTACTAATGGATCAGCACAGTTCATAGTTTGGTATTTGACTGGAGCGGGATTGCTGCAAGAGCATGGGAGGGCTATGTTTTGTGGACCTATGCAAAGGATGGAAAAGTATATTAAAATCACCTCCACCTCTGAAATTCCTGCTGTAGTCTTTGTTTGGTTATCCAACAGCTTATATCCAGTTTGACCTGGGCCTTTTTAAAATTATGTTTTTGATCACTTTTAAATCTCTTAGCTTGTTGTGTCTGTAATATTTGGTAAATAAAATGTTCAGTCCCTGATAGAAAAATGCTTGGTCTTTATTTTAATTTTGTGCTCAGAGACCTATTCTCAAACAGTTCATTCTGAAGCATGTGTATTTCAGTAATTCTTTCCAGAGTTAAAGTAAAACCTTAGTCTAGAGCAGGGATTCATAGTCCTTAGAATCTTAGAAGATTAGGGTTGGAAGAGACCTCAGGAGGTCATCTAGTCCAATCCCCTGCTCAAAGCAGGACCAATACCAACTAAATCATCCCAGCCAAGGCTTTGTCAAGCTGGGCTTTAAAAACCTCTAAGGATGGAGATTACACCACCTGCCGAGGTAACCCATTCCAGTGCTTCACCACGTTCCTATTGAAATAGTGTTTCCTAATATCCAACCTAGACCTCCCCCACTGCAACTTGAGACCATTGCTTCTTGTTCTGTCATCTGCCACCACTGAGAACAGCCAAGCTCCATCCTCTTTGGAATCCCCCCTCAGGTAGTTGAAGGCTGCTATCAAATCCCCTCTCTCTCTTCTCTTTTGCAGACTAAACAAGCCAAGTTCCCTCAGCCTCTCCTCATAGGTCATGTGCCCCAGCCCCCTCATAATTTTTGTTGCCCTCCGCTGGACTCTCTCCAGTTGTCCACATGCCTTCTGTAGTGGGGGGCCCAAAACTGGACGCAGTACTCCAGGTGTGGCCTCATCAGTATATAGAATTATAGAATATCAGGGTTGGAAGGGACCTCAGAAGGTCATCTAGTCCAACCCCCTGCTCAAAGCAGGACCAATCCCCAGACAGATTTTTGCTCCAGATCCCTAAATGGCCCCCTCAAGAGTTGAACTCACAACCCTGGGTTTAGCAGGCCAGTGCTCAAACCACTAAGCTATCCCTCCCCCCCCCCAACCCTATCAGTGTCAAATAGAGGGGAATAATCACTTCCCTCAATCTGCTGGCAATTGTTCCTACTAATACAGCCCAATATGCCGTTGGCGTTCTTGGCAACAAGGGCACACTGCTGACTCATATCCAACTTCTCGTCCACTGTAATCCCCAGGTCCTTTTCTGCAGAACTGCTGCTTAGCCAGTCAGTCCCCAGCCTGTACCAGTGCATGGGATTCTTCCTTCCTAAGTGCAAGACTCTGCACTTGTCCTTGTTGAACCTCATCAGATCTCTTTTGGCCCAATCCTCCAATTTGTCTAGGTCACTCTGGACCCTATCCCTACCCTCCAGCATATCTACCTCTCCCCCCAGCTTAGTGTCCTCTGCGAATTTGCTGAGGGTGCAATTAATCCCATCATCCAGATCATTAATAAAGATCTTGAACAAAACCGGCCCCAGGACTAACCCTTGGGGCACTCTGCTTGACACCGACTGCCAACTAGAGATCGAGCCGTTGATCACTACCCGTGGAGCCCGACAATCTAGCCAGCTTTCTATCCATCTAGCCTATTTCAGTGCTGCAATAACACTAAGACAGGAACCATTTTATACAGTATAGACAGATGCCCTAACTTTTAATATCGAAGGGCGAGTCCTGTGGAAATTAATGGTTCCAGCATGAAGGTAGTCCAAGCTATTGGATCAAGATGAAGTTGACCTGTAAATTGTCTGTACTGCACTTCCATATTAAAAATAAGGTGCCATTAAGAGTTTTGTGGGTCACACTGGGCCACCCCTCACTTATTTTAAAACAAATGTCAGTGCAGCAAAGGTACTGCTACAACAATTGTGTGTTATTGAAAGGGATTTTTTTGGTTTTATACATACTGTCTGCTGTAAAGGCAAATGTATTTTTACTACTGCATGAATTGACATTAAAGTGCAAATTTCCAATGGCTTGTTTAAATAACTCCTAAATGCATATGAATGACTAAAGAATCAAAAGGAAGCTACCATTTTGCCAGTCTCTTCTCTTACCAATATTTGTTTGCTCATTTAATGTACAAATTTACTTAGTGAATAATATTTACTTTTTAAATTTGTAAAAGTCTTTAGCCTTTATCCTTATCTGTTGATTAGTACTTCCTTTGTTACAAACTGTCAGCAGACTGGACTGCAGGCTGGGAAGCATTAATAAAGTGTTAATATTCTTTGAAATACAGTAGAACAACTTATAGCTATGGAAATATTGAAAGACTGGCAGGTAGTTTTTAAAAAATGTGAAGAATTTGTTTAATATACATCTTTTTGTTAAGGATTGTTTTGCTGTCAGATATTTGAATTAATCTTTGGGGTCTTTCTTTATGTTAAAAAGTATTTTGGGATATCTTTCGCAGTAAATGTACCTTTTAAAAAAATTTGAAGTATCCTTTTTTGTGTGAATACACGCTTGCTATTCCCCCCAAAAACAGTTTTGTTTTTTTTAAATAAGAGAATAGAGCGAATGATAGATTTAGACTTGTTAGTCTTTAAAAGAAAAAAATCAAATAAAAATAACCTCTGAATCAGGTTGGTGTAGTTTGAAATTTATTTTTTCCTCTATGCTCAATCTAAAAAGTGCATTAGAATAATAAACAAACTGTAAGCCCCAGATTGTCAGTGTTCTTGTCTCAGGTAGTAATGGATCTTAAATTAAGGGAGTTTTCCCCCCAGATAGTCTTCTGAAAATAGGGGGAGTACCGTATATACTCATTCATAAGCCGAATATTTTTGGTAAAAAAAGTGACGCATCAAAGAGTGGGGGTCGGCTTATAAAAGGGTATACACCAAAATTTGATGATTTTAAACTCTCTGGCAGGGGTCGGCAATCTATGACACACGAGCTGATTTACTGTGGCACGCTGCTGCCAGCCTGGTGTCCCCGCCGCCGGCCTCACACAGCCCGCTGCCGGCCTGGATGGACGGAACCCCAGACCGGCAGCAGGCTGAGCCGTTCAGCGCGCTGCCAGCCTGGGGTCCCAGCCGCCGGTCCGCTCAGCCTGCTGCCAGTCGGGTTTCATCCGCCATCCCCTGTAAATGTAAAATGTATTACTGGCACGCGAAACCTTAAATTACTGCGAATAAATGAAGACTTGGCACACCACTTCTGAAAGGCTGCCGACCCCTGCTCTATGGAATCATTGAATTGAATATCTAATACACTGTCGTTTTGTTTACCTGGAGCATCTGCAGGCATGGAGCCCCTCTTCCCGCAGCTCCCATTGGCTGGGAACGGCGAACTGCGGCCACAGGGAGCTGAGGGGCTCCATGCCTGCAGACGCTCCAAGTAAACAAAACGTCCCAACCCGCCAGCGGCTTACCCTGACGGGCCGGGAGCCAAAGTTTTCCACCCCCTGAAATATAGGGTCGGCTTATGAAAGGGTCATACAGTTTTTGCTGTTTTTACCTATCCATTTTGGGGGGTCGGCTTATAAACAAACGGGCTAATGAATGAGTATATACGGTATGTTTCGTCCTGTAATTGCAGTAGTGGTAAAATAAAGCTCATTACTGTGATTTCACCGTATACCAAGTCTGATCATTGAATAAGAATTAATTCCAACTTTGCTAAATCACTAATGTTTATTAACAAATTGTTTTTAAAAATAAAAAGGGAAAAATAATCTCTAGGTGTTCTAGATATACCTGGTTTAAACAAATTTTTTTGTGTGTCATTGCTTCAGTTTTTACCAAAAAACAGCAACAAAACTCTCTCCGTTACTCTGCCAAATAATCTCTAGAATCTTTACTTTGAGGTCAGATTATATGAACAATAGATGTCTCCACAGATAAACTAAATGTCAGTATCTTTTTATCAGTGAACATCCAATGAAGTACATGTTTTTCCTGAGGCTTGTTTTTAACTGTTTTTTGAGGAAAGTAAAAACTTGCTTGCATAATTCAGATGCTGAATTTGTCATCTGAATCAGGAGAGTAATGTTATGAAATGATCCTCACTGTCAATATTTGAAATAGTACCTTGAGTGGCACATGTTTGAAGCCATTGTTAATGTTCTTTTACTTCATAAGGGGACAGTGTTTCTGTTGTTAGCATCCTTTCTATAAAAATTATTGTAAATTAATTTGTTTTATCATTGGATACCTTTGTTTTTCAACAGTGTGTGCTGTACTTATGGGTCTTGAAGATTCTGTATCCAAATACATTATTTCTTTTGAGAGGCAACCATGAATGTAGACACCTCACAGAATATTTTACCTTTAAGCAAGAATGTAAGTACTGTATAGGAATATAGTATTGGGTTACTACCAAACTAGTATTTTCCATTCTGTGTTACAATTATCTCTTGAGAAAAACATCTAAAAATGCTATTAAGGGACTGCTCCTGCAGACATTCTCCTGCATAGTTGTAATGACTTAAATGGAACTACACCTCTACCTCGATATAACGCTGTCCTCGGGAGCCAAAAAATCTTACCGCATTATAGGTGAAACCGTGTTATATTGAACTTGCTTTGATCCACTGGAGTGCGCAGCCCCGCCTCCCCGGAGCACTGCTTTACCGCGTTATATCCGAATTCGTGTTATATCGGGTCGCGTTATATCGAGGTAGTGGTGTACAAGCAATTATAAGCATGAAGGGAGCAAGTGTGTGCAGAACTGGACTCTGTAAAGGTACATTTTATAGTCTATTTGTCTATTCTATCCATGCAGCTTTTAAAATCTTTTGAGGTTTAATTTTTATGGAAATGTATGTGGAAAATCAGCACAAAAGTCTTTGGCCTTGTCACTAAAAGATCTAAAACTCACCATTTATACCTTATTATTTTATATAATAGGCTATACTGCATGATTTTAAGTTATTTTCACTTTTCTGAATTATTTAACACTTTTAAAAATAGTTATAACCAGGGTGGATTGGATTTAGATCAAATTGATTTAAATCACTAGTCAGGAAGACTCGATTTAATCATGGATTTCTACATAATAGTGCATTCTTGTTGGTTGTTATAACCTTAATACATATTCTTCACAACTCAGAGATAGATGTAGGTTTCATTTTTAGAAGGTACACACTATACATTTTTAAAGTGATTTATTTTGAAAACTTTTCAGATTAGTTTTACAGCTATATCAGAAAATGAATGATTGTTTGGTTATTTCATTTATCAAAGGTAATTGAAGCAGTTCATCTCCCAGTGACTTCATAAATATCTATCTCCAATTCAACAGGTTAATCATTAGTATTTGGAGGATTTTCTTGCCATGCTGTATTAGGAGGAGAACATCACCAGATAGACATTTAAATTGTTTTGTTTAACTAAAACAACAGTGTTATGTATTCTGGATTTTTTTTCTTCAACAACAAACATATAATATTTTAAGAAAACAAGCATATGAATTTTTGAATTTAGTTAAACATTCAAGTTTTTTAAAATTCAGGTTTGTTTTTGTTAAAATTGTTTTTTTAACTAAAATAGTTAAATGAAATATTTAAAAAGAAAACAAAAATTAAATCGTCAGCCACGTCAACATGAGAAACTTAAAATATTGGCTTCTGCAGCTAACTCAGTCGTCTTCACCTTCATTTTCTTGTTTGTTCCTAATCTGGAAAAGAAAAACAAGCTTTCCTGCTTTTTCAGGTCCCAAACGATTTCTCAATTTGGAACTGAAGTCTTTGACTAGGAGGTGCATCAAATGAGCACTGCAACCGTATGTTGTTAGCATGGGACTCTCTTCTAAATAATTTCTTTTCATCTTGCATACATTTGCAGCATTGTCTGTGACCAAACTGCATACTAGACATTTTAATTTTTTTTCACAGTTTGTTCTAGCTTTTACTGCTACTTCTTGTAAGTATTCTGCTGTGTGTTGATTTCCTGATGTATCAGTTGTTTCTGTAAGGAAGACATTCCCTTCTTCTGTTGTCACACAAGCACATACAACAGGATCATTGTGGACATTGCTTCACCCATCAAGACTCAAGTTAACAATTTTACCCTCTAGACCTTTTGCACACTGCTCAATTTCTCTTTCATACACTTTATCCCGCAATTTGCCTGCGACATCTGCTCTGTTGGGTGGACTGTAGCCTGAACAATATTAATGAAGTGTGGGTTCTCAATCATACAAACCGGGCATTTTTTTCATCAATTACCTCTTTTTGTAATCTGCTGGTTCTTTTGAGTGATTGTTCACGTCCATTCCAATTAGGTGTGCGTGCGCTGCGAGCACGGACGTCGGAAACATCTTCCCTTAGCAGCTCCCGTCGAGACGGCAGGGGAGCCCCCTAGAGTGGCGCCCTTATGACAGTGTATATAGTATCCTGCCGGCCTGACCCCTCTTCGGTTCCTTCTTACCGTCCGTGGTGGCGTTGGAACGTTCTCTCTCGCTTGCGAGTGATCCCTTAGTCTTTCAGTCTTCTAGTTAGAGTTGTTCTTAGATAGTTATCAGTTAGTTAAATACCACAGGCCCCGTTGAGTCCGGTACCCAGCGAGTTCAGTGCCGATGAATGTCTGGAGGAGGTCCTGGAACACCCCTCCACGCCCAGCACTTTCGAGGCAGCGAAAGACCTCATTGAGCTGTTGGCACCAAATCCCCTCCTGTGCAGGGAGAAGCCTCCGGCACTGCCAAAGAGGGTGCGGTCCAGAGGGAAGCCGGCAATGGTGCGCCGCTCGAGGTCACCATCTCGGCACCGCTCATGACACCATTCCCATTCGAGCTCGGCGTCCCGCTACTCCCCAGCACCTGTGATCCAATGCGAGATTACGGCACCGGAGGCGAACCTACCAGTGGTACCTGCAGCGACTACACGCTGGACCACGACACCATCGGTCGCCCGGCACTGGAGCGCGCCACCAGCAACCTCACTGGCACCGAGTGAGAGGCACCAGTCCCGGTCTCGAGACTCCCAGTACCTTTCGCAGTCCCAGTCAGCCAGGCACCGCTCCCCGGCCTGCACCTCGTGGCACCATACAGCCGCTCAACATTCAGCACCGCCCTGGTCCTCTCCGTCAGCATCCTCCGGCTCCAAGGCCGACTCCGGTCGGTCCAGCTATAGCAGACATCGAACTGTGGCCAGCAGAGAGTCCCTCTCAGCATGGCAGCCACAGTGGCCTCCTCCGGGTCAGTGGCCCTTCTGGACCCCATGGGCCTACCATCATCTCCAGAGCCTCCAGGCCCGGGCACTCCATGCAACGCCATTCCAAGTCGCTACACAGGCGATCCTTAATAGAAATTACTTCAACTCTTCGACGGCCGTGTCCAAGTTTAAGGATCGCTTGCCTCAGGACTTGTACTCGGAGTTTGCTGCGTTAATTGAGGAAGGAAAGGCAGTGGCTAAGACCTCCCTCGATTCAGCTGACACTGTGGCCAGAACCATTGCCTCGGGGGTAATCATGCGACGCTCAGCGTGGCTCCAGGCATCAGGCCTCCCTCCAGAGGTCCAGAACACCTTCCAAGACCTCCCCTTCGAGGGCTCGGGCCTTTTCTTGGAGCAAACAGACTCCAGGCTGCATGGCCTTAAGGACTCCAGGGCCACCCTGAAGTCGCTAGGGATGCATACGCCAGCAACCCAGAGAAAGCCCTTCAGGCCTCAGCCTCCACAGCAGAGGCAGTATCAACCCTGCCCCAGACAGGAGCCGTATTGAAGGCGGGGCAGAAACAGGCATAGACAGCAGAATAAACCTGCCTAACAAAGGCCAGAATAAACCCCAGCGCGGAAACAAGCAAGGTTTTTGAAGGCGTGCTCAAGGACAGTGTACCAACCCAGTACCCGGATCCATCCCCTCGGCTTTTAAACCGGCTATCCTACTTCTACCGTGCGTGGTCCCGTATAACATCAGATGGCTGGGTCCTACACACGGTACAGGTGGGATACTCCCTCCAGTTCTCCTTCCCTCCCTCCCACCCACTTTCCCCGTCCCTCTTCAGGGGCCCCTCTCATGAGCAACTCCTTATGTAGGAGGTCCGTTTGCTCCTCGAGATAGGGGTGGTGGAGGAGGTTCCACAGGAGCTAAGGGAAAAGGGGTTTTATTCCCGTTACTTCCTAATCCCCAAGGCAAAGGGGTTTCTCTGACCCATTTTAGACCTTCGCGGACTCAACAAATTTATGGTCAAACTCCAATTCCGCATGGTTTCCCTAAACACTGTAATCCCATCACTGGATCTGGAAGATTGGTATGCTGCCCTCTACATGAAGGACACCTATTTCCACATCGCCATCCATCCGGTGCACTGCCGCTTTCTCCGGTTTGTCATAAACCAACATCACTACCAGTTCACTGTTCTCCCATTTGGCCTGTCCACAGCCCCCTGAGTGTTCACGAAATGCATGGCTGTGGTGGTGGCCTTCCTGCGGAAAAGGCAAGTTCAAGTGTACCCGTACCTCCGCTACTGACAGGTCATTCCAAGGACAACGTCCAGTCCCACGTGACAATGGTCATGGACACCTTTCACAGACTGGGACGACTCCTCACTGTACCCAAATCGTCACTCTCACCTACCCAAAGGATAGAGTTCATAGGGGCAGTCCTAGACTCGGTACAGGCAAAAGCGAGCCTTCCAGAGCCCAGGTTCCAAGCCATAGAGCAGATTGTCAAAACAATGCTTCAATATCCCACCACGACAGTCAGGTGTTGCCTGCAGCTAATAGGGCATATGGCAGCATGCATGTATGTGGTCAAACATGCCCAACTGAGACTCAGGCCCATACAAGCGTGGCTCGCACTGTGTTACCACCGGTCCCGAGACCCCCTGGACCTTGTGACGATCCCGAGGCAGGTACAAGAATCCCTGCGTTGGTGGCTGGACTGACCAAGGGTCTGTGCAGGGGTCCCCTTCGCCAAGCCCAACCTTCTCTGACGTTAGTAACAGGCGCATCAGATCTGGTCTGGGGTGCAGACTTAGGGGATCTGCAGACACAAGGCTTGTGGTCGACGGACGAGATACCTCTTCATATCAACCTGAAGGAGCTCAGGGCGGTTCGTCTGGCCTGCCAAACCTTTCACGACACTTTGCAAGGTCACAGCGTGACAGTCCTGACAAAAAACACCACTGCCATGTTCTACGTAAACAAACAGGGTGGAGCCCACTCCTCACCCCTCTGCCGCGAGGCTCTTCTCCTCTGGGACTTCTGTATAGCCCGATCCATTCAGCTGGAAGCATCCTATCTTCCAGGGGTACAAAACGAGCTGGCGGATCGCCTCAGCAGGTCACATCACGTGCACTAGTGATCAGTCAGATCGGACATCATACAGTCAGTCTTCCAAAGGTGGGGTTATCCCCAAGTAGACCTCTTCGTCACCAAGAGCAACACACAGTGCCCTCAGTTCTGCTCATTCCAAAACCACAGTCCGGGCTTGATTGCCGATGTGTTCCTAATACCGTGGGGCAAGGGGCTGAAGTATGCCTTCCCTCCTATCCCGCTGGTCCACCGGGTCCTTCTCAAAATTTGCAGGGACAGGGCGACGGTAATCATGATTGCCCTATCCTGACGGCGGCAGCATTGGTACGCGACGCTCCTAGAGCTGTCCGTAGAGACCCCGATAGCCCTGCCCCTCTACCCGGATCTGATCATGCAGGACCACGGGCGCCTTCTCCACCCGAACCTGCAGTCTCTACATCTCATGGTTTGGAAACTCCGTGGCTAAATTCCAGGGAGAGCCAGTGCTCTCAATCAGTGAGACAGATTCTCCTCGGTAGTAGGAAACCTTCCACTAGGACTACCTACCTGGCAAAGTGGAAAAGGTTTTCCTGCTGGTGTGAACCCAAGCGCCTTCAACTGCTCCAGGTTCCTATCCCGGTTATTTTGGACGTCCTCCTACACCTTAAGCAACAGGGTCTGTCCCTTTCGTCCATCCGAGTGCACCTGGCAGCCATGTCAGCTTTCCATCCAGGGGAGTCTGGGCGCTCGGTGTTTTCAAATCCCATGGTGGGGCGATTCCTCAAAGGGCTGGAGAGGGTGTTCCCGTATTCTCACCCACCAGTCCCAACCTGGAATCTGAACCAGGTCCTCTCCAAACTCATGAGCTCACCGTTTGAGCCCCTGGCCACTTCTTCCCTCCTCTACCTTTCTTGGAAGGTGGTGTTCCTGGTGCCCATTAGATTGGCAAGGAGGGTGTCCGAGCTGAGAGCTCTCACCTCCGAACCCCCTTACACAGTGTTTCATAAGGACAAGGTGCAGCTTATACCGCACCCCAAATTCCTCCCCAAGGTGGTCTCCCAATTCCACATGGGACAGGACATTTGCTTGCCTGTGTTCTTTCCAAAACCCCATATCAGCCCGAGACACCACAGCCTACACATGCTGGATGTCCGAAGAGCCTTAGCGTTCTACATAAAGCGCACAAAACCTTTCCGCAAATCAACCCAATTGTTTGTTGCCATAGCCGATAGAATGAATGGCCTTCCAGTCTCTGTGCAACGCATATCGTCCTGCATCACAGACCGCATTCGCACATGCTACGAGATGGCCAAGGTCCCACCCCAGCGATTACGGCCCATTCAACCAGAGCACAGGCATCTTCGACTGCCTTTCTGGCTCAGGTCCCCATCCAGGAGATCTGCAAGGCAGCCACATGGTCTTCAGTGCACACGTTTACAGCTCACTATGCTGTCAACCAACAGGCCAGAGATGATGCGGCGGTCCGCAGAGCTGTTTTTCAGTCAATCGTTCCATGCCTCCTACCCTCCTCCAATGGTTAGCTTGCAAGTCACCTTATTGGAATGGACGTGAACAATCACTCGAAGAAGAAAAGACGGTTACTTACCTCTCGTAACTGTTGTTCTTCGAGATGTGTTGTTCACGTCCATTACAATACCCACGCCCCTTCCCCTCTGAGTCAATGGCAAGAAAGAACCGAAGGGGGGTTGGGCTGGCAGAGTACTATATACTCTGCCATAAGGGCGCCACTCTGGGGGGCTCCCCTGCCGTCCCGACAGGAGCTGCTAAGGGGTAAAGTTTCCGACGTCCGTGCACGTGGCGCGCACACACCTAATTGTAATGGATGTGAACAACACATCTCGAAGAACAACAGTTACGAGAGGTAAGTAACCGTCTTTTCTTATCACAAACTTATCTATGGCTGTTTCTGGATGATGGAGATTATTTTTTCTTTTCGCTGTGGCTATGTGATGTACGTGATGTGACTGAAACACTATCATTGGCAGATAACTCTGAAACTATGGAAAATGATGGTGATCTTGAAGGTGGATAGTCTTCAGAATCCTGTATGTTGAGGATGGATTCTCCTAAACAAAATAAATCAGTGCAGTTATTTAATTATTACCATACTGCTCATTTAGTATCACTCATTGCATTCACTGACACTCAGTACTACTTTAAAGGTGAAATTGTAAAAGGAAGATCTGCCTATTTCAGCTATTTATTTTTTATCACAACTGCATCTAAAATGATAGTACCATAGAGTAACAACTATATTTTTTGCTCAAACATGAGAATTCAAGAATAGTCCAGAAGGAAGACAGGCAGTCCTTAAGAAAGAAGTATGAAATAAAAAAGTTTACCAACCTGAAGATCCTTCATGTTCAGACATGTTCCTTTCATCATCTTCAACGCAGCTTCCTCCTGAGAAGGAACACTTCTTATGATGTTGTTTCATTCGGGCAACCAGGCCTTGCATTTCTTTATTGCGCTGTTTGCATTTTGCACGCATGCCTGTCTTACCCACAGGTAGAGGAACTTCATTAAAATATTCCCAAACTGGGTCTCTTTTACGGCCTGTGTACACAAATTTGCAGAGGGACAATAGGGTTGAGGTCTGTTATTTCTCATCTCCTATATATTTATTTGTGTTTTAAAAGCATTTTTGTTGTTAACAAGCATGTCATCTCTGGAGGCACAAATCCACAGTTTGAGAACTGCAAAACTAAGCATCTCCGATGATATCTTCTAGACTGAGCACTGAGTCTCATTGGGTAGATAGAAAGATTAACCTAAATAATTTATACAGAAGTCCCTGGAACTCCATAAGATTGGGTCCCTAATCCATGAACTATTGGAACTCATTTACAAAACTTTTCTTAAAACTTACATGACTATTTTGTCTCATACTATAGAATTAGAATTTATAATCCCTATTTCATGAAGAGATATCTTTGAGCTATAATGTATCTTAATTAAAACTATTTTTAGATAGGTTTTTTCCTCAAAAAGCATTTTATCAAAAATATCCAATTTAAATAAAAACAATCCATTTTTTTTTTTAAATCATTGATTTTTATCCACCCTGGTAATAAAACTTTGTCCATATTTTATATTTGAGGATGCGGAGGAAGAGGGAAGTATAAGTTTAAAGTTTTGGAAAGGCATTTTTCTTGAAGCAGCTTTCCTATGTCTTGATTTTTAAGCTTATTAAAATGTGCATTTTTCTATTTTTAGTATTTGCCATATAAAAATGTTTTAAAATTTGAAAGCACCAATAAAGCAGTTTCTTCATGTTGTGTAAGTCTTAATGGTTTGTTTTTTCTTCTCTACAGGTAAAATAAAGTATTCAGAAAGAGTCTATGATGCTTGTATGGAAGCTTTTGATTGCCTCCCTCTTGCTGCACTTTTAAACCAACAGTTTCTTTGTGTTCATGGTGGACTTTCACCAGAAATAAACACACTAGATGACATTAAGAGAGTGAGTATGTTTGTGTATTTCTAAAAAAGTGGGGGTGGAGGATTTGTGAGACTCCTTTCAAATGTCACTCTTTGAAAATGTCAGTATATTAGTTTCTAGTTTTTACTGGCTCTTTGTAAGCACAAAACAGGATCCAGACACTTGGATTGAGGGGCAGGGTTTTTATTAATTTTTTTTGTTGCAAAGAAGATGGAGAGGCTGAAGGAACTGGGCTTATTTAGTCTTCAGAAGAGAAGAGTGAGGGGAGATTTGATAGGAGCCTTCAGCTACCTGAAGCGGGGTTCCAAAGATGATGGAGCTAGGCTGTTCTCTGTGGCAGATGACAGAATAAGAAACAATGGTCTCAAGTTGCACTGGAGATCTAGGTTGTATATTAGGAAAAACTGTTTCACTAGGGGGTGGTAAAGCACTGGAATGGGTTACCTTAGGAGGTGGTGGAATCTCCATCCCTAGAGATTTTTAAGGCCCAGCTTGACAAAGTCCTGTCTGGGATGATTTTGTTGGGGTTGGTCCTGCTTTGAGCAGGGGGTTGGACTAGATGACCTCCTGAGTTCTCTTCCGACCCTAATCTTCTATGATTCTATGAGTAATCATGGATTTTATTATATCAAACACATAGACATAATTGCAGTTAAACAACTTAGTTTCTAGAGTAATATAATTGCACCAAGAAATGTAGAGTTTGCTCTTTAATTTATGCACACGCTTTAAGTTCTTTACTGGAGAAGGGCTAGAATTCTTAGCACTTTGCAGGATTGAGTTCCTAAAAGCTAAGTGTTGCCTTAAAAATCAATCGATGTATTAAAGATCAAGTTTAATTTATCCCTCTAAACTTAAATATGAAAAGTCTTTTAGTTCTTGTTAGCTATTATTTATATCAAAGTAAATAAGTTTGTTGTGTTAGTTTGACAGCTTGATGTAGAATTATATTTTAAATACTTTTAATTTTTTTATAAAGTTATATCATTTGGTATTTGTTTACTGTCATTATCTAACGTATTGCCTCTAACTTTTGGCAAAACTTTTATAATGGGTTTATATATGAAAGAAATATTAGAAATCCACATGACCATTTTGATCTGACTGTCTTGAGTTTATTCAGAAAAGCAAAATTCATATTGAGAACCAGAAATACTTGGTAAAAGCAGAGTTCAGTTTTAAAGTAGGATAGCTCTCACTAAATATAGCTATACCATGTGAAGAATGTACAAAATGAATCAGACTCTATAGTTTGATTTGTTTTCTTGTCATAAGAGACTTCTTTTGAAATGTCAGTGTCATTTTAATTTGAAAATTTGTGTGTTGCTATCTTGATAGTGTGGATATATATATTTTTTTTTTTCTCAAAAAACCCTTGGACTTTTAAAGTTGCAATATAATGTGATAGTACAACAATCTGAGTTACTCTTATGGAAAATTGGTAGAGTACTTGTTTGCCTAGCAACCTCTTGAAGTGGTCCTGTTCATATGGAAAGTGATGTAGTTATATCAGTAATTAAGGAGGATGAAAATATGTTTTTTAAAAAGTGTGCTATTAAATATTTAGTGTATCAGTTATTTCATTTTAATGGAATACAAGTGTTATGATATCAAGTCTTCTGTCTGATAACTCCTACTTATTTGTCAATGGTTTTACCTCACATGGAATGTTGATGTCAGGTGGTGATGATCCTATCATATTAAAATTTTTAATCTTCTGTTGCTTTCTCTTTGAATATTTCTCTTCAGTTTGCAGTTAACTGACCTTTTTTCATCTGATATCTTAACTGTAGCATTTGGTTCCTCCTTCACAAGAGTGGTATTGATTATTTCAAGTTTTGCAACATTATCATAAAGTCTGAGGTCAGAAGCATTTTATGCTTGGATTTAAACTTTCTAATTTCAAACTAGTCAACTTGGAATAAAAAAAATCAGTTTCTGAGGAACCAGTAAGATGCCATTATCTGGTGGAGAATCCACCACTGCTTCTACCAGGTCATCTACAAGTAATAAAGGGCCTGAAAGGAGGTCTTCCTTTACTCCGTGTGGGCAGGTCGTCTTTTAAAAGGGATGGGGAGGAAGAATCATGTGACTGGTGACAAGCCAACTGCATGAAAAATGAAAAACCAAGTCAGTCATGGTTCCAAAAAAATTCCTGGTCTACTTTTTTTGTCACCTATGAGTTGTGTGATGCCTTAGGAGAAATTGATAACATTTTGTTGACCCTCTTGGGGAAACTGGACTTTGGAGGTCACAGACAAAAGAAGAACGTTTAAGGATGACTGCCTGTACCGAAGCTTATGTCTTGTCATACAAAGGAGGTAGTAGCTATAATGGACAATACTCATTCAGATACCTTAGGAAATATTGAAAGTGAGGCAGGTTCTGTCGCTAGAAATTGGGATGATTTTCAAAAAGGGAGCCCATCAATTTATTTTTAAAAATAAAATTATTGTTGGAGAAACAGCTTGCCTCTCCTGTCACCAAGAATGTTAGCAGTCAGCCAATAAAACCCAGCTAAGAATCCAGGTTCCAGACAACGGAAGGTAGGAGCAAAAACAATTTTTTTTCTGGGATCAGCAATCACATTGTTCCATGGAATGTAGTAGGAGCTGACGGTGCTCAACATCTTCCATTGTAAAAGATTCTTAGAACCTTCTTTTGAGAAGCTCTCAGACCTCCATTGTGTGCAGCAGGGCTTTGATCACAGCAGGGGAATAGCCCTGGGTTTGGGGAAGTGCCTTTTGCATGTGCCAAGAAATTCCATTCACATTTGGCTGAGTTATAAATTCTTGAAAATCTTCATTTCCTGTCTCTGGCTTGTTTTGTACAGATAAATTTTGGTAGCACACCAAACACCCTGAACGTTCTAAGACTGGGTGGCACTAGTGGCAACAATCACAGGAGCATAAGCTGCATTAGAAATCCCTGGGAACAGAAACTTACCCCAGCTACTGCCAAAGCAGCAGTATTAACAATGGAGAAGTAAAGGAGAGACCCCATCTGGAATGACCCCCAACAACCCCTGCTGGACCCAACGTACGACCAAACAGTCCTCCACTCTTGGGGACACCAAATGGCGCAGAAGCCCTTCCACCGCCCGGGAATGGGATGAGATCCTCTGGAGCAGAGATAAATGCAAATGACTAGGAGAGAATGAGTTCTAAACTCACTTTTTTGCTGATTGATGTTTACAATATTGTACTCTTTACAACTGTTGCTGTTAGGCACTGCCTCATACCCCCACTAAGATATTACACAAGATGAGACTAGAACCCAGCTCTCTAATATGGCAGAGATAAGTACCATCCACTTAGCCCCACTGCCTCTGAGAACCTGCCACAACTTTGTCCTTTTCTATGCTGTCTGTAAAATGGGGCTACTTGTATATACATAACTAAGGCTGCGAGTCTGTCACAGAGGTCATGGAAGTCAGCGATTCCGTGACTTTCCAGGACCTCCGTGACTTCTGCAGCTGGCAGTTGCGACTGAATCCAGGGCTGCCCAAGCAGCTCAGGCAGCCCCGGGACCAGCTGCAACACCCCCCTCCCCCCCCACCCCCCCAACAGCAGCGGTTCTCGGCTGCCCTCCCAGTGGTGGGAGTCCCTGGCTGCTCCCCTCCAGCTGCGGTCCGGGGCCGCCTTCCGTGGTCCCGCCTTCCGCCAGCTGCAGCTGCTGCGGTCCGGGCTGGTGGGGCTGCCTCCCGCTACCTGCAGCTGCTGCGGTCCTGGGCCCGCAGGGCTGCCCCCCCTCCCAGCACCAGCAGGTGCCCCAGAGGCCCTCTTCCAGAGCAGCCAGCTGCACCCCCTGGAACCTCCCAGGACACCAAAGATTTAGTCAGGAGTATATAGTACAAGTCACAGGGCCGTGAATTTTTGTTGATTGCCTGTGAGCTATCCATGACTTCAACTAAAAATCCCCATGACTAAATCTTAGTCTTATACATAACCATTGTTTCATTGTGTTGTGCATTTATTCTCCTTTAGTGTCTGGTTCACAGGGGATAATAGGCTTCTCTTCCTGATAGCTAATACAGTTAGTCCTGTAACTTTTCACTATGGTCACTGGAAATGTAACAGAGCCACTAAAGTAAGTGTTTCCAAATGGGTCAGAAAGGATATCTCTGAAGCCTCTTAAAGAAAAGGTAAGAAGCCTCCTCCAAAAATGGTCAAGGCCCATTCCATGAGGTCCACAGCAATGTTATGGCAGAGCAATAAAGCTTTGTATGAAAAAAAAATCTGCAGAGATCCTAGGTGGTCATCTCTTCATTCCTTGATTAAACTGTCCGATGTGGATATGTTTCTTCGGATGCTGCATTTGGTTGTCTGGTCGTGTTGGCTGGTAGTTCTTCTTAATTCCCTTTTATTCCATTTTTTCTGTGCTGCTACTGCTTACTAATTCCCAGTGGTGTCTTCAAATTGGTAGATGTAGTGTGCCTGAGAAAAGGACAATTTTGTTCCTTTGTAAATTTACGTTCTCATAACATACACATCCATCAGTCTGGAGGATCCCTCGCCTCTTCTGACAATTAATTATCTTCATTATTCTCAATTGTTGTATGTTCAAATCTTCCTCTTGTTTTTTTGGCATGCATCTGCCTTACAGAGAAGAGGAAACACGCTTCTATAGAGCCTACCTCTCTCGTGTGGTGGGTAGCATTTACTTTGTAATGCTTTGGCATTGGTGGATGTGTATACTGTACAGGTAAGAAGCAAAACTGACCTATATAATATTTAAATCAACTTTGTGTTTGTTTTTTAAACAGCTAGATAGATTCAAAGAGCCTCCTGCATTTGGACCAATGTGTGACTTATTGTGGTCAGATCCCTCAGAAGATTTTGGAAATGAAAAATCACAAGAACACTTCAGTCATAATACAGTCAGGGGATGCTCATATTTTTATAGGTAAAAAGAAATCTAGGATTTAATTGACATTTTAGTACTAAGAGTTACTTTACTTAAAAAAAAATAAAGATTTTACTCATAGTTGTTTTCATTTCACAGCTATCCAGCAGTTTGTGAATTTTTGCAAAATAATAATTTGTTGTCGATAATTAGAGCTCATGAAGCACAAGATGCAGGGTAAGTGTTTTATGCCCTTACAGAAATTATTCAACAATACAAAATAATCATTTATTACTTTATGATGCAAATTAAGTTGTTTATTTTACAGCTATAGAATGTACAGAAAAAGCCAAACTACAGGTTTCCCATCATTAATAACAATTTTTTCGGCACCTAATTACTTGGATGTCTACAATAATAAAGGTAAGAATTTAGTGCTAAGGAGATTATATTAAATTAAAACTTCTTTCCAAAAAAATAGTCTAACAGTAACAGCACACAAAATCACCATTCAGAATCAATTTTGTATGGTGTTACTGGTAGAGCGAAAAAAATCCAAGGCTTTTGAGTCAAACTAATACAATATGTAAAACATATATGGGCATAATTACTTGAATATGTAAAATAAACTGATGATCTCTCATAATGATGACATCCAGAAATGATAAAACCAAGTGTGCTTTTCATTTTTAGAAGAATCCACTGTGACATTACCCAGGGTGCAATCTGGACTGACAGACAGCTCCGTCCCCTCATTTCTCCAACCTGGGATGCCTTTTACACTGCTTTGCTGTGAGAGCAACCACTCCTGCTTTGCCTACACCCAGCCTCCAGCATGTAAATCACTCGCAGCTATATTATATGAGTGCTATAGCCAGCCACCCATGAATTATGCTGCAGGGCAACACCAGCAAACTCCCAGTCCCAGATTTTCCCCTAGAAGTGTGCATCTTGTACTGCCCAGCCCCTCGTGGACAATGCAAGGTCATATAAAGTCCGTCATTTCATTAATAGAAAATGATATGCACAAATGTTATCTCAAATGAAGTTTCCTAAACCCTTCAATCCAAACACACTCTGGTTTAGATAAAACAATACTACAGAAAGATAGGTTTTAAGTGACTGCAAATAATGAGGCATAAAAGTCATAATTGGTTACAAGTAAATAAAAGGTAAAACGCAACTGATACCTAACTTAACAAGCTAAGTGAATTCAAAGCATAAAGTTCTCTCTCACCATATGTTCTAGCAGTTTTACTGGTTGAATCTTTCAGCCAGGATCCCTCCCCAGTCCGATGATACTTATTTTATTCTTCAAGTGTTGTCGATGCCATGAGTAGAAATGGAGAGATGATTTGGGGCATCTGTTCCCCATTTTTATCTTTTCTTCCTCTTTGAGAATCATCTCCAGCTGGGATTCAGGAGACAGTCTGTGGGATGGGAACTTCCAACTGTTTCTTTGCCAAGTTGTAAATTTCTCACTCTCACCCTTTTTCCTGCCAAAGAATGGCCGCTTAACCAGGTGGTAGTCCATTTGATTTTGTTGACACCTGGCTGAGGTATCAGTTTGTCTTTTGTTTTTGAGGACCTGGTTTGTGCCTGCTTTTCTAAACTTGGAATATGTCTCAGTAGCATTTTATAACTTTGTATACAGTGTTGCCACACACATTTTACCAGGACAATAATGATCAGCAAACTGATCATAAGGTATACTTAATCAAACCTCATACGGTATACTTTGTATAAAATCCATTATAGTTTTGTAAAAATTGTGAACATAGGGTTCTTCTTCGAGAGATGTCTTTGTGGCTGCTACACGTCAGGTGTCGGTGCGTCCTGGAGCCATCAGTCGGAGATTTATGGTAGCAGTGTCCACACTTACGCAGTAGATGTCTTGCAGCGCAGTTGGCATCTCATTTAGCGTGTGCACGACCCGATCCCTCCAGTTCCTTCCCAACCGACCTCGGCCTGAGATGGAGCTCTGTGGCGGTGTTCACAGTTCTTTCTCCCCCCCCCCCCAAAAATAGAAATAGTATAATTTAGATAGACAGCAAGTTTTTAATAATAATTAATTTTGCTTAGATAGCTAGTAGTTTTAAAAAAAAAAAAAAAAGGGTTTTCTCCTGGTTTCCCCTTCCCCATAGTTTCCTCACAGCAGGGAACATTCAACTGTTGAACGATGCCTGGCTCCCCAGGGTTCGAAAGATGTGGCTTATGTCATGAAGCGATGCCAATTTCTGATGGACACTTATGTGTCCGATGTCTCGGTGAGGCACACATCCCACAAAAGTGCAGCCACTGTAATAATTTAAAAGTGAGAGTCAGGCGCAACCAGGATCGCCACTTGAAACTGATCTTAATGGGGAAATCTCTCCAAACGGAGACAGAACAGACCTCCTCCTCTCCAGGCACCCCGACTTCAGCAAAAGAGGACATGCCATCCTCTAAAAGATTGAGGAAGAGAACACCAACTTCGCTGCAGAGAGCACCGCAGAAAAAAAGGCAGTCTCCTGCCAGGTCGCTACTCTGATGCCGACAACCACAAGGGTGAGCACCATTGATGCTCCGGGCACCTCTGGCACCGTCCATACTGGGACCTCTGCCAAGCCCCACCACAAGAAGACAGAGTCGAGGCATAAAAAGAGACGTCTCCTCCACGGCACCGACCTCACTGGTGAGGGACAGTGTGCCGAGACTCTCCCCGGGAACCATGCCTCCACTTCCAGCACCAACGGTGCAGTCAGCACCGATGGGAAAATCCAAAACGGCACCATCCATGCTAATCAAACGATCACAAAAATTATCAGCACCGACGACTGCTATACCATTCCCTTTACTTCCCACCCACCTACCTTACTCCCCTCCCCCTCCCTCTTCAGGAACCCTTCTCATGAGCACCTGCTATGACAAGAAGTAGATCATATTCTACAGTTAGGTGCCATAGAACAGGTCCCTCACAACACAGAGGGAAGGGATTTTACTCCCATTACTTCTTGAACCAGAAAAACAGGGGATGGAGGTCCATCTTAGACCTCACAAAACTCAACAAGTTTGTACGAACTTAAAAATTCAAGATGGTCACATTGGGCACGATACTACCAGCGCAGCAAAAGGGGGACTGGTTTTCAGCCCTTGACCTTCAAGATGCTTATTTTCATATTACCATACATCCCGCTCACAGAAGAGTCCTGCGATTCACAGTGGAAAACTATCATTTCCAATACAGAGTACTACCGTTCAGCCTGTCCACCACACCAAGAGTTTTCTCGAAAACACTTGCGGTAGAGGCAGCACATTTACACAAACGAGGGAAAATGATTTTCCTATACTTAGACGATTGTCTCCTCAAGAGCTCGACTCAACAAGAAGCAATATAAATGGTCCAGAAGACAGCTGCACTCTTCAGGAATCTAGGGTTGCAGATAAACGAACAAAAATCAACCCTAATTCTTGTACAACAACTGGACTTCATTGGGGGCACACCTCGATGCCATAGAGGCCAAAGTATCGTTGCCTCTGAGCAGATTCACAACAATGACCAACCTTATATTGGTAATCAGCAGCAGCCCCCAAAAACCCGCATATATAGGACTACAACTATTAGGTCACATGGCAGCCACAACATTTGTGGTAGGACACGCAAGACTATATATGTGCTGCCTATAGAGCTGATTGAACTCAATATACATACCCAGCAAGCACAGCCTCCATAAACGACTAACAGTACCGCCAAAAGTCTTGGACTCTCTACACTGGCGGACAAGGTTAGAAAATGTATGTGTGGGCATCCCCTTCCAGTAGAACCCTCCCCCGATAATAATTATCACAGATACATCCCTGATAGGCTGGGGCTCCCACATGAACCAACACACAGTTCAAGGCAAATGGTCTGCTGAGGAGACCCACTTACACATCAATCTACTCGAGCTATGCGCGGTACGCAATGCCTGCAGACATTTCCTGTCACTGATAAAGAACAAATCAATTTGTATAATGACTGACAACATTGCCTGCATGTTTTACATCAATTGCCAAGGAAGAGCCCTATCACACTCGCTATGCACCGAAGCCATGAAACTGTGGAACTGGTGCATTCACCACAAAATAAACATCTTAACCTCCTACCTTCCAGAATTCGACAGCAGACACTTCTCATGGGAGCATGAATGGGAAATGAACAATGTAGTCCTGCAGTCCATATTCCAATGATGGGGACCTCCCCCCATCGACTTGTTTGCATCCCCAACAAACCACAAATGCCCATTATTCTGCTCGAGAGCAGAGATGGGATCCCGATCACTGGGCAATGCCTTCCTCATCCCATGGGATGCAACACTCATGTACGCATTCCCACCGATCCCTTTGATCCCACAAGTAATATACAAGATATGAATACAAAAGGCTACAGTCACCCGAATAGTCCCGACATGGGCCAGACAGGCCATGTTCTTATCCTTACCCGATGCACATGGCGATATGCGCCCCATGAGTGCTCCCTCTTCGGACGGACCTTCTGTCACAGAACAACAGTTACACTCTTTTTTTAAACAACTAACAAAATCATCCAAAGCCCAAGATTTGGTGGTGATGGGGGACTTCAACTATCCGGATATATGTTGGGAAAATAACACAGCGGGGCACAGACTATCCAACAAATTCTTGGACTGCATTGCAGACAACTTTTTATTTCAGAAGGTTGAAAAAGCTACTAGGGGTGAAGCTGTTCTAGACTTGATTTTAACAAATAGAGAGGAACTCGTTGAGAATTTGAAAGTAGAAGGCAGCTTGGGTGAAAGTGATCATGAAATCATAGAGTTTGCAATTCTAAGGAAGGGTAGAAGGGAGAACAGCAAAATAGAGACAATGGATTTCAGGAAGGCGGATTTTGGTAAGCTCAGAGAGCTGATAGGTAAGGTCCCATGGGAATCAAGACTGAGGGGAAAAACAACTGAGGAGAGTTGGCAGTTTTTCAAAGGGACACTATTAAGGGCCCAAAAGCAAGCTATTCCGCTGGTTAGGAAAGATAGAAAATGTGGCAAAAGACCACCTTGGCTTAACCACGAGATCTTGCATGATCTAAAAAATAAAAAGGAGTCATATAAAAAATGGAAACTAGGACAGATTACAAAGGATGAATATAGGCAAACAACACAGGAATGCAGGGGCAAGATTAGAAAGGCAAAGGCACAAAATGAGCTCAAACTAGCTACGGGAATAAAGGGGAACAAGAAGACTTTTTATCAATACATTAGAAGCAAGAGGAAGACCAAAGACAGGGTAGGCCCACTGCTTAGTGAAGAGGGAGAAACAGTAACAGGAAACTTGGAAATGGCAGAGATGCTTAATGACTTCTTTGTTTCGGTCTTCACCGAGAAGTCTGAAGGAATGCCTAACCTAGTGAATGCTAATGGGAAGGGGGTAGGTTTAGCAGATAAAATAAAAAAAGAACAAGTTAAAAATCACTTAGAAAAGTTAGATGCCTGCAAGTCACCAGGGCCTGATGAAATGCATCCTAGAATACTCAAGGAGCTAATAGAGGAGGTATCTGAGCCTCTAGCTATTATCTTTGGAAAATCATGGGAGACGGGAGAGATTCCAGAAGACTGGAAAAGGGCAAATATAGTGCCCATCTATAAAAAGGGAAATAAAAACAACCCAGGAAACTACAGACCAGTTAGTTTAACTTCTGTGCCAGGGAAGATAATGGAGCAAGTAATTAAGGAAATCATCTGCAAACACTTGGAAGGTGGTAAGGTGATAGGGAACAGCCAGCATGGATTTGTAAAGAACAAATCATGTCAAACCAATCTGATAGCTTTCTTCGATAGGATAACGAGTCTTGTGGATAAGGGAGAAGCTGTGGATGTGGTATACCTAGACTTTAGTAAGCCATTTGATACGGTCTCGCATGATATTCTTATCGACAAACTAGGCAAATACAATTTAGATGGGGCTACTATAAGGTGGGTGCATAACTGGCTGGATAACCGTACTCAGAGAGTTGTTATTAATGGTTCCCAATCCTGCTGGAAAGGCATAACGAGTGGGGTTCCGCAGGGGTCTGTTTTGGGACCGGCTCTGTTCAATATCTTCATTAACGACTTAGATATTGGTATAGAAAGTACGATTATTAAGTTTGCGGATGATACCAAACTGGGAGGGATTGCAACTGCTTTGGAGGACAGGGTCATAATTCAAAATGATCTGGACAAATTGGAGAAATGGTCTGAGTTAAACAGGATGAAGTTTAACAAAGACAAATGCAAAGTGCTCCACTTAGGAAGAAAAAATCAGTTTCACACATACAGAATGGGAAGAGACTGTCTAGGAAGGAGTACGGCAGAAAGGGATCTAGGGGTTATAGTGGACCACAAGCTAAATATGAGTCAACAGTGTGATGCTGTTGCAAAAAAAGCAAACGTGATTCTGGGATGTATTAACAGGTGTGTTGTGAGCAAGACACGAGAAGTCATTCTTCCGCTCTACTCTGCTCTGGTTAGGCCTCAGCTGGAGTATTGTGTCCAGTTCTGGGCATCGCATTTCAAGAAAGATGTGGAGAAATTGGAAAGGGTCCAGAGAAGAGCAACAAGAATGATTAAAGGTCTTGAGAACATGACCTATGAAGGAAGGCTGAAAGAATTGGGTTTGTTTAGTTTGGAAAAGAGAAGACTGAGAGGGGACATGATAGCAGTTTTCAGGTATCTAAAAGGGTGTCATAAGGAGGAGGGAGAAAACTTGTTCACCTTAGCCTCTGAGGATAGAACAAGAAGCAATGGGCTTAAACTGCAGCAAGGGAGGTTTAGGTTGGACATTAGGAAAAAGTTCCTAACTGTCAGGGTGGTTAAACACTGGAATAAATTGCCTAGGGAGGTTGTGGAATCTCCATCTCTGGAGATATTTAAGAGTAGGTTAGATAAATGTCTATCAGGGATGGTCTAGACAGTATTTGGTCCTGCCATGCGGGCAGGGGACTGGACTCGATGACCTCTCGAGGTCCCTTCCAGTCCTAGAATCTATGAATCTATGAATCTTCACCCAAATCTGGAGAAACTCCATCTGAAAGCATGGCTCCTGCATGGTTCCATTATGGTGAGTTAGCCTGTTTGGAACAAGTCAAACACATATTACTAAACAGCAAGAGATCAACCATGCCGTAAAACTTACCCTTAAAAATGGAAAAGATTCTCCTCATGATGTCAAGAAAAACAGTTGACTGCCACTACAGAACCACTACTGCTGGTGCTGGACTACATATTGGAGTTGAAACGCTCAGGTCTTCCAACAAACTCGATCAAAGTGCATCTCATGGTCATTACAGCGTTCAATCATGGAATTGAAGGGACCTTGATATTCGCGCATCCAATTACTAAACGCTTTCTCACCGGTCTACAGAACATTTACCCAGAGGTTCACCAACCCACTCCGGCATGGGATCTAAACTTGGTATTGAAATGCATCAACAGACCACCATTTGAACCTTTAGCCACCTGTTCCTTACTGCATCTGTCCATGAAAGTGGTGGCATTTTTTGGTCGCTATCACTTACGCCAGACGAGTAAGTGAGATAGGGGTCTTTTTGGCCGATCCTCCCTACACAATATTCTTCAAGGACAAGGTCACGTTATGACCCCACCCAAAGTTCCTACCGAAAATATCATCACCCTTTCATATAAACCAACCAATTCACCTTCCCATGTTTTACCTTAAACCACACGGGAATCCAAACGAAACCATTGTGCATATATTAGATGTTAGACACGCGTTAGCGTTCTAGTTAGATAGAATGAAGCCTTTCTGAAAGTCCCCGAGACTTTGTGTCCATGACCGAACATTCAAAAATAAGTGCTGTCCACTCAGAGATTATCTAAATGGATCTCCACCTGTATTCAACAGTGTTACCCAAACACACAATACAGAACCTCCTAAGGACATCAGATCCATTCCACATGCGCTCTATCGACCTCAATAGCATTTCTAAACAATGTGCCTATAATAGACATATGTAGAGTGGCTACTTGGGCCTCTGTCCATACATTTACTGATCATTATGCAATCATTCAAGGCCTGATGCCATAATTGGCCTAACTGTACTCGCCTCTACAGTGCAAGCAAACCCAAAGTCCCTCCTAACCTCTGAGGGGCACTGCTCTACAGTCACCTGAAGTGGAGCACCCACAGGGACATCACTCAAAGAAGAGAGGGGTACTCACCTTGTTCAGTAACTGAGGTTCTTCGAGATGTGTTCCCCTGTGGGTGCTTCACTACCCATCCTCCTCCCCTCTACTTTGGAGTTGGCAGTAAGGACTTTACGGTAGAGAAGGAACTGGAGGGATCGGGCTGTGCGCATGCTAGATGAAGCACCAACGGCACCGCGAGACATCTACAGCGCACGTATGACCTGCATGGACACTGCTACTGTAAATCTCTATGAAAATAACGTAGCTGAAGTCGACTTATCTTAGATTGAATTAAAATTACTTACTTCGCGTCCTCGTGGCGCTGGATCAAAGGCCGCGGCTCCCCCGTCGACTTTGCTTCCTCCTCTCGCATTGCTGGAGTTCAGCAGTGGACGGGAGAGCGATCGGGGATCGAGTGAGATAGAGTGAGATCGGCGGATAGTGTAGACGTAGCCTGATACTTGAAATGGAGCACCCACAGGGGGACATATCTTGAAGAACCTCATTTACTGTATAAGGTGAGTAACCCTCTCATACAGATTGTTACACCCACTGAGTGCTTTCCAAACAGGCTGGGATGCTCTGTGCTCTGAGCAGTTCACAATGTAAAATACAAGCTGAGAAATAGAGGTTAGGGGCCGAGGAACAGTAGTAGACAATTTATATACAAGTCAGCTCAATTCGCGGCAAGCCACACTGCAGAAGTAAGCTTTTAAATGTGGACAGGGAAGAGACCATGCAGATGAGCTGTGGGATGTAGTACCATCCATAGGGGGCTGTGTGGAAGGAGGCATGGAAATGATTGTGGGAGAAGCTAAAACAGCGGGACAAAGTTGGAGGCAGGTGGAGAGCAGCCTGAGGCTTGACAAGGCATTGTAAGTAAGGAGGGGACAGAGTTAGGCAAAGCTTTGAAGGTGATGAAAAGAAACTGAAATTTGATTGTGAATGTGTAGCCAGTAGTCCGTTGATTAAAATGTGGGATAATAAAAATCTGGAGCCAGTTATACTGTTGTTTTGAGTTGGATGTTTGTGACAATACCTGCAATGGCACTTTTAGTAGTTTTTCCTCTGTGTCCATTATTAAGTTAAGTGTCAGTGCAATTTTGTATTCTCCTTAAAATGTACCTCTTTTAAATTGCAACATAAAGTGATTTTTCATATAACAAAGCTCTCTGTTAGAAATATCTTCCATAATCATGAGTAAAGGATCATAGAGTGTCTCTTGCATATATTTTTACATAAGGTGTAATATAACTGTAAATGTGGGAAAAGATAATTGAATCTTCCTGATGATTTTGTTTTTATTATACTTAGTGTTAAGGATAAAAATTCTTGCCTTAATTTCTAAATGTTGTTTTGCAGCTGCTGTGTTAAAATATGAAAATAATGTGATGAATATTCGACAGTTCAATTGTTCTCCGCATCCTTATTGGTTACCAAATTTTATGGATGTCTTTACGTGGTCATTGCCATTTGTTGGAGAAAAAGGTAGAAACTATGCTGTACAAGCAAACTGTATTTGTGTTTTGTGTGGGTGTTGCAGGTTTATATTTACATGAGAGAAATTAAGTGTATGATTTCTCTTAAGGAACTATGTTAATCATTGCCACCTACTCCTTTGTTTGTCTCAATAGGGTGCGGAATTGTGAACACTTATCCCAAAAAACCTTTTGCAAGGTTTTGTAACTCCCCATGTGAAAGTGCTGTAACATGTCCATGAAGGATGGTGATCTGGGACATGAGGTAGTCTACAGCTGTTGGTTCTCTGTTCCCCCTGCTTTTGGCTGAGGTAGCTTGATTTTTGTCTGATGGAGCAGAGGAGGGAATGGAGAGGTTTAGAAGAGATGAAGGCACTTGTCTGCATAGTTTAATGAAAATCCCCTTCCTTCTGAAGTATATCTCTGAATCAACACACAATTTCAATAAAACTGTTTCCACTCTACAGAATAATTTGTTACACTTTCCTAATCTTAATGATGTAGAATTCTTAAATATTGTCTAGTTATGATGGATGTTCTTTTAACATTCTACAATGCCCAGAAGATTTACCTTTGATGAAGGGCAATTTATATATAATTGTTCTCCTAAAATACAATTTAATAGATATCCCCGTTCTACCTCCCTCCCTCCAGAGATGGTAATTTTAAATTTAGGACAATTGGGCTCCAGGTAGGTTTAAGTAAAAAGCAAAGTAGTCGTGGTTGGACATTAGGTTGTCCTATTTAAAGTCCCACCGATATATGCTATAGTTGGTGAAGGGGTTGTAGAAAGCTCTTCAAATGTATCTGAAAAGTACTCTTGAGACCAGTTGCATAAACGCAGGTTTGGGTTAATATTACCTTCTGAGAGAAATTACAATCAGATAGTTTAGGCCTTTTTTTTAATATGCTCAGTGTATGTAGCAAATTACTTTATGGATTTCAAATAAAAGAAAGAATAAGAGTTGGAAAGAGTTTTCTGTTCATATGTAACTACCTGATGAAATCTAAATGTCAAGACTCATCAGTTTATATAGTGATCTTTTGGACATTTAATTGATTATTAAGTACAATAAATGTATAATTCTTATTTATAGTTTGTAGGACACATAAGTGGTGGCAGCTGCTCATGAAAATGTGGATTATTTTTAATCTTTCAATGTTTATTTGCGATATTACTTGATTTTGCTTACTTGAGAGGCTGGTAATTAGATAAGCTTGCTGTTAAACGAGAATTTTTTTGTTCAGCCAGCATATGCTCACTGCTGCAACCACAGTGCAAGTTAGCAAAGGCCCTTGTATTTTCTTTCTGTTGGCTTTCAGAAATGCACACACTTTGACATTTTAACCAAAGGTTAAATCTGGCTTTGCCAATTGGAAGAAATTTACGGCAAAATCCATTTTAAATTATCATAGGGCTTGTGAAAAAATAAAAGCAGTATGGTCCATTGCCTTTCTATTCAGGTAGATACATTTTGTGTACTTGTAAAATTGAACAGGAGTACTTGTGGCACCTTAGAGACTAACAAATTTATTAGAG
>NW_020664661.1:1914377-1961409 GCF_002925995.2 Terrapene triunguis | reverse complement strand
TAGAGCATAAGCTTTCGTGGGCTACAACCCACTTCTTCGGATGCATCCCCACTTTGAACTTTAGGGTTCAAATGTAGGGGCCTGCATGAAAACTTCTAAGCTTATCTACCAGCTTAGCTTTGGTCCGCTGCCACCATCACAAGAATTCCCTCCCTGGGAAGCCTTGAGAAACCTTTCACCAATTCCCTGGTGAACACAGATCCAAACCCCCTTGGATCTTAAAACAAGGAGAAATTAACCATCCCCCCTCCTTCCTCCCACCCTCCTTTCACCAACTCCTGGTGAATACAGATCCAAACCCCCTTGGATCTTAAAATTGAGTTTCATTCAGACCATAATTAAAGTTGAGAAAATGCCAAAATATAAATTATCTCCATTTTACTGTTGACTGATCATTCTGAATTCTTGATATAGAAAAAAACTGTTTAAAGAAGCATTTTTAATTTAAAATCCTTTTAAATATTACATTTAAAAAGCCATGGGGCTGTCCATTCTTCAGTCAGGAGACCCAAATCAGGATCACTTTTGGGGTTCTTGCTCACAGGCTTTGTTACCCAGGGTTTTCAAAACCCAGAGCAGTGATAACTTAACTGTTTCTTTCCAGGCAGCGTAAGGAATAAATCAGTGGGGACACAGCTCCTCCATCTGATACATGATTGATACAAACAAGAGTACTTTTATCTAAAACTACTCATTATTAGGTCTCAAGCACACACACACGCACGCTGTAGCAGCTGGTTCAGAGCATACTAAACCTTTAAATTTATCAAAGTGTGAGGTGGTTTTGAGGAATTAACAGTCAGGCTTCCAAGGGCCCTCCTTCCTTCCAGCTGCTGAGGAGTTTTGGTGTCCTCTGACTACTTCCAAATGAATCCTTTTGCCTAATCTTTTATAGCTAACTTAAATAAAGCACATAACTCATAGCGACTCCTAGTGGATCACCATAGTAAGCCCTGATGGATCACCAATTCTTCTAGTTTCAGCAAACTACTCATTTCTTATCAAAGCATTTCTAGTCATAACAACAATAAAATTTGTCTCAGGCACCTAAAACCAAGGTCGTCTGTCCAAACATTCCTTCCATTTTGATTAGCAGAACTGCAGACATGCAGCTGCCTGGCCTTGCTCCTGGGCCTAAAATTATTCCTAGCTACGTGATGTTTGATTTTCAGCTAGTCGTGACTGAACACACAAAATAGCTGACTGCTGCAGTACTGTCACATTCTGGGGTAACATGCAGGAATATCAAATTCTGTGTTACAGCTTTGTAGAGAAGGATGTTGTAATAGTTGTGCTATTATACTTGAGCCCTGCTGCTAGTTCATCTGTTTTAATATAACCGATGGCATTTTTTAAAAAAAGCTAAACTCTCCCCAACCTGGATATTTCAAAGTGTTTGTGTGCTTCTAAATAATGCATAGAAAATGTCTCTCTCCCCATACATGCACTCACTTATGCATACGTCACCATTGATGTGTAAGGATATACAGAAAAGGATATGAGAATTTAATGAGGTTTATGATAACTTTAAAAAAAATTACATGAGGAGTGATAGTACATCTTTGTGTTGAATTGTAGAGGATTTTTGGGTCAGGGAATGTCTTTTTATAAAATGTGTAAACATTGGGCTCTCTGAATATTTTAAAAATATAATAATGGGAAACCCTGATGCGGAAAATCAAACTTTCTTTATCAGTTTTTAACTCTGACTCTTGCCTTAAATTATTAGCTGAGGATTTTGCATATTTAATATGCCTAAAGTAGTGTAATGTTGTTTAAATTTACTTTTAAAATCTGTCAGAGGAGTTTACATGTCTCTTGTCTCACAGGAACAAAATGTGGAAATTCTGGACTATGAGTCCTTGTCATTTAAAGGACTTCTGTTGTATGAGAGTATAATATATCTTATGTTACAAAGTGCCAAGCACATTGTAGGCACTTTGCAAATAACAGTAAATAATGCTGTAACTTCTCTAATACGTATTTGTTGATGTACAATTACATTGCACTCTTATTTAGGAAATATATTACTTATTTTCCTTTTATGCTGCCTTCTACATTTATGTGGAAGTAATGGTTAACTATATGTGTAATTTCATATTTTACATATAATGCACATATTTAGAGCTTAAAATTCACTTTTTTAAACAGCAGTGAAACATATTTATAAATATGCATTAGGGGAATATTTTTAGAGCGATTGGTAAAACTATTCAGTTCTTAAAAAGACTGACAACTTTACTTGGCATAAAAATATAACTGTTTAATTATACTTCCACAACCTGTTTCCTTTTTAAACTATTTGCATTGGCAAAAGTTAAAAATTGAAGAGACTTGTACACTTTTATACATGAAGCTATGTCCCCATACTCTTTCAGAGTGCAGGTTCAGAGCTTTGTTGTAGTGAAGTTGTGTGTGTTTGTTTTTTTAATTGGCAATAGAATGACAGATTTAAAGAAAAAATAACTACCAAGAATCTAGTGAATTGTCACACTTTGGACCAGGCTCTCTCTAAATCTCAAGGCCAGATCCTCAGTTGTGTAAATTAGCATAATGCCAGTTTGCCAATAAACTGGCTGGGCATCTGGACCTCTCTATCTTTGACCCTGATAATGTGTGTTCTCAGTTATACCACTAGTATAATTTGAGGCATATGACAAGCATTTCTCAACTCCCCCAATCACTGACTCAAGAAAGTTGGGAGGTAAGGTGTGGGAGAATAATAATTCATTGACCATTACTTTCATCTTAAATTTCTTGCAAACTGTCAATCCATTCTGTTTACAAATATATTTGAGGAGACAAGGTGGGTGAGGTAATACCTTTTATTGGACCAACTTCTGGTGGTGAGAAAGACAAGCTTTCAAGCTACGCAGAGCTGTTCTTCAGGTCTGAGTGCCTTTCCCAGAGCGTCGCAGCTGATCAAACTGATAGTTTAGCGTAAATAGCACAGATCTGTTTGATCTTGTACTTAGCTGTAACACTCTGGGAAAGGCACTCAGACCTGAAGAAGAACTCTGTGTAGCTCGAAAGCTTGTCTCTCTCTCCATCAAAAGTTGGTCCAATAAAAGGCATTACCTCACCCACTTTGTCTCTCTAATATCCTGGGACTGATATGGCTACAACAACACTGCATACAAACATGTTTGACTTTTGACAAATGAACTTTCTGTACTGTTGAGATTCTTTTAATGAGAGCACCTACTACCAGGTTAAAGATTGTGTTTTTGTTTGTTGCTCATTAGATTGTCTTGGTTGAGAAAATAAAGTTTGCAGTTGTAGAATTTGTATAAGGGGATTTCTCTTTAGGTTAGTCTACACTTCACAATGCCTTTAGAGGAGTGTAGAGTCCTTACATTACGTGCAGAGCTAGCACGGGTATAAATAGCAGTCTAGGCAGTCAGGCGCTGCTCAGGCAGGTAGAGTAAGGACATACCTGAATCCTGTGAGTATGAATGTACCCAGATATGTACGCTGCTCACCCAAACAGTGTGCCCCTGCTTCACCTTACACTGCTATTTTTAGCAGTGTAGTGCCTTTCTGCTAGGTCTTTTCCCACTGCAGGGTAAGACTCCAGGAAAAGGCGCCTGGAGTGGTGAGCTACCAGAGCTGCTTCTTACTACAGGGAAAGATTCCAGCAATTCCCTGTGGTGGGGAAAGACTGCGGGAGCAAAGAGCTGCCACAGATTTTCCCTGCTGCAGAGAAACATTCCAGCAGAGGGGAAAGGCTCCGGTAGGGTGACTAGATGGGTACGTCTTCACTTACATCCGGGTCCGGATGTAAGCAATCGGTTTTCTGAGTTCGATTTATCGCGTCTGGTTAAGACGCGATAAATCGATCCCGGAAGTGCCCCGGATCGATCCCGGAAGTGCTCGCCGTCGACGCTGGTACTCCAGCTCGGCGAGCGGAGTACGCAGCATCGACGGGGGAGCCTTCCTGCCGCGTCTGGACCGCGGTAACTTCGGACTAAAGTACTTCGAATTCAGCTACGTTATTAACGTAGCTGAATTTGCGTACCTTAGTCCAAAGTGGGGGGGTTAGTGTAGACCAGGCCGATGAGGGGAAGAATTGGGGGGGGGGGGTGCCCGCCGGCTGAGCAAAAAAACAACAAAAACGGGTCCTGCCCTGGCTGAGCAAAAAGATTTTATCGGGACGTCTGGTCACCCTAGGTAGGGGGGAGGCAGTGGGGAAAGGCTCCAGCAACTCCTTTCTGCTGAGCCTTTCCCTGTTGCATTCCTTCTGCCCTAGTACCTTTCACTGACATGTAGCTACACACTGCAGTGTGGGTGCACCCTGATTTTTGCTGCCGAATGTAGTTACACATACCCTATGTACTGCTGCTAGCATTGTGCAGTGTAGACGTAGCCTTTGTTTGCTAAGTAGTCAGCGAAGCATCACGTGAAATTATTCGATTTAGCTTGGACCCATTAGATAGTACAGTTATAAGTGCTAGAGAGATCCCTAAGATGATTTGTCATTTTATTAATATAGGGTATTCCAAATTCATGTGAAGTGTTCCCCATATACTTTAAAGATTATTTGAAAATCTGGTTTAAACTTTTTTTCTCCTCTGTGTGCCTTCACTAAATACTTTGAAAGATTCACAGTTTTCTTTTTTTTTTTTCTTGTCATCTATACACTTGCATGGAATTACAAGGTACCTTCCTAAAAGAGTAACCTAATTGGAGCAGATTCACAACTTTTTACATTAAGGACACTCTTTTCAAGCACATGAAAGGGGGTGGTCCATCATCCTTTTTAATAGGGCAAGGTGTTTTTGCATGTAGTGTCCATTTATTTTTCAGTTGATATAAATATTATGTTGGCATTTATCCATGTCACAAATGGATAAATATAAATATTTTTAAATATTGGGTTCCATTTCCCCCACTGGTTTTCTCTCTCATCCCTTCTCTGTTGCACCATGTTATGGTTAATCGGGGAGACTGGAAAGGCTGCAAAGGCTGCATTTAGAGCCACTTTTTTTTTTTAATGATACTAGCTAACTGCTCAAAATTTAGTCTGAATTGATCAGCTTTTGTACAAATACAGCTTAGAGTTTATTGGTTTTTCATCAGATTCAAGATTGCTTGAATGTAGAAATATCATAACTTATGAAAGGAGATCCTTTCTAAAAAGAACTAATTCTGGACCATGGATGTGGGAAAAGAGGGAAGTCTGTGATGCTATTCCAGCACTCTGTCTTTGGACAGTGGTGTTACCTTATCATCATATTTTGTTACGTTTCATTCCAGGAATATACACGTGATGAAAAGTGTCTCTGTCTGGGAGAGTAGATTGCTGAGCAGCTGAAAAAATACATACTGGGGTGTGAAATTTTGTCAGCCATATGTGCAGACAATTTGTTACACCTCATATATGAATTAATATATGTAGCAGTGTATAGTTGGTTAATTCATTATTATTCTTTTCAACACAGTAACAGAAATGTTGGTGAATGTTCTGAGCATTTGCTCTGATGATGAATTAATGACAGAGGGAGAAGATCAATTTGACGGTAAGGTCACCTTTGTATCTAAAGTACTATATTTTCATGGAAACGTTTCTATAGTAGTGGTTGAGACTTTGACCAGTTGTATTATATGTTGGAAATTTTTTTTATTGTCTTTAGGGTTTTTTTCTTTTCTTTAGATAGTATTTTTATATTTGTAATATAATATAATATAATCTTGTTAAATAATATTATTTAGTGTACTGTTCAACAAAACATCTTCAAAAATTCCTAGAACTTACTTTACCCGAAGAGTACAGTTGATTTGATACTACACTTGGATAAACAGCAATTGTTATATACCTTTCTTGACACTTTCTCTGTTTTTTGGGGCTTCAGAATTTAATCCTTACTTCTTATATTAAAAACAATAACAAAGAAATTGTACTGTAGTAAAAGCTGTATGTTCAGGTCTTGAAGGTTTTGATTATCTGTATGAGCTACCTGAACTTTCCTGGCATTTATGTTGTTGCCAGAAACGTGAAAATTAAAAATACAGCCTTAGGTCTTGATCCTACAAACAAACATACAGTGTTACTCACATGAGTAATCCTATTGCATTTGGGGAGGGGTGGGGGTGGAATATTCATATGCTTAAGCGATTATTTCATTCTCTAAAATGACAGGCTTTTACTTAGTTTCTCCAGCAGAGACTTACTCAGCATTTATTGAGTATGCTCCCTCTTTTGGTACAGTAGTTGAACTATTTCCTAATTTTGATTGTTTTTATATTTTTATCTCATCTCCTTTAACAGTTTCTTTGCTTGGTCTATTCTATCTTCTCTTCATAAATAGATTCTCCAAATACTTGACAAATTTTCCTTGCTTATCAGAATTGTAAAATGTATCCAACATTTTCCACTTTTTATTCAACTAATTTAAGTGTGGCAATTTTTCGTTTCCTTCACTTTTCTTTTCCAAATTCATTCTTTATTAGTACTGCCAGGTAAAATATCTTGGGGGTTTTTTTTAATTTATCTCACTCACTTTTTTTCTCCATCGTTCACTTCTTTTTTTTCTGCACTCTCTATCTGAAGTACAATTCTCATATGACAATAAAAAAGGTACAGACCAGACAGAATAGTAATGTTTTGAAATATGACTTCATAGATCCATAGTATGAATGTTAATAGTACAGAACACATTTATATACTGAGATTTGTAGAATTTTTGTTTTACTATCAGTCTGTTAAAATATTTATAAAGATTTGTATTTGTGTAATCAGAAGTCCTATTCCAAGACATTTGTCTTTCTGTGCATGAAAATATTTCTCCTTTCTTCCATTCCTCTTTTTTATAGAATTTCATTCTTTTATCTCTTTCTAATATTTTATCTTTGGACCTGCATGTGTAGGGAGCATTCACCTTTGTCTTGTTTTTTATAATGATTTTTAGTGTAAACATTTTACTTCAAAATTGTGCATGAAATATGTTTAGAAAATGTTCCAAAATCTTGTTTATATAGTACGTTTAGCATCTTCTAATTAGTTTTAGATGGAAAAAAGTAATATGTATGCTGTGCAATTTTACAGAGGTGTCGATATAATAGTTGAAAATGGATCTATTAACTTAACTCTATAGTAGCTAACAAACATTTTCCCAAATCCCAAACTGTAGACATTTTTGTTCAGAAATATTTTTCTGATTGTGTGATCATTTGGTCAACAAAATATTTGAGGTCTGTACAAATTCTGTCATTCGAAGGAAATATTTTTAATAATAATGAACACATCAGTTTCATGTGATATTTATAATGGTTATGTGAATCTCTGGGAGAATAATAATATTGCTGAATGTGTTTCAGATTAATAATTGTATTGCACTTGGTTTGTGGAAGGTGTGGAATATATAATATGGCATTCCAAGTTCACCCTCCGCCTTTTGGCCTGCTTTGCTGGAATGCAACATATGGCTATGTCTCCATGTATCGGAGTGTGGATGGTTTCTTCCCCAGATGACTGAATATTCGGAGGAGACTTTTGAAGTGTCCATAGTTTTAATGGTGTTGATTGGTCTCTGGCTGATCTCTCCATTTGAGGGTCAGCAAGGGAAAGAAAAAATTAGCTGTGGGGCCTTCCTTCTATCCACAGTAAACTAAACCAAAATAAATGGTAGGGATGAGGAGGGAGCTCCTGCGCTGTAGCAGATCAAAAGGAGGCAGTGATGGCCCTCCTTTTCCCACTCCAAAGCCTCGTTGGTAATTTTTGTTTGCATTTATTTCTTTCCCAACCAGTCTCTCTCTCTCTTTTGTGGAACATGCAGCATTTATTCCAGTCCTTTGGTAATGGTAATTCCTGCAAATGGTGCAAATTTACAAGCGAGAATAGATAGTCCCTAGAATTGGGAGGTAAAGGAGTCCTCACATATTCCAGCTGACTCTGCAACCGTCTGCCACTGAACTCTTTGGTTTTGTTTTGAATTTTTCTGTGTGTGTATGTCTGTCTGTCTGTCTCTATCTTTGTGTGTGTGTGTTGTTTTGCAAGCCTATGCAGAAAGGCTGTTTACCCTTGGTTAGTACGGTCTGCCAAAGAATCAGTACCAGAACAGTGACCTTTTGTGTCTTGTACATATCAGCTGCCACTATGTTGTGCTGGTAGGGCTTGTAATTGATTCAGGTGTCAGTGAAGAATTTAGTAATAGAAAAGCCATGAGAATGAAATGTGATAGTTGTGAAAGTTACAATATCAGTGGTTTTGATGATAACTAGATTCACTTGAGGTTTTTTTCTTTTTGTGGATGAGGCATTGGTTTTACTGGCTCCTTTAGGTGAGCAAGGCCAGTTTTATAATCAGCACACACTTAAATGTTTTGGGTGTTGGACTTCTCTTAGGAGAGTTGTTGAATTTACAAAATTGTACTGAATTAATGCATTTTTATAGAATTGTGGCCCTCTCTTCATGAGCTTGAGACCTTCTTTTATTCCATTGAAAGTAGGTACAGCTGCAGCACGAAAAGAAATAATCAGAAACAAAATACGTGCAATTGGCAAGATGGCAAGAGTCTTCTCTGTTCTGAGGTAATTACACATTTTGTCTCTCCCCAGTAACCCTGTTATATTGGAAGAGAAAAATCTAATCCAGGCCATTGGATGTGAAGTGTTCTTCATGCAGATCCATAAGCAATAGCTTAGTTAAAATTCTGGCTTCACAAGTTGTTTTAAAAGATTGCTGGTGTTGGGGTATTTGGAGAGAAAACATTTTTATTTTGAAAGTTACCTTTGAGACCTAGAAAAAGTAGAGCATGTCTCTCTTTAATCAAACAGCTAATCACTGTGTCCTAATTACAGATGTCTGTCTGTCTGTACCTTATGAACAGATATTGAAACGACAGTTGTATAACAAAGGAGATTGGGGCTGGTTAGGAAAATGTCACGAAGCTCAGGACTATTCTGTTACAGATTTTAACACCATACACTTCTGTAGCTGCTTAGGATTCGGGCATAATCAATTTTACTCCAAAGTGTGCTTTTGCCCCAAAAACAAATAGGTCAAATAGGTATTATTTTTCAAACTTGACTCCCTCCCTTCCTTCCCCTCCCCCCCCCCCCCCCCACTTACAGAATCTGTGGGCCAAACTTTGAGCCACTTGATCACACTGATGAGCTGTTACTCTTAAGGGTAGTTTAATTAAAGCCAATAAGACCACTCATGTAAAAAAGGGGAAAGCAGTCTGACCCATAATTATTTTGCATATATATTAAGTTGTAGACAGAGGAAAAGACTAGTATCTAGCAGATAATTTCTTCCCCAGGTTGGAATGTTTGCCCATAGTTAATCCTTTGAAGTTTGAGCTGTGTTAAATCTTGACATGGATAAAACATAGCAAACATATATTTTTCCTTATTTTATTTAAATTCTTATTTAAGTGGCTTTATAGTTTTTTTTTGTTTTTGTTTTTGTTTTTTTTTAAATGTCATTGCTTTTCTTCCACCATAGGGAGGAGAGTGAAAGTGTGCTGACACTCAAGGGTTTGACTCCCACTGGAATGTTACCTAGTGGAGTGTTGGCCGGAGGACGACAGACTCTGCAAAGTGGTAATGATGTTATGCAACTTGCTGTGCCTCAGATGGACTGGGCCACATCTCACTCTTTTGCTAACACTACACATAATGCATGCAGGGAATTTCTAATGCTTTTCAGTTCTTGTCTTAGCGGCTGAGATAAGCATAGTGTTATATGTTAATCAGGCAATGTGAAATGGATACCTAACCAGGGTATAAAACTAAAAGCAAATATTTAGTAGTGTTAGACCAGTCTGAGCTTCCTTAATTTAAAAATTTTCAGGTGGCACAAGTGTCTCAGATGTGGGGTGACTGTATAGAGCTGATAATGAAATCTAGAGTCATTTGGTCATTACATTACAGAAAGTGCAATGTAATTCTTCATTTTTACTTGTCCACTTTTCATTTAAACAGTTTTATTACAGATATGTTACTAGTTTTAATTGGTAAATGTCAAATACTTTTTTGATGCTAGTATTAACAAACAGATGCAGGCTGCTGAGCTTCATTTTTCACTTCATTGACTGACTGAAATGTGCTGCGTTTTGTACCCTGGTAATTAATGCCAAAGTTTGTTCTCTATGTTGTTTGTCAAATGTTCTATGTATAATTGACTTCCCTGAATTGTCCTTGTAACATGCTGTTTCCTTCCTCTGCAGATGTAGCTGCTTTCTTAGATCTGTCTGTCTCTCTCTAGGTATAGCTGTATGTCTGTATAAGTGTTAAAATTAAACCACTTTCCCAGATACTTGTCTGTCTCTTGATGTAGAAGCAACGGTGTAGCACCTTGTTTTTGAGACTTGCTGCATTTGCTGCTGCACATTGTCTGTGCATTTTGAAGATTAATGTAATTGAAAATATTCAGTAATTGTTATAAAATCAGTTGAGAATAAAGGGATTGAATTTAAATCTTGTAAATAAGTCAAAATCAAAGGGTGTTTATTAAGTGTGCATATATTTTTGCATGAAAATAAAAAGAACTCTACACAAAATATACCTGTAATCTGGTTCATTGAATATTTTTGTAAAAGTTGATTTTTTTTTTTTTTTGTTTAAACATGGAATCAACTTTTCAGAAGACCACTACAGATTAACTAGGCATAAGAGAAATGTTATGAAACTCTTACAAAATGTGTCAAAAGGATGAAGTCCAAATTTATGTTAATTGTGGTGGATAATTAAAATATCAGGTTGGAAACTGGACTTCACACGTGCAGCACTCTTAAGCATAAATTACTTGAATGCATTCCAACTTTCTGTCTTGGGCATTTGTATAGTACTAAACACTATCTGGGCACTGATTTCTAGCAGTATTGAAAGATTTTGATATATGAACAGAAACACATTTTTACACGATCTGTTTTCCAAGAGTAGCTGCTTTTGTCATTTTGAAATTTAAATACTTATAAAGAAAAATTCAGAAATTTCAAATCAGGTTTTTTAAAACCTTTTACTGAACTTTCAATTAATTTATCAGAGCTCTTTAATAGTTTTGAAATATAAAAGTCACATTTTTTAAAATAACTTTTTGATGGGTTCATGATGTCTACAAGTTAAGTTTCTATGTTCTATTTATGTATGTGATTGTTTTGTGAATGTTGTCTATAACTAATGGTGTCTGTTCCTCAATCCATCCAGAGCATTCCAAAAGAATACATTATAGTTTCAGTTTGTATTTTTGTTGTTTAGTGAGATACTTTGTTGGGTTTTTTTTAAATTGTCTGTGTTCTAATTTCCTCTCCCTCGTTTCCCAGTTTTTCTTCATATTGCATTATAAACACCAGAGAGAGGATCAAACTGACTAGAAAAACATGTTTTGTTAACATAACACATGCAGCATATTACCACTAGAGGAGAAAGCTGGACATTTGGAAAGTATGCAAAGGGGGGGGGAAGGGTTTGGGTGTGTGTGTGTTTTTTTTCACTGACTCCAGAATGCTTTATTGCGGTATTCCTTGATACACTGAATCAATACATTAGCTATTTCATTCTTGTTTCACTGTTTCAAAATAATCCAATTGTTAACTTTTCTTAAAATATAATTTAGTTCTTACTGATCAACATGAACCAATTTATTTAGATTTTTATCTTGTACTAACTATGTATGCATCTTTTAAACAGAACCTATTAAAGATTTTAAATATAAATACAACACAGTTTCCAAACTACAAAAGGAAAAGTTCTGAAGTAAAACAACTATAATACAAACCTCACTAATTTACACTTTGTTAAATCATCGCAAAATTGGTGAACTCTGCACTTCTTGGCAAATATTTATTAGCCAATGTTACAGTGAGGTTTCACATTGAAAAGATTTCATTATTTATAAAAAATATTGTATATTTACCAGTATAGTATGAAATGTCATAAATAATTACAGCTAAACTACATTTTAGAAAATAAATGAACAAAGCCTATTTTGTAATGTATAATCCTTGCTTTTCTATTGTTTTTTGTTCCCTTGCTAGTTCACAAAATTCAGTAATGATCAATGGGTTTCCCAGTCACTCATGCTAATTAGCGAAGTTCTCTTGTGTTGATAATTGGAAAAATCATCTGTTTGCATCTGTATGCATTGTCAAAGCTCAATCTGCTTCCACTGTGTAGTTTTTATTTTAGTGGGGTTGTATGTGGTTCAAGTGATTTGGGCTGAAATTTTTTTTGAGAATAGATAGTGTATCCAGATATATTTGTAAAATTAATATTTACTCTAAGTACAAACACAGATATAAATAAACCAAATTAAGCATTTTGAATTGGAGCTTAAGAAATGTAATTTGGACCCAACTTCAGATTTTTGGCAAGAAATACCTACAATCAGCACTGTTTCATTTTGAGATCAAACAAAAAGTGGGCACAACAGTCCTTAAAGGGACAAGAAACTCTGTACTAAGTTATTAGACCAGACTATGATGTTTAAAAAAAAAAAAACCAGATGATATTAGTACCCTGTCAATGTACAGCTATACCTGAAATAATTTGTTCAGAGTTGGCCCCTTGGGGAAGAGCTGATTGTCTGGTATAGAATGCAGCATAGGGCACCTAAAATGATACCCAGTCTAAAGTATCTAAATTGTGAGGAAGGGTTAAACTGATTCTCTTTGCAAAATAAAAGAGACCGAGGTGTAACAACATAAATTCTAGGCATCATGTAAAGGGGTATAGTCAATAGACATATTTATTGCTGATAAGAGCAGAGGAAACAACCTGAAAATTAGAGTAAATTGGGAATACCAGCATAACTATATCACACAAAAGGAAGTGAGCATATTAACCACTTGAGAAACACCTGGATTCATTTCTGGAGGAGGGGTTCAGAGGAATTCAAGGTTGTTGGTACTGAGATAAATTTTTAAAAGGGAAGGTACTTTGGGCAATATTGCCTTTGTCTGTTTGTAACAATTATTATTTGAAGTGGAGTTAAGCATTTAATAGTATATTGCTTACATGAGCAAATTCAGGCAACTTTATTTCACTTGTGCTTCATTACTTTAATGATGCTGTAAGATATAACTTTTCTAATGCCGTTTATTCAGCGCAATGAAGTTGTCACCATTTATTTGAATTAGGGCTGTCAATTAACTGCCATTAACACCTGGGATTAACGCACAGCACAATTAACACGTTCATATTTTTAACACACGTTAATCACAGACCCTCTGGGCGGGAGGGCAGCATGAGCTGCTCTGAGAAACCTGTTTGGTCAGGCGCAGTAACACAAGCTGCCACCAGAGGGTGGGAAGAGAAGAGGCTACAGAAAGTAAGGTAGTTCTGTTTTTACTTTAAAAACGCAGGGATGAGGACGGTCAGGGGCTCACCGGAGCGCACGCGCACACACACACCCCGCAGGGCTCACTGGAACCACCCTCCCCATGCCTCCCAGGGCTGGGGCTGACCCCCCCACCCCCACCCACTCTGTGCCACCTGCAGCTGGGGCTGAGTCCCATGCTGCCCGCAGCTGGAGCTGTCCCGCTGAGCTCTGCACTGCCCACGGTGGGATCTCCCCCTCCCAGCCCTGTGCTGCCCACAGCTGGGGCTGACCCCTCCCACCGTGCTGCCCAAGGCTGGGACTGACCCTCATCCTGAACTCAGGGGCAGACCCCCCACCCCCGAGCCCTGTGCCGTCCGCAGCTGAGGCTGATCCCTCCTTCTGTGAGCCACCTGCCCCCTGTGGCGGGGGCCCCCCCCCCCCCCCCGAGCTCCGCGCCGCCCAGGGGTCAGCTCCGAAGCCAGCACTGCCCGCCAGCAGCAAATTTCTCCAATTTCCTGCTGGCGGGCTCTGCTGCCTTCAGCTGATCCCCAGGCAGCAGCCACCTCTCTCTACTCTGCCTTGGAGCTGGGACAAATACCCAGTTTTGGAGAAGAAGTAGGGACGGCCGGGACAGAGCTGAAAAAGGGGACTGTCCTGGCCAAAACAGGACATATCGTCACCGTAGCCAGCCCGAGCCCTGTTGTTCCTGGCTGACCCCTCACACCTGGGACCAACCCCCCTGAATCGTGCCCATTTGCGCCGAGCCGGCCGCTCACTCCAAGGGTACCCCCCTGGCGAGCTCAGCCTCCCTGCACCAGCTTCTCCTCCCCTGCAGTATGAGGAGTCCCTGAGGTAAAAATCCACCTTCCCTTGCAAACAAGGGCTCACTCAGCTGAAGGGAGCCCTCCTAGCTCAGTAAAAGGAGGCGAGCCCAGTACCAGAAACCACCCTTCCAGAAGCAGCAGCAAGACACCTCCCTCACCCTCCTCCTGCACAAGTTATTGCTTGCTCCTCCCCATTGTCCTCCCAGACCCTCCTCCTGCACAAGTTATTGCTTACTCCACCCACCCCGTCCTCCCCCAACACGGAATGCTTGTTTGTCTGAGTAATTGGCTGAACAAGAAGTAGGATTGAGTGGACTTTAAGATTAAGCTTGATAAGTTTATGGAGGGGATGGTTTGATGGGATAACGTGATTTTAGTCAATAGGTCAATAACGTGCCATCGCTGGTAATTAGTATCAATGGTCAATGCGGGTCTGGCTGGAGAATCTTGCCCGCATGCTCGGGGTTCTGCTGATCGCCATATTTGGGGTCGGGAAGGAATTTTCCTCCAGGGTAGGTTGGCAGAGGCCCTGGAGGTTTTTTGCCTTCCTCCGCAGCATGGGGCAGGGGTCGCTTGCTGGAGGATTCTCTGCGACTTGAAGTCTTTAAATCACGATCTGAGGACTTCAACAGCTGAGTCAAGGGAAAGAATTATTCCAGGAGTGGGTGGGTCAGCTTTTGTGGCCTGCATCATGCGGGAGGTCAGACTAGATGATCATAATGGTCCCTTCTGACCTTAAAGTCTATGAGTCTCTCTATGAGACTTGTAGGCTCTAAAGTTTTATTTTATTGTTAAGTGCAGTTATTCTTTTTTACATAATTCTACATTTGTAAGTTCAACTTTCATGATAAAGGGATTGCACTACAGTACTTCAATGAGGTGAATTAACATTTCTTTTTTACAGTGCAGATGTTTGTAATAAATATAAAGTGAGCAGTGTACACTTTGTATTCTGTGTTGTAATTGAAATCAATATATTTGAAAATGTAGAAAACATCCAAAAATATTTAAATAAATGGTATTCTATTATTGTTTAACAGCGCGATTAATCGCGATTAATTTTTTAATCGCTTGACAGCACTAATTTGAATGGGAGTTAGCATTCTGATTAACTGAGGTCCTGATTCAGCAAGAAACTTAAGCACATGCCTAACTTTAAGCTTGTGAGTAGTCCCAGTGAAATCAGTTGGACTGATCAAGTACTTTGGTGATCATAGCCCTTGGATACCACTCTGATCGTTACTTAGAGGAATGGGAAGATACTTTTTTATTGGCCTAGGTGTTGCATCAGCGCTGACTTTTTATCAAGAGGGGAGTCTTAGAACTGCGGAAGATATAAAATATCATGCCACCTGTCCTTGAATGTCCCCACTTAGAATCCCCAGTGACGCTAACTGAGAATTTTGCTTCAATAAGGATTTCAGAGTTGGATCTATTAATATGCTGTGGTTCTGTTGCTAGGTGTATCAGGGTTTATTAAGGATTTGACTTGTAACTTAGCCCTGGTCTACACTGGGGAGGGGAAATCGATCTAAGTTATGCAACTTCAGCTATGTGAATAACATAGCTGAAGTCGACGTACTGAGATCTACTCACCGCGGTGTCTTCACTGGGGTGAGTCGACTGCTGACACTCCCCCGTCGACTCCGGCTGCGCCTTTCAGCCTGGTGGAGTACAGGAGTCGACGGGAGAGCACTCGGGGGTCAATTTATCACGTCTAGACTAGACGCGATAAATCGACCCCCGCTGGATCGATCGCTGCCCGCCGATCCGGTGGGTAGTATTAGACATACCTTTAGAGAATCTGAGTAAAAATTTTACAAATTGTTTTTATTGTGTTGTATTTTAAAAGCAATTATATTTTCTAATCAGTTTGTTCCTTTATGCTCAGTGTAACAAACTGCCTTTCTTATTTCAAATCAATTATATATATCCTGAGATCTCTCTGGAATAACGGGGAAGTAGAATTAATTAGGTAATAGGTTTTGAAATCTGTACATATGACAAAACTACATAATTTACAGATGCGAAGCAGTATCCATGATCTTTTAAGAAAAAGATTGAAAACAAAGGCGTCATGGGTAACAAGAATGATGAAGAGAGGTTTAGTGCTGTATTTATGTGGCAAACTGGCAGAATAAAAAGATAAGAAGGAATTTTATGTTTGGTTAGCTTTTAAGATATTCCTGAAAGTAATTTAAATTTTGCTGTTTGGGAACAGAAATTTTTTTTTGTCATAAACATGGAAAATAACCATTCACACAACTGGCTCTAATCCTGAGATATCTTCTCTTTGCATTTGAGGACAGGAAGCTTTTTGTAACTCTAAATATAAAGGTTGTAAAAGTACTGTATTATGCATACAAGGTATTAATACAGATGACTGTTTTATAAGACACATTTTCCAAAGCAACACTGTAGAAATTGTAATTATTTGTACACTATGATTTTAAATCATAATATAGGTAATATATATATATTTATTTTCTATTTACTTTCTTATTCAAATTATACTTCACTAATTTAAAGAATTCTGAAAAACTATTCTGATCGAATCACAAATTAATCATTTCTGTCTTGCTTCCCCAAGATTTACTTTAATACCTATTCCATTCCAATTTCTTTTTTGTTAAGAATCAGTTTAGCAAACAAGTTGTTAGTACTGAGTAAACCGTCTGTTGAATGGAGAAACTTCTTAAACTTCTGGGTGCCACATTTCAGGAAAGATGTAGACAAATTGGAGAAAGTCCAGAGAAGAGCAATAAAAATGAGTAAAGGTCTAGAAAACATGACCTATGAGGGAAGATTGAAAAAATTGGGTTTGTTTAGTCTGGAGAAGAGAAGACTGAGAAGGGGACATAAGTTTTCAAGTACATAAAAGGTTGTTACAAGGAGGAGGGAGAAAAATTGTTTTTCTTAACCTCCGAGGAAAGGACAAGAAGCAACGAGCTTAAATTGCAGCAAGGGCGGTTTAGGTTGGACATTAGGAAAAACTTCCTAACTGTCAGAGTAGTTAAGACTAGAATAAATTGCCTAGGGAGATTTTGGGATCTCCATCATTGGGGATTTTTAAGAGCAGATTGGACAAACTTGTCAGGGATGATCTAGATAATACTTAGTCTTGCCTTGAGTGCAGGGGACTGGACTAGATGACCTGTCAAGGTCCTTTCCAGTTCTATAATTCTATGATTCTAAATGACTGTTTTGGAGGTAGGATTGATGGAAGGGAGATGCACAGAATTACTTATGATCATTAGTGAAATTTACTCAGTTTTTCACTGTAAAGATTTAGTAATAAGTGGTTTATACAGGAAGGCTGTACTAAAAAAAGATGGCTAAGGTCTTGGTAGTCTTATTAGACCTAATAATTTTTCATTAAGGCAGACAACTTTGTAGATTGCATAGTCATATTTTGTACAAAATATGAACTTGGAGAATCCTTAAATATAAAAAGTTACAGCTGTTTACACAGCTACTTAACTTTAGAAACACTAACTGGTCAATCAGGGCTATGTCTACACTACCGACCCTGTGCCACTGTATGGTCTCCCATGTAGCTGCTCTATGCTGATGGGAGAGAGCTCTCCTATTGGCATAATTAAACCACCCCACAATAAGCGGCGGTAGCTATATCAGCGGGAGAGCGTCTCCTGCCAACATAGCACTGTCCACACTAGCACTTCTGTTGGTGAAACTCATGTCGATCAGGGAGGTGGTTTTTTCATACCCTTTACCGACAAAAGTGCTAGTGTAGACATAACATAGATCTTTGAAATGTTGACCTTGTAAATTCATCCATCCACCAAAGTATATGAATGTGTTTGTCCAAAGCTCCTCCAGCTATAAACATCATGGTTTACTTCCCTAAATGTGAGTTGCTGTTTGGCAGTTTGTAAATGTGACCTGTTAGATTTTGTTCGTATGCTCTAATATCTGAATTTCGTTTCATGAATTCAATTTGAATCACAGTATCGCCTATTTGCTCAGAATTCAATGCTAAAATCCAAGTACTGAGTTCAGCTTCTGAGTGCAAAAGATCTGTGCAAGGACCATTGTGTCAAACATTAAATAAAAAGATAAAATCCACTTGTACTAAATTAGTATTTTGTCTTACTAATAAAACACTGATAGTCTTAACTTTGCTCCTTTATAACATCTTTCTTGGTAACATAGAGTCCAGTAAAGTGCTATGGACCTTCAAAGAATTTGTAGAACCTAGTTGAAACCAAAATATGCCCCTAAACTTTACAGTATTTAGGGTTGTATGTTAGTTTATGTAAAGAAATAATCGACCAATTATATACGATTAGGTAGATTAAGTTGCATTATATGAGTGTTGCATTTGATAAACTGTCACTTGAGATATAGGAGTCACTTCACTTCAGTTTCAAAAAAAGTCTTAACTTTCACTGTAAAATATTTGCAATCAGATCTGGGCTTGGGTGATATATTAAATTGATCATTGCCTTTTCTGCTATGCGATATTACACTCTTCATCTTTCTCATTCATTTTGCATGCATCTGCTCACTTCTGTACAGCCACAGTAGAGGCAATTGAGGCTGAAAAAGGTATGATCAGAGTCTTTGCCAGCAGCAAAGATCTGTGGTGTCTGGGCGGGAATTCAAAAGTATTCTGTGTGCATGTGTCTTACATTCAACTTGCACAACCAGAGATGAATCAACTGTATTAATTCATCCTTTTTACATGTAACATTCATTTCTTGCCTTAGGGTAATAACTTCCTTTAATAATGTTTCAGAGAAATCATTTTGTTTTTTCTCCAGTTTCTTTACAAAATGTGCAATAGTTTTTTTGCTTTTTATTTGTGTAAAGCATGTTGTGATATGTGGTTTGTGTCTTGACGACTTTAAAAAGTGGTAGTGTTGAATTTTATTTTTTCTGAATTAAACTGCAGATATGTTTTGAGTTGGGGGTGGGGGTTATTTATGCATGTTTCTTTTGATGAAGTTTATTTTTAGTGGCTTGAAACCTAATCTTGTCATCATTTTCCATAACACATCTGGTAGTGCAAGACCTATCATTACAGTGTTCCTATTTTTACTATGTGATTTTGAAGGTAGTATGCTGACCAAATTTGTTTATAGTCTGTATAAACACACCTGACAATGAAAGGCATAGCAAAATACAGGGGTTGCCAGTGCTGCTGTACCAAATATGTTGCTGTACAGGCACCCTTTGTTAATGTCGTTACAACTCCATACAATTTTAGGGTATGTAAATAAAAGCCTTTTACATACACATTTTGATTTCCTATATCACAATGTTAAATGAAGTGAATGACAAACAGCATAGCACTTGGGAGACCCTCCTTAGTATGTTTCAAATTTGGTCGCAAAACACCATTTAATGACTACTTTTTTTATATTATGGAAATCAGATATCCAAAAATGTTACCAAGAGCCAAATTCTGTTCCGTTGTAATCAGTGGATACTGCATGCACACATAAAACAGAAAATTTTGTTCCTAAGACTTCAGGCTTTTCATATGGTCAGCCATTTTTACATCTAAATGCAGCTGAGTAAGAAGGCATTTCCTATTTCATTTAAAATGATGTGTAGAAGAGTAATATCTAGTTTCCTGTTTAAAGCACTGCCCAACTGATGACTTCTAAGACTGGTCATGTCCATTTCAACCATCCACATGATTAGAACAGAGTTAAAGCCATATTCTGCAGTTTTGCCTGCATGGAAACTGCAGGATCAGGACGTTGATTTGTATGCAAAATCTGAAGGCTTTTTTTTTTTTAAAACACTTGTGCTGCTTTGCCTTCACTGCACTTGCTGATCTGCTTATTGACATTCCATTGAAGTGAACGGGATGTTAAGATGAGCCTGATACACACAGCAGCAAAGCAGTTGTTAGCACTGATCACACCAGGAGTGCTCAGCAACAAAGTAGGTTTAAGCCACCTCGATTCTTACCTGAAAAATATTTGCCATATACTATTTTGATTGTCAGTTGAAATCATGATTGCCATTGAACATTCCAGGAAAGCACATTAGATAAGCTTTTACTAATTCAGTTGTAGAGCCATAAAAGTTCCTTTGGCTAATTTCTTAGCTGTCTTTTAAAATCATTTTATTAGAAAAAGTATATACTTTCAACTTATTTTTCTGTTACTGACCTATGAAATTTGCATTTTGTTAAGCAATACGAGGATTTTCTCCGCAACATAAAATCTGCAGTTTTGAAGAAGCAAAAGGTTTGGATAGGATCAATGAGAGAATGCCACCAAGAAAAGATGCTCTTCAGCAAGATGGTATTAATTCTGTAAACACAACAAATGCCAATGGAAACAATGGAACTGGCAACAACAATGTACAGTGACCACACCAACTTCTGGTTTTACTCGTATGTCTTGCCTGAGAATTCCTAGATTACTGCTTTTTGACATGACAACAGATGAAATAGCCAGGGGATCAATCAGTCAAATTGACTTCTTAATATGATGTGGAAAACGTAACTTGATCCCGCTGAAGACAAACCATCATGCTTTTGAGGCAACAGCCCCTCTCTATACGTGATGACGGAACATCTGTGAGCATGCTTCATATATTTACAGAAATTCCAACATTGCTGGCTGAATATTGAGGAGAGCTATGGGGAAATGGTTGGGCTGTTATCAGTAAAGCACATCTAGACTAGCATTTTATGCTTATCATAGTCAACACTTTAAGTTTACAAAATGGGATTTTCTTTTCAGCAGAGCTAGTTTGTTTGTTTGTTTGTTTTTCAATCAGACTTTCAAATACAACCCTAAGAGCTACTATTTATTAATGGATATTGGTTTCATGAAGTGTCTTTAAAAACATAGATTAGAATAGTCTTTAAAAAATCTGAGGCTGCAAAAACTGTATGTTAAATAAATGGAAAAAATGCCAAAAATCTCAGTTGGTCATTCTGTAAAATGCTGACCTCAGGTGTACTCCTTAGATGTTGCTAATTCTGTATTATATTCACTGTATTTTTTAGTTAAAGCTTATCAGAAGATTTCTATGTAGGAATGTTTATTACTTGAACACAGATTTTAAAGTATTTAATGTAGAAACTTTTATGCCCAGCTTTTGAGACTCTCCCCACACCTTGAATTTAAAATATATATAAATAAATTTTAGAAGTCTGAAAAATAATGCAATTGTTAATTTTAAGGTACTTTTAATTGAACTTTGTACATTATGTTAAAGTACATTTTGATTCATATCAAGTCTGTAAAGCTTGGCATTGTATTTCGTGTATGCATGTTTTCATTTTGCAAATATTTAATATATAGACCTCTGATGTACAGGAACAACATCTATAGGTTATATAGATGTTATGGGTACTTTTACTTTATTGTGAGTATTAAAGATGCTTAAATAGCTAATAATCACTGGGCAGGCTGAATAGCTGCAAGCTTTTTATTATTTTTCTTAATTCTGTAAAGGAAACTGAAAATGTTATTGAAATATTTATGCAGTACATAAGCAATTGTTCTGTTCAGTTGTTAAGGCATTAGTGAAAGTGTAAAATCGAGACTGCATGTTTTTTTAGCTACAGGACTGCTTGGTTAAACTAAAAATTGAAACCATATGCTGATTTGTTCACAAATAATGAACTGTACTGTTTGCCACTGTACTTTGTTATATATTTTGACATTTGCTACCTACCTTTCTCATCCCCTGGAACACAACTTGAAACTTAAGTCACTAGAGTTCATCTCCCTTTTTGTTTGCCATAAAGTACAATCTCTAGAAACCCCTATCTAAGTTGAAAATTTTATGCATGTTCTGAAATATTCAAGTATTTTATAAACAGTAGCACACAATAAATTTTGTGCATGGGCTGCTGCTTCTAACATCGTGTTTTTGTTTTATTATTTTGAATAGTATTTTTCTAAATCGTTTTAAATTGGCAGAAAAATGGATATAGTGTAAATGGTCACTTAGTTCAGCTTTAAAGCAATATAATTGAAGCTTAAATTGTCATCTTGAATTTCTGCTTCCATTTATTTTGCTAATTTTCGTTTAGCGAGTTCTTGCAAATAAAATACTTCAGAATTTTTCTCGACATTAAATTTGACATCCAATGATGATTTGTACAAACCTACAAGGAAGGTCAATATTAGGGTTCACTCAAGTTTTTTTTAAAAAGCTGTTCATTATTGATGCCTTTTGTATTTGCTCAATGGTTGTGAATGACCATTTGTGATGTCAAGTAAGGTGGCTTGAGAGTCAATAGTTGATAATATGGTAAGGTTGAATCTTGCTAGTCTGTTTTGGTTGAAGGTAAATGAGAAAATCTACTAAAAAAGACTATAGTATATTCTGAACTATAAACCTATTCTGGTTTTACTTTATTTATTTTAGATGCAGTTTAACTGGAAATAGTGATGAACAATCTGAACACAGAAGACCAAGTGACTGACAAAGGTAAGTGTTATCAGTAGACATAATTCATGGGCTATGTAGTCTCTGATATGTGACACTGGGACAGAGCAAAATTTGCACCAGTATCATAAACGTATAAATAGGGGCCTGTCAATTTCATGGTCATAGGATTTTAAAAATCATAAATTTCATGATTTCAGCTATTTAAATCTTAAATTTCATCATGTAATTGTAGGGATCCTGACCCAAAAAGGAGTTGTGTGTGGGGAAGGGGCACAAGGTTATTGTAGGAGGGGTTGCAGTACTGCTACCCTTACTTCTGTGCTGCTGGCAGTGGCGCTGTCTTCAGAGCTGGGCAGCTAGAGAGCGGTGGTTGCTGGCCAGGAGCCCAGCTCTGAAGGCAGAGCCGGTGCACTGCTGCTGGTGGCAGAAGTAAGGATGGCATGGTATGGTATTGCCACCCGTACTTCTGTGCTGCTGCTGGCAGGACGCTGCCTTCAGGGCTGGGCGCCTGGCCAACAGCCCCTGTGTCGCCAAGCTCTGAAGGCAGAGCAGAAGTAAGAGTGGCAATACCATGACCCCTCTAAAATAACCTTGTGACACTCCCCCTGCAACTCCCTTTTGGGTCAAGACCCCCAATTTGAGAAACGCTGGTGTCCTGCCATGAAATCTGTATATAGTATAGGGTAAAAGCACACAAAAGACCAGATTTCATGGAGGGAGGGAGGGACACCAGATTTCATGGTCTGTGACGCATTTTTCATGGCCGTGAATTTGGTAGGGGCCTAGGTATAAAAATTTAACCTAGACGATGGTCTGCCAGTGCTGCCTTTTTGATGGTGTGAATTGGAAAAATCCACCAATCCTCAGCCAATTGTCTTTAACTGATTGGTTCTCTGTGACCAGTTTTGATAAGGTAGTATTCCACACATGCGCGAAATATAATACAATTAAAACCTCATACTCTGTGAATACAATCCCCAGGCTTCGGGTGATCCCAGCATGTGTGGCGAGCAACACCAAAGCCTAATGTAATTTGAAAATCTTAAAAGCCTGTTAAAAATAGATATGCTTTATTGCAGAGATTCCCAAACTGGGGTTCGTGAACGCCTGGGGGTTTGCGAAATGTTACAGGGGGTTCTTGGGAAAGAAATCCCTAATGGCGGACAGAGCTGTCCCTAAAAATCCTGGGCAGCATCGGGCCAGCAGCCCAGAGCCCCTGGATTTCCAAGAGCTAAGCAGATCAAAGCAAGCCTATCTATCACACTGAGGAGATTTAAACTTCAAGACTCCTTATAAGAAATGGAAAGGGAGGTGGATATTTTTTGCTGTTTTTAAAATGAAATAGGCAGCTAATGTTGTTTTTAAAATTATTATGAAGAACAAGTTTAAGCTTTGTTGTAACTGCGTTGTTTGCCTGGACTGCTCAAGACCTGAATGCTTGTGTAGGAGGAACTCTTTGAGTTGACTTCTTAAATACTTTCCTGCTGTTTCACATCTGATACTCTTTGATGAAACATAGGAACCTTGTCTTATAACAGGCTTATTCAAAGTGATGCAACCTACGAAAGTGAGATCTTGGAAGAGTGTTGCCGTTTTCATAATGTAATAAAAATACTGCAATGATTAATAATAATAATAAATAGTGTGTAATAATCATGTCATAAAAACAAATTGTGTATTTCCAAGATCACTGCTTTTATAATTTATACTCCGGTAAAGGAGATAATCCCTGGAAATATTCATTTTTAGGAGGGGGTTCGCGAGACTTGACATTTTCGTGAAAGAGGTTCACAGGTTGTTAAAGTTTGGGAACCACTGCTTTATTGAGATTGTTTTTGCCTGAATCTCAACTTGCTCTGTGGATCACTACTTTACCAGAACACCTTTAGGCAGAGAAATCTGCCTCTGGGTGGGTAACTGGTTTTTAAGAAGGTAATCCTTTCACATAAATGAAGATGTCCTCCATCTTATCTCTGAAAAACATTCTTCCAGTAAAAGGCAGATAAAGGAGCAACTCCTGAATATGCCTGAGACTGAATACTCTGAGCTGTGTATACTCCCAATAGTGTCCCAGTCAGATGCATTAAACATCTCTCAGTGGATGCATTGTCATCTCTATTGTTGTATGCAGTGTTGTTGTAGCCATGTTGGTCCCAGGATATTAGACAAGGTGGGTGAGTGTCAGAGTCACCGGGTCAATGCTCTGGAACTACTCCCTATGAAGCCAGCCAGGAGTCTGGGGAGCCTCCTCTCTCTGAGCATACTGTCGCCAGGACAAGAAGCTTACACAGCTTCGACCTTCTTGGGTCTGACCTTGGAACATTCGGCATTCCCTTCCACACCATGTGCTTCTCGCAGCAAGTCCGCCCTGGCGGGTTTCCTGGGGAAGGCAGAGGGCCCTGCCCCTCAACTCCACAGTCAGTGACTCTCAGCCAGCCAGTAAAACAGAAGTTTATTATTTGACAGGAACACAGAGTAGAACAAAACTTGTTAGCACAGAAATCAGTGACTTTCAGCCAAGTCCACCTTGGGGAGTCCTGGGCCAAAAGCCCTGGACTCCCCCTCTTCCAGTCCCCCCCAAGCAGTCTGCCAGCTTCCAGTGACCCGACCTCAGATATCCCCATTGCTCCTCCTCCTTGTCTTTGTCTCACTTCCAGGGCAAAGAGTTACCTGGTCGTCACCTGGTTGCATCCCCCTACTAGGTCTCAGGTTACGAAGGGCACTGGTCATAGCATACATGCAGGCAGCTGGGGCAGCCTCACCTGCCCCAGAGGGTCTCAGCCAAAGTCACACACCCCTATTCCCATCACCGAGGTATTGGTGCGGCACACAGTATTCATGCAAAACAGTAAAGCTCACATAGGCTAAACAGTAAGACTCACATACAACACAAAAAGGGGAAATCCCCACTTCCTCACAGTGAGATAATATCTTTTATTGGACCAACTTCTGTTGGTGAGAGAGACAAGCTTTTGAGTTACACATAGCTCTTCTTCAGGTCTAGGAAACGTACTCAGAGTGTCACAGCTAAATAGACGGTGGAGCAGATTGTTTAGCATAAGTAGTTAACACATATTTCATAACTTAAATTCATAACTTCACTAGACACTAAAAATCATGGACTGAATAGAGACTGGATTTATGGCTTGTTACAACAATCTGTAACCCACTAACAAGCCCCCCCCAGTGTGAGCCCGAATGTCTACACAGCAATTTATCAGCCCTGTGGCCTGAGAGTCAGCTGATTCAGGCCATCCACAGTTTTTTTTTTTTTTATGCCTATGTAGACATACTCTTGAGTACATTTCCCAGGCCTGAAGAAGAGCTCTTTGTAAGCTGGAAAGCTTGTCTGTCACCGACAGAAGTTGGTCCAGTGAAAGATATTACCTCACCCACCTTGTCTCTCTTGTCATCTCCATACATTTGATCTTCAGGATGAGGTTTTTTGTTTGTTTTTGATGCCCTCCTGCTTATTTTGGGGATGAAAATCTGAACTCTAGCACCATCCAGTCACATTTCAGCAGGAAATCCTTCTGATTTGTCAATGTGAGTGTTCAGCTTTGTCAGTTTCTAAATGTGTTTATCCACATACCTGTCACATTACTGCCCCTGCTTCCAGAAAGCATCCAGATTTGGCCCTGTCTAAGTGCTATCTATTGCCAGACTGCTGTAGAACAGGTGTGAATAAAACAAAGCTGAATTTCAGTGTGTGGTGGTGCTTAAACATTGAGAGAGTGGGTTTGAAAAGCCTGTTCAATCAAGCAGAGCGAGGCTGCATGTTACTGTCTACTCCTGAGAAACACCTAGTTCTAGGAATACACCTAACTCTGTCCTTGTGTCTCAGAGCAGTTCTCCAAAGTTAATATATAGCCTGAACCTAACAAATTAGGGAAAATAAGTTTCCAGAGGGTAGGAACTGTCCCTTCAGCTCATTCTACTGAAGGTATAGGGGATATGTGAAATCTTTTCTGAGAAATCACATTCCAACTCAGTCTTATCTCACTGTACTGCGAACTTCTCTAATAATGCAAAAGGAGAAGGTAGAAGAGTTAACCCTCATGCAGTAAAAGCATGCATGATGCCCATAGTTCAGGAGAGGACATACACATCAATGCCAATTAAATTTAAAAAGCCACAGATCTTGAAGCCCCAACATTGAGATCAAGCATGAGTTGACATCTTTAGCAAAGACTTTTCTGCCTTAATTAAATGTTCATGATGCTCTTATACCTGAGACTGTTCTGTCTTGATTCTCGGAGAGGGAGAAACTACCACCTTTTTGCAGGAGCCACACACAACTCCAGTTAAGGGAATAATTGCAAATGACATTTTGATGAAAATCTTATCTTCCCTTTGCAGAGTTTAATTGATCATAAGACTCTGAATCCAGAACATACAGAAATCCTGAAAGTGGATTGCCAGCTCTTCTCTAATTGTGCATCCAAGATGCTGATGTAGAAAAATTTAGATGTCATGTGTACTATCGATGCGGTGTTATGCCTTGGCTGCTATATCTGATGGCCTAACCCACAAAACAGGAGAGTGCAGCCTAGTGGTCAGAATCCTTTGGGCTACCCTTGCTTTCAGAGCGCGTGACCTAGCAATCAGTGTTCTTTGGGCTACTCTTGCTCACAGGGCAGCATGACCTAACAGTCAGAGCAGACTGAACTACTACGCAGGGTCACAGGCCCTCCAGCAGGGTGGAGCACCAAACAGTCTGGCTAGCTCAGGCCCTCAGGCAAACGCAGGCCTTTTGGCCTTAGGTAGGGAGGCTGTCCCCCGCAGGGGTGGGGTGGCACTACGGGGTAGGGGGACCTGGGCCCACCCTACTCCACCGGTCCCAGCCCAGGGCCCTAACAGCGGTGGATGGTTCCACCACTGGATCAGCGAGGATCCAGCCAAAACACGCTGACGGGTTTCCTGGTCCTATTTCCCATGAGTCACTTCCTACCCGGTCTTTCAGTGCTGCAGTCCTCTGGGTCCCTGGGGTTGTTGGCTGGCGAGATCTCTGTCAGCTCAGTTCCCTTCCACGTCTCCGCAGGCAGTCCGGGGTCTGCCTGGGGTTCGGGGTGCCTGGCCTCTGGGGATTGGTGCTCCCGTAGCTCTCTAGAGGAAGCTTGCAATACACATCCTTTGTCCTCGGCAGTCCAGCCCAAGTGAGCTAGGCTGCTTCCCTTTACACCCTGTCTCCATGCTGAGCATGCCCAGCAGGGGTGGAGGGGTGGGGCTTCCTCAGCCTGCAATGCACAGTTAACCCCTATAGAGCCAGTGTGGGATAGATACACCCTGTCACAAGCACCTTCCGAATTACAATGCTTCCTGGATACTTAAACTTACAACTTAAACTTTTCTCCCGTCAGAAACAAAGAATTAAAACCTAACTATTAATGTCCTATAAATCTCTCACACATGCACTCCACCAGGAATCCTTAACAATCAAACCCAATAATCAAGAATCAGTTAAAAAGACATTCCACTGAGTTTATTCTAGAGATTTGGAGTTTCATGTTAACGAGCCTGTTCCTTTACTAGTGTTGTGGCCTGACCTCTGATGGTTACCGCAGAGAAACTCTCTCTCACTGGACATGAGATGAGTTCTGAAGATCTCGCTCAGTTTTAGAAAAGTTACCAATTTGTTTTGAAGGTTGTAACTATGAACAGAAAATCAATAAGACCTTTGTTGCTTAGTGCCTTAAATATTACATCTCGTTAGCCTAGAACCAGCTAAAATGGCTAGGGCCAAAATTGTTAAATGCTGTTCTGTAAGAAGCATAGCAGTGCCCTAAATTTGCTGAGCCGTCTGGTCACTGATTCATCAAACATTACTAGTTGGATTTGTCCTAGTTGCTGATAGTTGTTGGTTATTAATAATAATCTCTAGCTCTTATATGGTCCCTTTCATCAGTAGATCTCAAAGCCGTTTACAAAGATGCTAAGTATCCCTGTTTCACAGACAGGAAAGTGACTTGCCCAAGGTCACCCAGCAGGCCTGTGGCAGAGCCAGTAATTGAACCCAGGTTTCCATGCCCAGTCTAGTGCTCTATCCAGTAGCCCTCACCACTGTAATGTAAGCTCTCATCTCCTTTAGCTTACTGCTTGCAGTATCCACTGGTTGTCTGTTCCATTCCTGTGCTTGGAGCAGGGATGGCTGTCGCTTTTATGTTCCCTGTATTTGGCTGTATAGAGACCTACCTGGACCTCAGTGTAAGTTAGAGCAGTCTCAGGGCTGTTCATAATCTAGTTACGGGCCTGGGAAATGAACAATAGCTGTAGTCTAGTACGTTCTAGCCACATGTCCAATCCTTCTCCTACACTGGAGCGGAGGGGCTGGTGCAGAGTCCGCGTGCCATTTTTACACTGGCTGGGGATGGGTTGTATTCTCAGAGGCTATTGCTGCCCATTATGAGTACCGTAAGGGGGCTTTAGTGTAACTGAGAATAAGGCCCAAAATGTTTAGCATGTGTTATGGTAATGGGCCATCGTCTACCACTTTATGGCAGACTTCCAAGCAGTTGTTTTTTCAGATCTGTGAAAAGACTTGCTGTCATCTAGTGATCTGAACTGGAAACTGAATCCTCATTTATGCTATACTGTAAATTCTAGTGGTGTGTGTATGTAACCCCATCATCCAAAATTACTGTTTACTCATTTATATTATTTTCATTAACAAAAGTCCATTTCAAGGCTTCTCTGTAAAAGTCGCTGTTGCCTTGTAAGTATATTGAGCCACGAAAATGTCTCACTTAACTAGATCTCTAGTGGAATGTCTCCAGCCAGGTGTGGCTATTTTTCTTTTAATTGGAGCTCTCTTGGCGCTCCTGCCGCAACTGGCCCCGCATGCGGCATTGGAACCGGCTAAGGCTCGCTGTGAAGGCAAGCCTGCCGGAAAGGCCTCGCATAAGTCAAGAGAGCGCCGCCAATCTCCAGAATCAAGGCAGAGCCCTAGATCGCCACGTCCTTGGTCTCCACATTGGCCCAGGTCTCTGGCTCACCAATATGCACCGCGCTTCCGGTCTCCGCCTTCGCGCTGGAGCTTGCCCTTCACGGTCATGACAGGAAAAAGACGATCGCTCCACAGTCAGCAACGGTCGTCGTCGCACCGTCAGTCACTGTTGCCGAGACCTCAGGGATGCTCCCCAACACGGTGCCACTCTCCATGCTCCCAGCACTGGTTGGACCGTTCCTGGCACCGGTCACCTGCGGAGATGGTTAGCTGCCAGACCCAGGCTTTGATGGCCCCGCCCTGGTCACCGGAGGACGAGGACTTCTGCGGCTTGGAGAAGTAGTTCAACCCCTTGCCTAGACAGCAGTTCAATTGGGCTCCGCAGAGTGCATGTGCTGCGGCGATGCCGACCTGGCAGCAAGGCTAGTGGCCGATACAATGGCCTTATTGGAACACTTGGGGCATACCTATTATGCAGGTGGCCCTATCCCACCAGCCTTCTCTCGCTGTGTTGGACAAACCCAGGACAAAACCAGAGGCACCAGGATCGGTGCAATCACAAGCCTGCAAGGGTGCTGAGCACTGTTGGCCTCCACTGAATTCAGAAGGAGTTGAATGTTTTATGTGTTGTACAGGAGCAGCTTATTCATCAGCAACAGCTGGCTGTAACTGACCCACCTTAAACTAGGGGTATGTCTACAAAGAAACCTAGGTCAACATACTGCGGTGGTGTGCATCCTCACCAGGAACACTTTCACCCACCTAAGAGAGGCAGTGTGGGGAGCTGAGAGCCTGGTCGCTCTGCCAGGAGTGAGGGGGAAGCTGGCCTGGGCTTCTCATGCCTGCTCCCCAAGCCATGAAATTGTCAAGGCTGCCCAGCTCCTGGCAAGCAGGAGGCCCCTCAGGCTTCTCGCCCCCTGGACTTCTTGCCCCAGCTCCAGGGGGGCGGAGGGGTGAAGCTTTCTTGTCAATTACATGGCAGGAAACATGAAATTGACAAGACAGCGGATGTAAGGAACACAGTGTCTACACAAATACTGCCTTGTCCCCAACTACACTGCCATAAGCCTTACGTCTCTCGTGGTGGTGTAGTAGGGCACTTATATCGGTGGGAGGATGGCTGTAGTGTAGACCAACTCTAGGTTTCCCAAAAAGTCTCACATGCGAACCCTTTTCCACAAGTTGGTGTCTGCACACTTTTAAGGGGAACTGTCAAGTTAAATCACTTAACATTTTTCCATGTTACTAAGACCTTCAGATTTTCTTCCTACCATTTATGCTAATGATTCTACTTTGAGCATTCCATGGGTCTGGCCATGCAAAAGGAAGTATAGTTCGCCTTTTAGTACACAGCTTTGAGTTTAAACATTCCCTTGCAGTGTTTTACATTTGTTTAAGGCTACCCAATAATGGCTTTTTAAAATAGCCTGTCCAGTCATTTACCACATAAATATTCATTCATCTGAGTAAATTAGATTTGGGAAGATCTCATCAATAAGTCTGTGGGGATGTAAAATTCCATGAGAGGGTAAGGGTCACGATGGGACACTTGCAAGGTAATAAATCATGGCCTTATGTAAGGCCCCCTGGTGGTTATATAAGATGAGGCCTTATGTAAGGAACATCTGAACCAATCGGTGTGGGGCTATACATGTGATAAACACATGACTCTCCTTCTTGTCCAATGGGTAGATGTGTAATTATAGCCTAATTGTGTTATGCAATGTTAAGAAAGACTATAAAAGAAAGCTTGTAATAAACAGAGAGTTCAGCAAGAAGGATTATAAAGAAAGCTTGTAATAAACAGAGTTCAGCTTGCAACCACATTGGTCGTGTGCTTTATCCGCTCCCCATGCGGCCCCACATAAGTCCCTTTATTTTTCATTTGGCACCATAAAATTAGGTTACAGAGTGCACTTGTCATTCCAGGCCAAACACTATCATGACTCATTCAGGCAGGCCAGCAATATTAGCCCATTTCTGATTACTTCCACTCTACAATATTTGCTGTGCACACACTTAAACCATTAATACTTGGACTCAATCAGGTCATATTTTTTTACCATTGTCATGGAAACTGGTTCTGTAACAGAAATAACCTGAAGTAGCCCACCTCTCCTAGGAAGGAACAATCAGTTTCACACATACAGAATGGGAAGAGACTGTCTAGGAAGGAGTACGGCAGAAAGGGATCTAGGGGTTATAGTTGACCACAAGCTAAATATGAGTCAACAGTGTGATGCTGTTGCAAAAAAAGCAAATGTGATTCTGGGATGCATTAACAGGTGTGTAGTGAGCAAGACACGAGCAGTCATTCTTCCGCTCTACTCTGCGCTGGTTAGGCCTCAACTGGAGTGTTGTGTCCAGTTCTGGGCACCGCATTTCAAGGAAGATGTGGAGAAATTGGAGAGGGTCCAGAGAAGAGCAACAAGAATGATTAACGGTCTTGAGAACATGACCTATGAAGGAAGGCTGAAAGAATTGGGTTTGTTTAGTTTGGAAAAGAAAAGACTGAGAAGGGGACATGATAGCAGTTTTCAGGTATCTAAAAGGGTGTCATAAGGAGGAGGGAGAAAACTTGTTCACCTTAGCCTCTAAGGATAGAACAAGAAGCAATGGGTTTAAACTGCAGCAAGGGAGGTTTAGGTTGGACATTAGGAAAAAGTTCCTAACTGTCAGGGTGGTTAAACACTGGAATAAACTGCCTAGGGAGGTTGTGGAATCTCCATCTCTGGAGATATTTAAGAGTAGGTTAGATAAATGTCTATCAGGGATGGTCTAGACAGTATTTGGTCCTCCCATGAGATCAGGGGACTGGACTCGATGACCTCTCGAGGTCCCTTCCAGTCCTAGAATCTATGAATCTATCCTAGCCTTGTTTTAATTTGTATAGACGTCTATTGGTTTTAGGAGGGGTTATGATGCACTGTGTTTTGTCACCCTAAAATGTAACAGAACGCCACTAGCCATCACCTTCAGCCCCCAACTAAAACCTCTCCAGTGCATCATCAAGAATCTACAACCTATCTTGAAGGACAATCCCTTACTCTCACAGATCTTGGGAGACAGGCCAGTCCTCACTTACAGACAGCCCCCAACCTGAAGCAAATATTCACCAGCAACCACTAACCCAGGAACCTATCCTTGCAACAAAGCCTGTTACCAACTCTGTCCACATATCTATTCAGGGGATACCATCATAGGACCTAATGACATCAGCCACACTATCAGAGGCTCGTTCACCTGCACATCTACCAAGGTGATATATGCCATCATGTGCCAGCAATGCCCCTCTGCCATGTACATTGGCCAAACCGGACAGTCGCTATGCAAAAGAATAAATGGACACAAATCAGACATCAAGAATTATAACATTCAAAAACCAGTCGGAGAACACTTCAATCTCCCTGGTCACACAATTACAGACCTCAAAGTTGCAATACTCCAACAAAAAAACTTCAAAACTAGACTCCAACGAGAAACTGCAGAATTGGAATTAATTTGCAAACTGGACACCATTAAATTAGGTTTTACTTTGTGTAATGACTCATCCACTCCCAGTCTTTATTCAAGCCTATTTCCCCATGCTAATTTTCCCCCCTACTGTTACTCACACCTTCTGGTCAACTGTTGGAAATGGGCCATCCTGATTTGTAGTGATAAAGTTTTTTTTCTCCTGCTGATAATAGCCCACCTTAACTGATTACTCTCGTTATAGTTAGTATGGCAACACGCATTTTTTCATGTCCTCTGTGTATATATATCTTCCTACTGTATTTTCCACTGCATGCATCTGATGAAGTGGGTTTTAGCCCATGAAAGCTTATGCTCAAATAAATTTGTTAGTCTCTAAGGTGCCACAAGTACTCCTGTTCTTTTTGCTGATACAGACCAACACGGCTACCACTCTGAAACCTAAAATGTCAAGGTGGTGTTGAGATCAGCTATGTTGCTCTTTTGAATAATTGGCTAAGCAATTTAGTACTAAAGATTCTGTTGAGACAAGCGTCCCAGGACTGTTTTAATGAAAGGGTTTAATCCCTACAGACCTTTCAAGAAGTGCCATTGAAGTCAGTGGAACTACTCAGATGAGCAAGGGCTGCAGAATCTTTGTACTATAATGGCTGTTTGAAGGAAGTAATTTAACGTGGCATCTCAGTTGTATTTTCTGTGGGTCAAAAATGAGTCTGACACTTCAGGTAAATGACAGTAGATACATCTTATTTTTAGATAGTAAAGTATAAATGTGCTCTAAATTAAGGCAACTATATGTGCAAAATAAAAACTCTTAAATCATTCATAATTAAGAAGGCATATTTGGTTATGCAATATTGAAAATCATTCTTTGTTACATGCAAGGCTAGTTATTTGTCTCCCTAATAAGCTCGTTACATGTCCTTCACTGTGTTAAAATGTAAATCTTTTCTATTGACCAACGATTGCCAGCAGCAACTTCCTGTAGTCACCACTTGTGTCACTTGATATCATTGTAGCCAAAGTCTTCTGGTACATCTGCGTGAACAGCTGCTTGATCTGTACAAGATCAATCTGTGTCAAAAGAAAAAGATAAGCATAAAACACTCAACAATCAATCAGTGTCCAGTATGGGATAATTCAGTAGTAGGGTAAGAGTCCACTTGCAGTGAACCCAGACAAAACATCCATTCATTCCCTGTACCCCATAGCAGCCCAGACAATGCAAGCAAAAAGGAAAGAGATGCTCTCTATGCATGACACCCTCTCAGGATCTGTCAAAGCTGCACCCAGCCTCCTGACCCTCCCAGAGGTTCCGAGGTTAGATGACACTTTGGAGTCTTGCCATTGCCAATACTTCTGTAAATGGGTGAAGAAGGCTGCTTCGGCCTCTGGGAGCAAACAGACTGAAAGGCCCTCTCTTCAAATTCTCCAGTCCACTTCAACAGGAAAAGCACACCAGGGTCCCTTCCCACTGCTTCTAGATCGGTAAGTCACTTTGAAAAAGCAAGAAGCAGCAGACTCTTACTGTGAAATACTCCAACTTTTCCTCTCTAATTACATATCAATGGATGAGACATGCAGGGTTAACCCACCACATCTCAACAGCCAGCCTGGGGTTCCTGATAGGGAGAATCCTCTCCAAAAGACAAAAATAACAGGAATCAAAAAGCATCTCATCTCACATGAGTGCCAGCTCCACCCCCACAAGTAGGGAAGCCTCTGCTTCAGAATGTAAAATTCAGAAACAGTGAGGTAAGCTCCTTAACTACAGTCCATATTTGAAACCATGAGGAGGAAGGAGGCAGCCACCAACAAAAGAAAATGAGCAAGCTCAATCATTTCCTCCAACCAAACTTCGAAGAACTTACATAGAAGTGGTAAACTGATGATAAATGGAAAAGTACTAGGGGAATTCTGCACCAGTGCGCAATGCAGAATTTTGCAGAAGTGAACATTGTGTGCACAGAATTTCCTTTCCCCCACAGAAATAGGCTGCAGTGCTGCTGGCCGCCAATAGGGGTCGCTGGACCTGGCAGAGCCCAGCTCACAAATAGAAGACAAGGCGAGGGAGAGGGAACTCCAGCAGCTGCAGTTCCCAGCATGCCCTGAAGTAAGGAGGCAGCGGAGCGTAGGAATCTCCCTGCAAGCCCAGATCCCAGCATCAGGCTGTTTCTCCCTCTGGATCCCTGGGCTCTGTGGTATGGGGGGCAGGAGGCTTGGGTGGGCACAGTGGCTGGCTCTAGGGAGAGGGGTTGTGGGTATCTGGCCTCCCGGCTGGGCTGTGTGGGTGGGGCAGAGAAACAGGAACTGGGTTGTCATAGGGGTTTCTTTAATTTTCTACTCCTAGGGGAATTTTTATATTGTATTGTCTGTATTGTTACTGTCAGACAGGTATTTTGAAATAAATTACCAAAATAATTGAAACTGGCATGATTATGTAGTGTTGTTTTGACAAAATTTATAGAATTTTAATATGCTGTGTTCAGAATTATTAATATTTTGGCACAGAATGCCCCCCAGGAGAAGGAAAAGGCTCAGCCCTGCAGTTCTATAGGATCCTAGAACTCAAATATTCTCTCTTCCCTGGATGGAGCAGCAATTCCCTGGCAAAGGATATGGTAATTGCAAGCTGGAGTGGTTCCTTCCCAAATATTCAGACCATTCTTTCGTCCCCTTTCACTGTTAATGAAGACTAATTGAAGAAAACAGCTTCCTGGCTGCTAACTTTATAGCAAACGGACCCATGGATTCCAGGAGGTTAACGGCACCTAGCCTGGGTGAATATCTTGTGAACAGGCTGAAATCTACTTTCATAGACTGCTTTGTGAATATTTGCAAATGAATTTGTTCAGCTGATTCTCAGAGTAAGAACTATATTTGCATAGACTAATTCTGACAGCTCCATATAGGTGACAAGGAGAGCAAAACTGGTTAGGGTACATTGATTTTTCACTACATCTGCGGTGTACATCCAAAATTTTTAAACTCCTGCTTCCTCCTCATTTTTTGGAAAGGAAGAGGAAGATTCTTACCTCACTGCGAGTGACTATAATTCTGACAAGTGTAGAATCATCTGTGCCAGCTCCTTTCATGGAATGGTGAAGTCTCTCAGCAAAAAAGGCCGGACGATTTAGAGCACATTGCACTACAAGAAAGTGTAGTTACTGGGTTATTTCAAATAATGCACACTGCACCAGTCACTATTTAATTCTGCCAAATACAACCATCTGAATAGTTCATCTAGGAGATGGTATACATGGTATTTTGAAACAGTTCCACTTATTGCTTTGTGATTCTTCCTCATGCCAGACCCATGCTGGTCACAGTTCAGCAATTTTTTTTGTGTTGGCTAAATTCTATTCTGTGCATCTCATCACATTTCTTTGAGGTTTGGAAATGTGACTATTTTGTTACTGAATCTTTCAGCTTAGGCCTTATTGTCACTGGTAAAATAATTTCATAGCCACAAGAAGTGTTTAAGCTTCACTAAGCGTGGATACCTTTTTACACAGCTTCGAACACAGGTTAGTAGCCCCACCATTGCTAGTTGGCCACATCATTATATAACTCATTTCAGCCATGAAGACAGCACTTTTGACAAGTAGAGAAGCCTTAATTCAATAACAAAAATCATGTAAGGGGATACTTCATTTTAAAAAACAAATCTTTCCGGTGGGTGATTGGTACTGGGATTCAAAGATTTTTACTGCTAGCTTCTTAGCTAGAATTCCAACAGCATAAGTACCAATTGAAAATTATCACCATCCACTGGCTGTGAAACTTGTCTCTGTTCAGTTCCTATTGGATAGGTTTCCACATCACATTATAAGAATGCTAATTAATAGGTCACAATCAATTTCAAGAAAAAAAGTTCTCTCAACAAGCATTGATCTTTTTACAGTGCTTCAAATGGGGCAGAGCTTAGAAGGGCTCTGCATAGCAATCTTGTGGCACCAACATCAAGGATGGTTGAAGAATGTATCAACCACCTATGTAGGGTGGTGTCCTAAGAGTAAGAATGGATTCTACAATATACTGTTAAGAGGTAGAGAGTCAGGACATAAACTGTTTTTATTATTAAGCTCTCGTAGTTAGGGGTTTTCTAAACTTCAGGAATCCCTAAATTATAAATGATGCTAATGGTTACTCTTTCAAATCGACCACGATTAGGGCCCAACCAAATTCACAGCCAAGAAAAATATGTCACAGACTATGAAATCTGGCTGTTGAAGAGGAGGGGCAGGGCTGGGGGCACCCCATGCAGGGACTCCTACCGTGGGCCGGGTTCCCATTGCTAGTCCCGGCCCAGGCTGGGGAGGGGAGGGACATGACATCCTCTTCTTCCTCTGCAGGGGCTAGGCCCAGAGCCGGGTCAGACCCACCTCTTGGAACCTCCCCCAGCTGCAGAAAGCTCTGTGGCTGCTGGCTGGGACAACTGAGCCAGGTGGGAGGCTGCTGGGAAAACCCAGATGTATAAACCCACCCCCTCTACCCTGTGACCCTCACTTCTGTACTGCTCCTGGCAGTGGCGCTGGCTTTAGAGTTGGTGCCTGGTCAGCAGCCACTGCTCTCCAGCTGCCCAGCTCTGAAGGCAGTGCCCCTGCCAGCAGCAGCACAGAAGTAAGGGTGGCAATCCCACAACACTCCTACAATACCCATGTGACCCCCCCCCACACACACACACACACACAACCCCTTTGGGGTCAGGACCCCCATAGTTACCTTGAAATTGACTAATTTTAAAATCCTATTACTGTGAAATTCACCAAAATGGACCCTGAATTTGGTAGGGCCCTAATCCTGGTCCATTAGCTTTCTGAACAGTGAGAATAAGAAATTAATCAGATGACAGGAAAACTTTTGCTCCAATTTTCTATAGAACTTGTGATGCTTAAATTAAGATTTTTATTGTAGCTCAAGTAGCTTCTAAATGAAAAATATAGGTATTCCAGCCAGACTTGTATAGTATGTCAGAAGGGACCTCTAGTGAGTCATCTGGGTCAGAGGGACCCACCTTCCTGTCTTTCCTTAGTGTTTCTGAAAACAAATTTAGCCATAAATGCTCTATTTAAAAGTAAAAACAACAAGGAGTCCTTGTGGCACCTTAGAGACTAACAAATCTATTTGGGCATAAGCTTTCGTGGGCTAGAGCCCACTTCATCAGATGCATGAAGTGTATTTTTCACTTCATGCATCTGATGAAGTGGGTTCTAGCCCATGAAAGCTTATGCCCAAATAAATTTGTTAGTCTCTAAGGTGCCACAAGGACTCCTTGTTGTTTTTGCTGATACAGACTAACGCGGCTACCACTCTGAAACCTATTTAAAAGTAACACTTGCTCTTGAAAACTCTTTATTCTTCTGTTAAGAAAATTTTTTTAGAGTAGATCTGAACATTGTACTTAATGTTAATTTGTATCACAACGCTCAGTAAACCTGTTCGATGAAGATACAAAGTTAATTCAGAATGAGGGAAACTGAAAAGAGTTAAATATGCCTTAATTGGATTTAGTTTGGAGAAAGCCAGCTTGTTTCAAATTGAGCTCACTGTACTTGAATTATAATCAAAATAAAAGTTCAACTTTTAGTCAGGACTTAGAATACTTCTATTTTGGCAAGTTCTGGGGGTAATAATATAGAAAGCGAATAAGTCAAGTAGTTTCAAAACACTTATGACAATTCATAGATTGCTGAGTTGGATAGTCTCTTATCTAGCTTTTAGGGCTGTCAGACGATTAAAAAAATAATCGTGAGAATAAAAAAATAGTCATGATTAATTGCAGTTTTAATCCCACTGTTAAATAATAGAATACCAATTTAAATGTATTATAAATATTTTTTAATGTTTTTCTACATTTTCAAATATATTGATTTCAATTGCAACACAGAATACTAAGTGCACACTGCTCACTTTATTTTGTTTACAAATAATTGCACTGTAAAAAAAAATAGTATTTTTCAGTTCACCTCATACAAGTACACCTCTACCCCGATATAACGCGACCGGATATAACGTGGTAAAGCAGTGCTCCGGGGGGGCGGGGCTGCGCACTCCGGTGGAGCAAAGCAAGTTTGATATAACGCGGTAAGATTTTTTGGCTCCCGAGGACAGCGTTATATCGAGGTAGAGGTGTACTATAGTGCATTCTCTTTACTATGAAAGTTCAACTTACAAATGTAGAATTATTTTTTTTTTATATAACTCCATTCAAAAACAAAACAATGTAAAACTTTAGAGCCTAGAAGTCAAAGCATGAAGGGGCATACAAATGTTTAGCATATCTGGCATGTAAATACCTTGCAGCGCTGGCTACAACAGTGCCATGCGAATGCCTGTTCTCACTTTCAGGTGACATTGTAAATAAAAAGCAGGCAGCATTATCTCCCATAAATATAAACAAATTTGTTTGCCTTAGCAATTGGCTGAACAAGAAGTAATATAAAGTGAGCACTGTACAGTTCATATTCTGTATTGTAATTGAAATCAATATATTTGAAAATGTAGAAAAACATCCCAAAATATTTATAATACATTTAAACTGGTATTCTATTATTGTGTGATTAATCGTGACTTTTTAAATCTAGTTCATTTGTTTTGCATTAATTGCATGTATTAACTGTGATTAATTGAGAGCCCTACTAGCTTTACCTCTCCAATTAGTCATAAATACCCTCTTTAAAAAAAAGAAAAAAGTCTCTTACCGATCGTCTTCAAGCCATCTTCTACATTTCCAGAAAACTCCCGGCCAATGCTGCTTAACAGATCACGATTAGCAATCTGCACATAAAAGTTAAAGGGATTAGGAGGGTTTGTTTTTTTAAACGTGTGGGAATGGAGCCAAATTCAGTCCTGGCATATGCAGACCAAACTCATTTGAAGTTAATGGCGTTTCACCTATTTTTACCCCAGGGCTGAACTTAGTTCATAATCTTTAATAGAAAAATTTCTACCTTAGAATATGTTTCAACTGTAGCTTTTAGCTGGGGGAAACTTCTAGTTGCCAGAATCATGTTAAAGCAAGACTCGTCAGTTCCAAGTTTCCCTTCACCAGCTTGGTAGAGGCGCTGAGCATCTTCCTGAGCTTTTTGGTAGTTCACTGATTGATTCTCATCCCGATTGCCCTGCAAGTGAAGACATTAGCTGCTCAATCAGTAATACAACATTTTCTGCTCCTTAACACATCTTACAGCCTTGCCAAATGGTTGTCATCTTCAAACTGGAAAATTAAACAGTAAACTAGAATTGGTAAAGGACTCTTATGACAGCTGTTTCCCAATAAGCCTCACTTGTTTTTGGAGGCAGGATTGGATTGTGCACCAGTTAAATGAGGGGACTAGGAGTCAGAACTCCAAGCCTATCACCCAGCTCTGCCACAGACACGCTGTGTGACCCCTGAATCTTTTTTGTACTCCTTTGTAAAATTAGAATAATTCTTACCTTTATTCACCTTTGCTGCTGAGGTGAGAGCCTTAATTATTTGTAAAGTGCTTTGAGATCCTCAGATGAAAAGTCCTATAGAAGTACCAAGTATGCATATTGTGATGCATGGAAAGTGCTACAAATCTCTGTCCACTCAGATAGTGAGCTCATGACTGTTCTACAATAATTCTTTGAAAAGGAGCAAGGCTACAACATATTGGAATTCTGAATTCAAGAGTACTTCAGGCTCTTCAGTTATTAGAAATGGAAGACAAGATATACTCACTGTATCCTGAAAGGAAGTAGGTATTAAATGCCTTCTAGCTGCCTCTTATGGACAGACATACATAGTCTGTTGTCAGTTTCCTGCTTCATCAACTTAACACCTGTGCTTTTAAGTAGCAGTTTGAAAACATGCCTTTCCATTTATAGTGATTTCTTGTAAGCTGAACATAGAAAGATGGCCTGAAACTCTTACTCTGCAGAGCACAACTTAAAAACCTTAAATCATCTGGATCAACAGCTCTGTAAGTTGAAATTATCTCATGTTTTTAGCCCCTGTGGCTTCTTGATACTTAAATTAAGCAGAAAACAAGGGCTAAATTTTCACTTAATTTTTTTGTTTCTAGCTCTACTGGTTGCAAAGAACCTTCCAAAAGTAAACTAATGCACTGTTTTACTGAGTACCCACGCAGCCTGAAACAATAGCAATAAAAGGCACGATCTGATCCCATTCTTCGAAGTATGGTGTTGACTCTGAAGCATAATGACTGACTGAGAAAAGATCTGAGGGTAGATTTTCTACAGAAGATGCTTACTTTAGCACCAACAGGACATACATTAATATCTAATTTTAGACAGTGTGGTGGTGGTACCAGGGAAAGGTAATTTCTGAAGATGCTCTTTCCAAACTACTTTTTTATGCCTTAAATGAACTAACATCTATATAAGTTATATAATGTGCAGATGACCACTAGCTATCATAATGTGTTGGATATATCAAAATAATAACAGAGAGTCCGGTGCCACAGGACTCTCTGTTGCTTTTTACAGATCCAGACTAACACGGCTACCCCTCTGATACTTGTCATCAAAATAATAAAAAGTCATCGGTGCAAGCTTCTCTGGAATTTGCCTTTTTGACTTTACAGAGGCAGGCAATAAAAATCCCCAGAAAATATTTGTGGTAATTAATGCCACAGCTCTCAAGGGTTGATACACTTGAGAGAACATCGAAGTAGAAATGTCATGGAAGTTTAAGTAACGGTAAAATGGCTAGGCTCAAAAAGAAAGGCATTTACAGTCAGAAGAGGTTGGGAAGGATATCAGAGTATCTAAGACTTTATGGAACTACAAATGAAACAAGGGAAACATCACTTTCATCAACCAAATGGGGGAATGCATTCCGCACATTTTCAATTCCCACAAAATGCAGCTCTGCTCAGAGTACAAGCTACCACAGAACATGGCTCCTGGTTTACAGCCAATTGGGGGGTCAGATGCATGCCAGATTTTATAACTTGTAGTGCTTCACCATGTTTAAAATCTATTTTTATAGGATATTGAGGCTAACAACACTGAAAAACTGCACGGTATAACAGTCCCATACATACATGACATACTATAGGCAGGCTCCATGATCCAGCTGAGTTCAAGGGTAGCTGCACTATCTGCATAGAACAGTTTGATCTGAGAAGGGAAAGACGAGCGGGGAACTAAAAGAGGGGAAGTGAGTTTTGAGCTGAATGTCCTGCTTAGCATACTCCCATGGATTCTCTCAAGTCTTCTATATATTAAGACATCTATTCTGTTAGGATACAGGTTTCTGGGACTCAGGTTTCAGCACTTGATTCCCACTATGTGTTAAACCATGGTTTGGTCTTACAGTGTAAGAGGGACTGCACCCTCCTGGAACCACATTCTTGAATGATGGTAAAAGTCCCTGGGCTCCAGCATAGTTCTGGAGCACTGTTACACCATCATGTGTTCCCATCTAGACTGCAAGGCTAAACTGTGATTTAAATGCGTTTTTTGGGGTGGCTACAGTGCTGTAACTGGGTCACTCAACTCAGTAGGGATTCCTGGGTAGACAGGACGAGACCGTATGTTGTCATTCTGCTATAAAGACATAGACCAGTGCCACATAACGTCTTACAGAAGCTGGCTCTGATTAGGCATACACATTTTGATGATCTCTCAATCATACTCTTCTTCAAGCTATAAAAACAGGTGACTTTTTTTAAAAACGGTGTTCGTTTACTGTAAGCATCTGATACGGAGCTATAACTCCACTCACCAATCTGTTCTGTAATAAATGCATGAAATGTATGCAGCAAGGGGTCCTTACACCTTTGGTTTACCAACAAACTCACCATTGTCAAAAAAAAAAAATGCCCTACGGCTCACCTGGCACATAGATACAAGTAATCGTTCAAAGTGTCCTGAGGTATCTGCTCTGATATCCTGTTCAATGTCTCTTCCAAATTCTGTTTTGTAAGTCCTGACTATGTCTCGAATTTCCTGGTTCGTCCTTGTACAAAGAATCTCAATCAACACTCTCTCCTGAGTGCCAGCTCCCTATAGGCAGAGAAAGAGAAAGTATTGCTGCAACAAAGCACACTTACCCTTCTTTACAATTTTCTGTGACACTATAAAACCAACTGTTACAATCAGTCATTTATTACATTTTGAAACTCTTAATATTATCTAAATTGTAAGAGCAGCATCTGTCCCTCCTTTCTGAAAATTCTAAATCCTCTCTGATCTCATTACTCAAAATGTAAGGTATGGGGTTGGATTTGTTTTATTTTGTTTTTTAGACAACTGTTGAGTTAGGAGCGTTGAGAAACTACTAACAGGGCATGAACAATGAGCCGAGGCATAGCCAGTTAGAGAAAAGGAAAATTTTAGAAAGGAAATAAAGATACTTAAACATAAAAATGTAGGGCTGCAAGGGACCTTGAGACATAATCTAGTCCCATCCCCCTGTGCTGAGGCAGGACCAAGTAAACCTATACCACCCTGACAATTGTTTGTCTAATCTGTTCTTAAAACCCTCCAATGATGGGATTTCACATCCTCCCTTAGAAGCCTATTCCAGTGCTTAACTATCCTTAAAGTTGGAAGGTTTTTCTTAATATCTAACCTAAATTTCCCCTTGCTGCAGATTAATCCCGTTACTTTTGTCCTAAAATTTGACTACCTTATTTTATATTGCAAACTAACAATTCCCTTCTAATACGCAGTTTGAAACAAAGTAATGACTTATCAAAGCAGTATTAGAAACAGAAGGTGTACCTGGGTCCTATTCTGCTCAGTTTACAAGTAGTTCTCCATCCAAATTTAGCCTCTCCTTCTATATCTGGCATAAGTGGGAGCTTCATTAATATGCCCCTTTTTAATATATACCAAAAAAAATCATACAGCAAATTGTGCTGCACCAGGCCTTTCTGTCACGACCCTTATAATCCTTCTGCCTTTCAAAAAAAAAAAAAAAAAGACTGTAAGCTCTTCAGGGCAGGGGCCATCTCCTATTGTTTTTAGGGAGCTTATCACAATGGAGGGGATGGGGTCTGATCTAACTGGAATATGTAGGTCCTGCTGTAGAATAAATAAGAGTAAGTCAAGGATGTCTCTTACACCTGCCCTAAAGGAGGTCTTATTGAATCATACTCCATGTTCTGTAGAAATTTGTAGCTTTTGAAACCTCATCAGTATAAAACATTTTATGTATACACAATTGACATTTTTACCATTCATTCTTAGACATGATGTACTTAATTATTTCTGCCAACCCACTGTTCACTCATAGCTGGGCTATGTGGGTTCTAGTTTCCAGTAGTGCCCACAATGTGCTAGTCCAGAGGTCGGCAACCTTTGGGAAGTGGTGTGCCAAGTCTTCATTAATTTAAAGTTTTGCATGCCAGTAAAAGGTTTCGCATGCCAGACCGGTTCCGTCCATCCAGGCTGGCAGTGGGCTGAGCGGGGCCGGCGGCCGGGACCCCGGCTGGCAAGGGGACGGCGGCCGGGACCCCAGACCGGCTGCGGGCTGAGCGGCTCATCCCGCTGCTGATCTGGGGTTCCGTAATCCAGGCCGGCCGCGGGCTGAGAGGGGCCGGTGGCCGGGACCCCGCTGGCAGCAGTGTGCCACTAAAAATCACCCCGCATGCCACCTTTGGCACGCGTGCCGCAGGTTGCCAACCCCTGTGCTAGCCAATGTAGTGGAGCTAGAGGGGAAACAGCATTAACATATTAACTTTTATTATTATTACTACTACTATTACTACCAGCTCACTTGAGTTAAAAATGGAATTTCTCAAAGATGACAAAGCATTTTTACGTTCTTTGGGAAGTCACTTGGAGAAAGATACTGTTACCCTTAATGCAGTTTTATTTTGTTCTATTTTTTAATGTGTGTGTATGTAAAAAGTGCTGACTCACAGCTACTCTGTATCTTTGCATGCATATAGGAAAATAATGGATTTGCATGGAAATTCACTTGTGACTCTAAAAATAATAAAATGGTACTAGTGTTGCCAGATGGTCAGTACCTGAAATAGGTTTAAAAATACCAACTGCAAATTAATTAGAATAGTTTTAATTTCTCTTTATTCACAGCGAGAAGAGTTTTGGACTTTTTCAAATTTCAGAATGGTGGGCTGATGAAAAGACATGGAGTTTTAACTGTAGCCTGACTTACCTACTATGTGAACAGATGTTCTAGCAAACAGTGCAGTCAGGAGAAGTGATCTAACAGCAGTGAAAGTGTAAGTGTTGACTCCCCACATTAAATTTTAATTGGTCTTGGCTCTTTAATATGACCCCTTGGAAGTTTCCTACTCTGCAGCTGAGGCTAAATGGTAATCTGTTTAGAAGGCTAGAAACTATAAATACAGGAACTTGGATGCTGATAGAAATGTTACTTAAATCTCCTCCAAAACCCACAGGCTCGAAATGTTTCCACCGCTATGATTTTCTACTGGCCTACAAGGACTCTAAACTCAGAACTGTCTGAAAGATTTGGGACTTGTCAGAAATTACTAAAACTGCAAAACTGTCATGTCCCGTAACATAGGAGGTGTCTAATTTAGTGTTTTATTCATGATAAAATTATACCTTCATTGCATGACGTAAACTCCAGGCATCATAATAGGTAGGTGGCATGAACAAGGCTAATATCAGTTCTTCCATGTTTCCACTTAGTTCAGACTTCAGATCTTTAATTAAATCCTGTCCAGTTACAAAAATAAGTATGAGGTTAGAATACAAATATGTAGTACATGAACAGTGTGCTAATTAGGAATTGGCTGAAGAGGCAGTATCCAGACCTTCAGATTTGCTGGAGGTTATAGGCTGGGGTTAGGGTTCAGATGATCACTCTAGGCATTAATATTGTTTATTAGACTGCTGTAAACTACTGAGCAGTCTATGCAAGATTTCAGACCAAAAAGGCAGAAGTCTCACGAGATTAGTTGATTTTTCAAGATTTCCATTATTTTAGCTAATGAAAAGGTTGTGGCATCCGCTGTTTCTGAGAGAACCAGAAAATAGGCCCATTTGAATTTTGGATCCAGAATTCAAACATAAGCCCTCCTCCCACAAAATTCAAAAGGGGTTTGGATTAGAGGTTCAGCTTTTGGCCAAACTCTAACTGTATATTTTGATTATGTACTAAAAATAAGCGAGTCAAGGTATATCACGTCCACCACTTTCCCCATATCCACAGAGCCAATTATCTCATCATAGAAGGCAATCAGGTTGGTCAGGCATGACTTGCCCTTGGTAAATTCATATTGACTGTTCTGATCACCTTCCTTTCCTCCAAGTGCTTCAAAATGGATTCCTTGAGGACCTGCTCCATGATTTTTCAGGGACTGAGGTGAGGCTGACCAGTCTGTAGTTCCCCGGATTCTCCTTCTTCCCTTTTTTAAAGATGGGCACTATATTTGCCTTTTTCCAATCGTCCGGGACCTCCCCTGTTTGCCACGAGTTTTCAAAGACAATGGCCAATTGTTCGGCAATCACATCAGCCAACTCCCACAGCATCCTCGGATGCATTGCATCCGGTCCCATGGACTTGTGCACGTCCAGCTTTTCTAAATAGTCCTTAACCTGTTCTTTCACCACTGAGGGCTGCTCACCTACTCTAGGGTTACCATATTTCAGCACGGAAAAAAGAGGACGGGAGGAGCCCCGCCCCCGTCCTGCCCTAGCCCCGCCCCCGTCCTGCCCTAGCCCCGCCCCTTCCACTCCCCGCCCCCCTCAGAACCCCAACCCTCCCCCTGCTCCTTGTCCCCTGACTGCCCCCTCCTGGGACCCCTGCCCCTAACTGCCCCCCAGGACTCCACCCCCTACCTAAGCCTCCCTGCTCCTTGTTCCCTGACTGCCCCCTCCTGAGACCCTCCCCCCATCCTAATTTGCCCCCTAGGACCCTACCCCCTACCTGTCCCTTGACTGCCCCAACCCTTATCCACACCCCCACCCCCACCCCCAGACAGACCCCCGGGAGTCCCACGCCCCATCCAACCACTCCCCACCCCCTGACAGCCCCCCCCCAGAACTCCCGACCCATCTAAACCCCTCTGCTCCCTGTCCCCTGACTGCTCCGATCCCTCTCCCCATCCCTGACAGCCCCCTCCAGAACTCCCAAACTCCCCCCCCCGCTCCTTGTCCCCTGACTACCCCTCCTGGGACCCCTGCTCCTAACTGCCCTCC
>NW_020664661.1:1902340-1914277 GCF_002925995.2 Terrapene triunguis | reverse complement strand
TCCAGAACTCCCAAACACCCCCCCCCGTTCCTTGTCCCCTAACTGCCCCCTCCTGAGACCCCCCCACCCTAACTGCCCCCCCCCCAGGATCCTACCCCCTACCTGTACCCTGACTGCCCAAAACCTTATCCACCCCCCCCCCCCCAGAAAGCCCCCCCCGAACGCCCGACCCCTCCCCCGTCTCTTGACTGCTCCCTCCAGAACCTCCCTGCCCCTTCTCTGACTCCCTGGCCTCCTTACTCTGCCGCTCAGACCAGCGTGCCGGGGAGGAGGAGCGGGGGAGGAGCTCCAGACTGCCGGTGCGAACGGCCGGCTGGTGATCTGCAAATGCAGGGAGGGAGCGATCTCTGTTGCAGGGGGAAGGAGGGGCTGTCTCTGGCTGTCGGAGCCCGGGGGGAAGTCCGGACATTTAGAACTTCCCCCCGGACGCTATTTTTAGCTCTAAAATCCGGACATGTCCGGGGGAATCCAGACGAATGGTAACCCTACCTACTCCCCATACTGTGCTGCCCAGTGCAGCAGTCTTGGAGCTGACCTTGTCTGTGCAGACTAAGGCAAAAAAAGCATTGAGTACTTCAGCTTCTTCCACATCATCTGTCACTAGGTTGCCTCCCCCAATCAGTAAGGGTCCCACACTTTCCCTGACCACCTTCTTGTTGCTAACATACCTGTAGAAACCCTTCTTGTTACCCTTCACATCCCTTGCTAGCTGCAACTCCAATTGCGCTTTGGCCTTCCTGATTACAACCCTGCATGTTCAAGCAATATTTTTATACTCCTCCCTAGTCATCTGTCCAAGTTTCCACATCTTGTAAGCTTTGTTTTTGTGTTTAAGCTCACTGAAAATTTCTCTGTTAAGCCAAGCTGGTCGCCTGCCATATTTGCTATTCTTTCTGCACATTGGGATGGTTTGTTCCTGCACCCTCAATAAGGCGTCTTTAAAATACAGCCAGCTCTCTGGAACAGTTTATACCCATCCATGACAGTGCTCCAATCGTGAGTTACCCCACCAAGTGTCTGTTATTCCAATCACATCATAGTTCCTTGACTATGCCAGAACTTCCAATTCTTCCTGTTTATTTCCCAGGCTTCTTGCGTTCGTGTACAGGCACCTAAGATAACTAGCCGATTGCCCTACTTTCTCAGTATGAATCAGGAGGCCTCCCCTGTTGCACCCTCCTCCTTGTGTTTCCTCCCGATATCCCATTTCCCCAGTTACCTCAGGGCTTAGGTCTCCTAATGTTAGATTTCAACCACTACATGGTTTTTACCCTTTGGGACACAGTATTGTAGTGAAAGAACATTAAATAAAATATACTAACTGCCCTCTGACCATGGTGCTTTCCAGCTGTGATTCTAGTTTTCTGGTGTGGCAGGATGAATGGGTTAATTACTATAGCAAAAGGGAAGTTCAAGAGCATGTTAGCTTCCTGGCAAATGAGTGAAACATCTTTGATACACACTGAAACATCCACATTTCCTTTGGTATTTCAATAAAAACAAAAAAAGCTTCCTTCTGTAGCTATTCAGGTTCCATCTACAGCACCCATCCTCAGCTATTCACTTAATGACTGGTAAGTTATTGAAATATACATGGTCATCTATCTGCCTTCCGTATATATCTGAACCAGTGCTGCTTTTCCATTTTGAGAAGACAGACAATAAGCTAGGTAGGTCAGTCTGTAGAATTCCTGTCACTGCTGAACCAGTGCTGTCTCCTTGCATCTGAAGGTGAAGGCTGTGTTGAAGACTGCATAGTCCATCCCACTAATTGAGAGAGACAGACAAGCACATCACACTGATACTCTACCCTAGCTCCCCAATATCAGAACTGCTTCAAGGTCTTGGTGCTAATCTTTAACTATGAGACCTACAAATGGGGCGTAGAGGTAGATGGGGAATTGGTTTGCGCTCTTTTGGACTTCTTTTTGGTGTATAAAGAAATCTTGAAGTCATGTGTCTGAACATCATTTTTGTTTTGACTCCTTGCTTGCCTTATCTTTAGAAATGTCATGTCTGACCATCCCTGATTCTAATTGTGTCTCCAGGGAGGGTTATAAAAGCTCTCAATCCTTAACTGAAGGGTGTTTTATCTTTAACAAAGATACTTTCTTCTATTTCTAACAGAGCACAAAGTTTTAAACATACTGAATACAACTAATTTCCCCTCCTGAATTAATTAGTATCAGAGGGATAGCCATGTTAGTCTGTATCCACAAAACGAATGAGGATACCGGTGGCACCTTAAAGACTAACAGATGCATCTGAATAAGTGGGTTTTTTACCCATGAAAGCTTATGCCCAAATAAATCTGTTAGTCTTTAAGGTGCCACCGGACTCCTCGTTGAATTAATTAGGTTTCACTCATTGACAGCTGTGGGGTCATAATTGTTCTAATTCTCCAACTGCCCACAGAATCTTTTAGGAAAAACAGGGTAGATAAAATCTTAATCTCAACCATAAGACATGTAGAAAACATTATTTGATTTTAAGGAAAAACTCATTTGGGCCTTCTTTATATATCAAAAGACAAAAAAGGGCACTGACCCAATTTTCTTTTCCTGGGCATGTCGTCTTTTAAAGTTTTCTGTGCACGGAGGCCTAGAAACTAGAGGAGGCCTAGACTACTCTGCTGCAACACCTGCCTCCAAATTGTGATCAACAGGGATGCTGTTGCTGACAAAGCATGATACTTAGCAGTCATGTGACAGACCCATACCTAGGGAACTCCCCACCACCAGACTTGAGGGCAATTAACAAAAATGAAGACAGATCTCCTTCCTTTCTCTCAGAGTGGCATAGCAACATGAACCAGGAGAGCTAATCTTTTCAAAGTCCTCTCCATACTGCTAGCTTCTCCCCCACTCTTTTTAGAGTCTCAATTCTGGTGGGGGAGGGGAGCAAGTTTCTCACTTGGTGTAGCTACAGGACCTAGGCACAACAGGGTTTCAGTCTTGGTTGTGGCTTCTAGGCACTGCCAGAGCACAGAAGTTATTTAAAAGGAACATTTTTATAGATATAACATGGATATTCTTGCCCTATTTTTAAATTACAAATATTTCAAGCAATAATATTTCTGGCTAGATTTTCCTGAGAGACATTGGCATGAAGGTAATATTTTAGCAGTTACAATACTTGCCCATTTTTAGGATCTAAACTCTTTTCAAAATTTCCAGGGTAGTTTCTTTTTCCCTGCCATCCCCCAAAGCTTTTGTTCTCATCTTTCCCCTGAGACACTATCACTAAAATAATATTATGGAGTTAAGTGTCATGAGATGCAGCACGGTAGCTAAGTGAGTTCTCAACAGACTCCTGAAGAATTCCTCATTTCAAGCCCCACACTTCCTTTTTTGGGTGCAAAAATCAGAGAAGGTGGCAAGAATGTCTAAACTTTTTTGATCACCAGAAAAGGCCAACTCCACCAAAGCAGATATGGAAACTTTGCACCCTGTTTCTTGGAACTGAAAGAAGATGGGTCATGACGAACAAATTAGCTGCCAGGAGTGTGCAAAATGGAGAGAACAGAGTTTACTATATAGATAATACGTATTTACCACTTGTTCAGTGACAAGGTGCACTACCACAACTGTATCAGACTGGTCTTATAATCAGGACACAGTGCAAAGGTTAGTCACAAACTAAATGTTTTATTATTTTATTTCATTTCCTGCCCTCAGAGCTCAAATTTTCTTTTAAAATATGTTATCTAAATCTAACCATAGTTCTCCAATGAGGCTTACTCAGTGCTGCTTAGAGTGTAAACTATGTTTGTTTCAACTTTAATATGAGTAAACCAAGTGAAGTTGAATTACTTCACTTGGTGTACTCAGACTATGTTCATTTCAACTTTAATATAACACTTGTTTGAGTGTAACAGTTTTACAGAGTTTGCTTATACACCTTTACCCCGATATAACGCAACCCGATAAAACACGAATTCGGATATAATGCGGTAAAGCAGCACTCCGGGGAGGCAGGGCTGCGCACTCCGGTGGATCAAAGCAAGTTTGATATAACGCGGTTTCACCTATAACGCAGTAAGATTTTTTAGCTCCTGAGGACAGCGTTATATCGGGGTAGAGGTGTACCATAAATTACCGTGTATAACTCAGATCCTGTTCCACCTATAGTAGGTTATCCTCCATGGTCAATTCCTGAAGTTTGTATTTCTGGCAAAACTCTATGTACTTCAATAGCAGTTTTGCCTGAGTAAGGACTTTAGGGTTTAGACCCCAGTCTCTCTAACTACATGTAAATAGTTTGTCTTTCATTGAACACTTTACATTGATTCTTGTTGAATTTTGTATCATTGGTTTCAGAGTGTCTTTCCAATTAATCAAGATCCCATCCCATATGTTAATATTACCTGCCAAAGTATTTCTGATGTCTTCCACCTAGGTATAGTTTGAATTTCATTATGTTCTGCCCTTCAAATAATTAATAAAAATAAAGGAAACTTAATGTTTGGTCATGGAAAGACACTGCTTGAAGAAATCCCGCCAATTGTCAGGGCTGTACTGAAGTTCCTGGAGCTACTGGTAGAACAAGGAATGTAGCTAAGTATACACAGAAATTTTAAAAACAAAAATCAGGTGCACTCTACCTGGGACTAAAATACCATTACAGACAACCAAGTTTGCTAGTGTTACTGTATCACTGCTAATTTGTTTATTGGTTAGAAGAGTAACCAATGAACATACCTTGCCATACATAGTCTTGAAAGCTGCCTTGATTTTTTGCCTTTGATCGCTGGAGCGATTGGACACAACATTAATGATAGCCTGCTCATCCGTTCCTAGGAAATAAAAAGGCAATTTTTTACAAGAAATATAAACATAATCCTCCAAAACTGTTCATTTTACAATTTTAGAGTTTTAACAAATACAGTGCATATTTTTATACATACATTTATTAAAATAAAAAATGTTGGCCAATATATATGCTTAAAGGGTACAGTTTTCAAAAGCACCAACTGAGAATTAGGAGTCTGAAAACTTTTTACCCAAGATCTATACAATCAGAAGAAAAGAAAAATGTCTAACTTTTTGGCTAATAAACATTAACTCTGCAGTAATCACTAAATAAAGATCTTGTCTTACCAAATCCCTTCATAGCCTTGCGCAGTATTTCTGCATCCCTCCCAGCATCAAAGTTGGGCGCAGCTCGAATTGTGCCCTGGGTACTTTGAGTCATTGCTGCAGGCTAAGAATGAATGAGTTATGCATTACCAGCCAATTTACACCATGCAAAGTACTAATTTAATGTAGTGTTAAACTTTACAGTTAATATTTCATAGAGAGACGCAAGGAACTTGTCTAAGTTTTACCACACACTTCTTGGGAGAGAAACAACCTCTTAACAGAGTTAAGAAGGCATTTTATCGCAATGAACAGTCTTGATCCACTAATGCCAAATTAACACTGTTTTGCGCAGTTGCATTGCTGAGGATGTATTCTGGATGCAAACTCAGTGACCATTTAGGACAGAACTGTTCTTTCCAATACATGTTGCTGATCTCTAGGGAGCATTCTGGATGTAGCACTTTCACTGAAATCAGTGGGCTTTCCAAACAGACCACATGCAGAATACTGAAGAAAGCTGCTGTGTGGGTTAAAGAAGACTGTAACTCTCCTTTTTGCATAGACAGAGTTTCCAAAAGCAAGCCACCGGAGGGCAGATACTTTCACAAGTACAGCGCCTAAGTAGCTGACCTGTGCACTGGGGATTCTGCAGGGGCTTGATAGAAAGGAATCCTCCTCTCAGAGCACATTGCATCTGCTACAGCTACTGATTCCCTTCTCTGGCCACGTTAACCACCATTCAATCCACAAAATGGTGGATCCACTACCCCTGTTCCAGTTCTACCCTGGCCCACTCCAATCTGTCCCAAAGCACACTGGTAGTCCAAACAGAGCTGTGCTCCATGCTGTGCAGTCCCCACACATGCTGCCCCTGCACAAGATCGAAGGTGCCTCAAGTACTCCTGTTCTTTTTGCGGATACAGACTAACACGGCTGCTACGCTGAAATAAATACTGTTTTATAGTAGGGCACTGTTCCATGTAACCGAAACAGATGCCCGTGTATATTTTCAGGTAGCATGCATGCAGGGCTATATATGCTGAGGTTATTCCTTTATAACAGCTAAGGTACATTGGCAGTAACACCATAGAAACCCTTGCAGTTTCCTTAGTACTGCATGTAAAATGTAAAGAGCAAACCAATCCTATAGGTGGACTTGCGTTCTTTACTAGCATGGATCACTAGGTGTCTTGATCATTACCCGGCACCATTTATCATAATTAGCCTCTCTTTCAAAGAATACAAAGTTAGCGTATTGTATAGTCAGTATTTTTGAAAGGAGTTGGACATTTTGTCAGGAAGCTTCACACTTTTACAGTAAATTGTAATCATAGAATATCAGGGTTGGAAGGGACCTCAGGAGGTCATCTAGTCCTACCCCCTTCTCAAAGCAGGACCAATCCCCAACTAAATCATCCCAGCCAGGGCTTTGTCCAGCCTGACCTTAAAAACCTCTAAGGAAGGAGATTCCACCACCTCCCTAGGTAACCCATTCCACTGCTCCACCACCCTCCTAGTGAAAAAGTTTTTCCTAATATCCAACCTAAACCTCCCCCACTGCAACTTGAGACTATTACTCCTTGTTCTGTCATCTGGTACCACTGAGAACAGTCTAGATCCATCCTCTTTGGAACCCCCTTTCAGGTAGTTGAAAGCAGCTATCAAATCCCCCCTCATTCTTCTCTTCTGCAGACTAAACAATCCCAGTTCCCTCAGTCTCTCCTCATAAAGCATTTGCTCCAGCCCCCTAATCATTTTTGTTGCCTCTGCTGGACTCTTTCCAATTTTTCCACATCCTTCTTGTAATGTGGGGCCCAAAACTGGACACAGTACTCCAGATGAGGCCTCACCAATGTCGAATAGAGGGGAATGATCACATCTCTTGATCTGCTGGCAATGCCCCTACTTATACAGCCCAAAATGCCGTTAGCCTTCTTGGCAACAAGGGCACACTGTTGACTCATATCCAGCTTCTCGTCCACTGTAACCCCTAGGTCCTTTTCTGCAGAACTGCTGCCTAGCCATTCGGTCCCTAGTCTGTAGCAGTGCATGGGATTCTTCTGTCCTAAGTGCAGGACTCTGCACTTGTCCTTGTTGAACCTCATCAGATTTCTTTTGGCCCAATCCTCTAATTTGTCTAGATCCCTCTGTATCCTATCCCTACCCTCCAGCGTATCTACCACTCCTCCCAGTTTAGTGTCATCTGCAAACTTGCTGAGGGTGCAGTCCACGCCATCCTCCAGATCATTAATGAAGATATTGAACAAAACCGGCCCCAGGACTGACCCTTGGGGCACTCCGCTTGATACCGACTGCCAACATGGAGCCATTGATCACTACCCATTGAGCCCGACGATCTAGCCAGGTTTCTATCCACCTTATAGTCCATTCATCCAGCCCATACTTCTTTAACTTGCCGGCAAGAATACTGTGGGACACTGTATTAAAAGCTTAAAGTCAAGGAATAACACATCCACTACTTCCCCATATCCACAGCGTCAGTTATCTCGTCATAGAAGGCAATTAGGTTAGTCAGGCATGATTTGCCCTTGGTGAATCCATGCTGACTGTTCCTGATCATTTTCCTCTCCTCTAAGTGCTTCAGAATTGATTCTTTGAGGACCTGCTCCATGATTTTTCCAGGGACTGAGGTGAGGCTGATTGGCCTGTAGTTCCCCGGATCCTCTTTCTTCCCTTTTTTAAAGCTGGGCACTACATTAGCCTTTTTTCAGTCATCCGGGACCTCCCCCGATCACCATGAGTTTTCAAAGATAATGGCTAATGGCTGTGCAATCACGTCCGCCAACTCCTTTAGCACCTCAGATGCATGGACTTGTGCTCATCCAGCTTTTCTAAATAGTCCTGAACCACTTCTTTCTCCACAGAGGTAGTGGAGTAGTCTGCAAGAAGCCATGATCTTCCTTTGATGGGGGCAAATACCTTGTGCATTCCCCAGCCATATGAGCATAGTGGTGCAAAGATGCAGTGGAATTGGTGCAATCATTTGTATATTGAGGAGATATATTTACACATACAGAGGGCATGAAAAGGTGGGAGTTGTCTTACCAACTCAGAGAGGCCAATTAAGTAAGAGAAAAAAACTTTTGAAGTGATAATCAAGATAGCCCAGTACAGACAGTTTGATAAGAAGTGTGAGAATATTTACATGGGGAGATAGATTCAGTGTTTGTAATGGCTCAATAACAGACTCCAGTGAGAAACTGCTGAGCTTGAATTGATATGCAAACTAGATACAATCAACTTAGGCTTGAATAGAGACTGGGAATGGCTGAGCCATTATAAACATTGAATCTATCTCCCCATGTAAATATTCTCACACTTCTTATCAAACTGTCTGTACTGGGCTATCTTGATTATCACTTCAAAAGTTTTTTTCTCTTACTTAATTGGCCTCTCTGAGTTGGTAAGACAACTCCCACCTTTTCATGTTCTCTGTATGTGTATATATATCTCCTCAATATATGTTCCATTCTATGCATCCGAAGAAGTGGGCTGTAGCCCACGAAAGCTTATGCTCAAATAAATTTGTTAGTCTCTAAGGTGCCACAGTATCTATTTATGGGATTTACTAAGCAATGTGTTTATATGGCACTTGTAATAAAAACAATCCAAAGGAAACCAGCTTAATTGTTACTATCTCTGGTGCACAACTACCATACACAGGTCTCTTAAATAAGCAGGCAGTTTTTAATGTATACAGTAGTCAACTGAGTATCCTTAGAAACTTATGTAATCAAGCAGCTAAAACGAAATGGGTGAACTTCACTTGCTGGCAAAGGCCCTCTTTGCCCCCATAATAACCCTAAATGGGGGTTTGAGTGTGGAAAAACACACGTGACATGACTGCATAGTGGAGGGGGGAAGAGAGATGGAGTCTCCATATCCTATGCATGCCAAGAGAGAACACTCCACACCTGCTTTGATTTTGGTGATAAGGACAGTGTCCACTGGATCTATACTTACATGGATCCAGGGACTGGGAACCTCTGCATAGGGTGCAGTGATCCTTCCTCCAGGCTATAGGCCTGAATATTGGCCCCAAGAGAGCAGAGCTACAGCCCTGCAGCTAGCCTCTGGCTTGGGGCGAGTAACTTTCACACCCCTATCCCAGACTTTATGCAAGATAATGTCTTTACAAAGGAATCAAGAAATGCATTATCTGTGCTTGCTTTGATATACTTCTGGCCTTAATCTTTCTTAATCTGCAGTTAGAATAGTATGTTGCCTATGGTGACCAGATGACAAGAACAAAATATCGGGACACGGGGGGGGGGGGGGGGGGGGGGGAGGGGGGTCGCAGCGGAAGGGGGAAAAAAAAAAAACAGAGTGCAAACTATCGGGACAAATGGCATCCCAACCATACATCAGTCGGGATGCGGGACAAACAACTAAATATTCGGACGTCTGGTCACCCTAATGTTGCCAGTTTGCATGTATAAGGGTACGTCTATACTTTCCAGCGGTAAGCAATCGATCTTCTGGGATTGATTTATCGTGTCTTGTCTAGACACGATAAATCGATCCTGGATCAATCCCGGAAGTGCTCGCCGTCGACGCCGGTACTCCTGCTCCGCGAGAGGAGTACGCGGAGTCGACGGGGGAGCCTGCCTGCCGCGTCTGGACCCGCGGTAAGTTCGAACTAAGGTACTTCGACTTCAGCTACGTTATTAACGTAGCTGAAGTTGCGTATCTTAGTTCGAAGTGGGGGGTTAGTGTGGACCAGGCCCAAGGAACGTCATCTAAACAAACATCTATGGCCTTAAAAATAAAGTCAGAGAGCCTATAACCCCCAAACTATAAACACATATATAAAATGATCGACACATCTGGTTGAGTCTAATATTAAAGTGTGGGTGCATCCAAAGTAAACCATCATTTTGCAGCATCGTAAAAAAGTTTCCAAACTAAAAGTAAGTGTTGTATGGTAAGTGAAAAATCAAAGGGAAACGATTGTGAAGTAATACTGGCATAACTATATTCCACTGTCCTCCCTATTCTAGTCTGGGTGTATTTTCAATTAGTGTGTTTCATGTTATTTTCCATACTCCCTTGGGGCACAGATTAATGAAGAAATATTTTATGTATTATTCTCATGGTACTAGAAAGTATGTTTTGAGACACCATGCTGCTTACATCATTTACTTTGCATTATGCTCCAATCCACCTTTTAACAAAATGATGATCCAGATGTTTCAGTACAAAAACATGCAGACTTGGAAATAAATACTTATTGTGTCAAAAGGCAGCTACCAGTTTTATGGTGGGTTTTTTCATGCACACAAGTTCAATTAATCAGATTTTTAAAGAATGTTGTTTTCCAAATAATTCTTTAAAATTCTGTTCTTATCAGTAGGATTTGATAGTTTACTCTAAATTCTCGGGGAAAGAGGAAAGCCTCACATGCAGTTAAAAATTCATTATTATGTAACTCCTAAACTTTTGTTTGATTTATTTTCAAAGGCTGTTGAAAACCTGAAAAGGATTCAGAAAAGAGCGACTAGAATTAGAGGTCTGGATAATGTGCCTTACAATAAAAGACTTATGAAGCTCCATCTATTTAGCTTCTCAAAGAGAAAGTTATGAGGTGACTCAATCACCGTCTATAAGTACCTATATGGGGAAAAGATTCTGATAGAAGAGGACTCTACTCTAGTAAAGGCATAACAAGAACCAATGACGGGAAACTGAAACTAGATAAATTAAAGTGAGACAAAAGTGCAGATTTCTAAATTAAGGTACTTAATCACTGGAACAGCTTACCAAGGGATGTAGTGGTTTCCATCACTTGAAGTCTTTAAATCTATATTGGATGTCTTTCTAATTATGTTCTAGCTCTACCACAAACTATGGGCTTGATGCAGGAATTAATGGATGAAATTCTGTATCCGGTGTTACACAGGTCAAACTAGATGTCCATAAGGGTTTCTTCTTCTTCTGTTCAGAGCTTCATTAAATATTAGCATGGTGCAGAATTTACAGTCAGATTATAAATCTGGTCATTAAATTGCCAATGCTTTGTTTTTCTATTCTAAATATTACCATATAACCTAAGAGCCAGTTGTCTGAATAATCTTATGTATGTAACCATGTCCAACCACGCTGCCCCATTCCCCTCATTCTCATTTGTTGTGTCATGTTTATAATCTAGTTCAGGGGTCGGCAACCTTTCAGAAGTGGTGTGCCGAGTCTTCATTTATTCACTCTGATTTAAGGTTTCGCGTGCATTAATACATGTTAACGTTTTTAGAAGGTCTCTTTCTACAAGTCTCTAATATATAACTAAACTATTGCTGTATGTAAAGTAAATAAGGTTTTTAAAATGTTTAAGAAGCTTCATTTAAAATTAAATAAAAATGCAGAGCCCCCTGGACCGGTGGCCAGGACCCAGGCAGTGTGAGTGCCACTGAAAATCAGCTCGCGTGCCGCCTTTGGCATGCGTGCCATAGGTTGCCTACCCCTGATGTAGTTTGTAAATTCTTCGGGGCGGGTACTTTATCTAACAATCTGTTCTGCGAGACACCACGTACACCTTTGGTCTTGGTACAAATAAATAAGAACTAGAAAAGAGGTTTTTAAAATTGCATTAAAGCATGGGTTTGATTGTAGTCACTTGCTAAAGGCATAAAGCCACTTCTGGTTTCAAAGTCATACATTCCTCCAGGATGGAAGATATGGCCCACTCACTAATCAATGACACTTAGTCAGGGCCGGCTCCAGGCACCAGCTTAACAAGCAGGTGCTTGGGGCGGCCAAGGGAGAGGGGCGGCACCTGCGGCAATTCAGAGGCGGCAGGTCCCTCACTCCCTCTAGGAGCGAAGGACCTGCCGCTGAACTG
>NW_020664661.1:1887236-1897340 GCF_002925995.2 Terrapene triunguis | reverse complement strand
GCTTCTCCTCCCTCCCAGGCTTGCCACGCCAAACAGCTGATTGGCGCAGCAAGCTTGGGAGGGAGGAGAAGCGGAGCTGTGGCGCGCTCGTGGGAGGAGGCGGAGCGTAGGTGAGCTGGGGCGGGGGGGCCCCGGGGAGGGCCGCAGCAAGTAACGGACGGGCCAGAGGAACCGCTTGCGGTAACATGAATTCGGATATAACGCGGTAAAGCAGCCCCGTCCCCCGGAGCGCTGCTTTACCGCGTTATATCCGAATTCGCATTATATTAGACCGTATTATATCGGGGTAGAGGTGTAGTATTTTTTTACATGGCTTAGGAAAGATTTGTTTAACTCCTGTTATAATAGACATCAAATCTCCTTCTATCCCTCACTTCAATTTAAGTATTAAAACGGTTATTTAAAAAAGAAAAGAAAAGCTTGCTTTACATTGCTGAAATTCTATTTATGACAAACTGCCGTTGTGCATATCACACAGAACATCAAAGCAAATTGCACCACAGTTTTACCTTAAAAGGTGTAGATTTTTTAAATTATTATAAAAAGTAAGTTTAAAAAATCACTGCTTAAGTACTGTTTTTAGAATTTTGAAATTTGAAACATACCATTCCAATTATGTATATGTTAGGATTGTTATTGCTTTTTGAAAACAATTAATGGAAAAACTGCTCACAGCACTAGGTTTCTGATAGAAATAAATTTTAAAAAGAGGCTCAAACTAAGTGATCGATAATAAGGTCAACTTAAACAGCAGGTGTAGCTATTCTTGCATTTTGTTTTCCCACAAATTACCACAATCTGGTTTTTTTGCCCACCCAATCCTGCCTGCAACAAAATACATGTTACACGCCCCTGCTATTATGGCAGTGGATCCTGCAGGACTCTATCTCAGACTGTCTTTTGTACAAGTTTTTTCCTTCCCCTTCATTGTGTATAATAGTAACACTATAAATTATTTCAATTGCCCAGCTGTGCTATATTGTACTATTGGCAGCGCAAATGATAAAACCATGAACAAAGAAGTGTTTTTCCATTGAAGGGAAGTTAACCATTTTCTAGGACTGTTTGACAAAGTAGAACAAATTTATACCTCTCACACCAGCCAAACTTTCCCCAAAAAGTGTATTAGTTAAACTGATTACAAGTAACTGATGTGATAGCTGATTTTGAAACATTCTGTAACTGGGGAAAAAAAGAAGCCATTCGTTTTGAAAACTTTCAGTCAAATCCTCATTGCAGTGAAGTCACTGGCAACACTGACCAAGATTGGACCTTTATACCCAATTCAAAGGGAAAGTCAAGCATGTGCTATTCAAAAATAGAATTAGACACATACTGCAGTATTTGGTAACATAGTAATACTCAGGATTGCAAAGAGAATCTGCCTTATATTTTTCCTATGCACTCAATGCATTTGACTATACAGGACTGTATCCTCTCATAGCAGTTCTTCTGGTATCATGTTGCACATAAAGGGCTATTACTGAACAGACTGTAACATTGTCCGCAGAATTACTACCAGCATCTCCTCTTCTCTGCCTACCCACCCAGAACTATTGTAAAGAGACAGACTGTCATTTTCCCCATGAAAACTGCAATGTACTGCTCAGTTTTATTATGAAAGTAGTACAATACATACCTGACTAGGCATTGGGGAAGGTACTTGTCCACCAGGGTATCCCACTTAAAGGAAAATTTTAAAACAAAGCAAAAGAAAAAGGTCATTTCTTAATACAGAGTTAATATAGTACAATGTATCATCTTATTTCATAATGCATCACTTTACACATCTATCAACTTTGCATACATAATCTCTGTTTTCACACATGAAGTTGCCTATGATACTCAGCAAACTGCAGCTCTTGTGGAAACCATGGGAATGACTAGCAACAGCCAATAAGCCACAGGAGTGGCTCCAGTACACACGTTAGTAAGAAAGCATCAAGAGTGCTAAGCAATTTTACTAGTGCTGTGGGAGCTAGTGAAATCTCTCCCTTCTAACCCCTGCTCCCTATGACAAAAGCCAGGAAACTCAGAGCTAAGGAACAACCGGTGTCCAAAAGGAGCTCAGCAGTTCAGTATTAAAGATATTCTAATTACTACAGCTGACTAGAGTGAAGATTAAATCACTTACAAATGTCTTAAATATAAAGAGTGATACACTGACAATTGTTAAAGCAAAATACGACCGAAGTAATCTGGTTTTCCATTAGAAAGCATTGGAACATATGTATTTTATTCTTCATATGTAGGTGGGCATACAAACTTGTGTTATGTTAACAATGGCTTAACCACTGTTAAAGTTAGTGAAGCAATCTTAAAAGAACTAAGATGGCCCTCATAGCTGTCCCCATTCTCAGTCTCTTCTAAGTGCTACTCTTAAGCGCATTCAAGGAGATAGTTGCCTAGCTGGCAACTGAAAATCCTTAAAATGTCCTTGACACACATCATTTGCATTCACTGGGTTGCCTTTAAGCACCTGCCTACCCTCCTTTACACTTCCCCCTACTCCCAAGTGCTTAGTTCAGTGTGGGCATAGAGATTTACTCTTACTGCTGAGCACTGCACATATTTCTCAGGGCTATGCAGAAGCCTCTCCATACAGGCACTGATCACTAGTGCATTCTGGTTTTCACAATTCATCAACGGCCTTCAGGATCAAGAAGCAACAGCATCCCAAACACTATATGAAAATAAACAGCAACAGGAAGTGTGCCTTTTCTGATATATGTAGTATTTATTTAGATTTGAGTTCTCCTGTCAGTCATTCATTGGTCTTAGAAATCATCAGGAGTTGTCTGTCCTTCATAAGAACATACATAGCATCCAACTGCAATAGCTAAGAACAACAGAGGGACCTGAGGGCATAATTTCAGTTTCTTAACCTGGAATTCCTTGGTGCAACTCTTAGGTATATGACTTTTTTGATATCTGACTAGGATGGCACACACAGGCACATGCACACCCCCATTACCTACCTGGTATTTGTGCTGGTCCACCTCCCACATAGGTTTGAGATGGAGGTTGAGGATAACCACCAAAGCCAGATCCATTAGGGGGGACACCAAACCCAGGACCTGTAGGAGCTAGAGGGGAAAAAGGGGGTAAAAAATAGAGGTTTTTTGGTAATTTAAATTTTAGTTGATTTATAATAAAAACAGAGTAGGATGTTGTGTAATGCAACTGTAACTAAAAATCTTTGGACACAGACAACAATATCCTAGTAATTTATACAAAGATTTGAAAAGCTACTACCATGCTTCGTGAGTTCAGACACCAGATTGGAATAAAAGTAGTAACATTTCTGATTTACCTTCATCTCCTTCAGAAATAAGTCTGTGCAGCTTTTGGGTTGGATTTATGTAGGTGAAGTATTGAGAAACACATTTGTTTTTTTCCTTTGGAATAATGTTAGACTTGGGAAAACACATATATGTTTAATTCATAAAGCTTGCAGTTTGACCTTTGGTAATTGTCAGACAGAAGCAATAACATTAGTTGGGGGTTATGACGAAGTGGGACTGTTCTTAATGTGTTCTTTGAATACTGAGTGGGGAGTATTGGCCTGGGAAGGTTGCAGGGGAGTTTTGCTGGGGCTGTCTGTGTGGGGGATGGGAGACTTTCCCTGAGGGAGGATACCTAAGCAGGTAACATAAGAACCCAGGAAGGGGGTTGGAGGCCAGGTGACACCTCTGCCTGGGAAACTGGACAAAGGCTGGGGGGAGGAGCCGGGGGGGGAGGCTGAGTAAGATGGCTGGAGGGAGTTGCAGTTGGGAGCTGGCTAGGGAGATGGAGAGGAGCCCAGATGGGGCTCTGGTCCACCAACGGGGCTCTGGCCTCCCTTCCCCCCTGCCCCCGATGGACCTAACTGAGGGGGTCCTGTTTGTCTGTACCTGCAAGACCTGTCTTGGACTGTGTTCCTGTCATCTAAATTAACCTTCTGTTTTACTGGCTGGCTGAGAGTCATGGTGAATCGCTGGAAGCTGGGGGTGTAGGGCCTTGTCTCCCCCCACACTCCATGACATGGGGGTGGGGGGGGAGGGCTTTCCTGAGAATTCTGTTTGGTTATTCAAAAACTGATATGTCAGAGTTTGGCTCTGGAGAGAGGCAGAGCAGGAAACAAGAAATAATAAATGTTTACCCAGACCACATGTGCTAGGAATACAATGCAAATTGACAGCTAGTGCAGATGAGAATTATTATTTTTTAAATGGGGATAAGGTAGAAAAGGAGCATGAATAATAATGTACATTCAGTATTTAGAGCCTTGCCATCAAAATTAACAAAACTTCTGAATCCACAGCAATAATCCTAAAGCCCTTTCCCTAATGAAATGTGTGAAAAAATGTATTCTAATATTATACATTTATATAGTCCCTTTGATTAGAGCATAAAGCATTTGATAGCTATTAATTAAATAAGACTCAATAGCAAGAGCATAATTACTTACCCATTATCTGAAACTGAGGCACAAAAAGATTAAGCAATTTGACCATGGTCACACGGCATGTCAGTGGCATAACTGGAAATATGCCTCCTGCCTCTTCACCAAATGCTGGAGCTACCATATAGGCTGCATTTCAGAGTCGGGAGCCAGTTCCAAGGACAGACCACCAGAACCGACAGCTGAAAGACCTTCATGTGCTTTCAGAACTTTGGTTTTCTATCATACCTGGTTTCTATCAGGAACTCGTTTAAATTAATTTTCTGATTTTTCCCCTTTGAATGTTCTCACCTAACCGTGCTCTCTAATAGCTGTTCTTTGGCTCCCTGCACAGCTCTCCTCTGCCTTTTCTCTTTGAGCACAAATACTCACTCTCTCCCTCTCCCCCTCCCCCACCTGCCCTCTTTATTCTCCTGTTCCCACTAAGTTCCACCTCTGCCCTGCTGCCAACAAAACCCAGCTTGCTGATCGTGACTGGACTAGTGACAAACTCTGCCTATTCCTCTTCTTTCCTCTTCCTCATCCCTTCCTCTAACCCCAGTTAAAAACAAAACAAACCTGCTCATTTGTTTGTATTCCCATTCCCTACCCTTTTGTATCATTAGATTGTAAACCCTTCCGGACACTGGTTGCTTCTTTCCAAATCTGTATAGTGCCCAGCACCTCGGCCCTTGGGTGCTATTGTAATATTAATATTGCCTACTACACAGAACCGAGCTCTGCGTGCCAGTCTCCTGCAATAAGCACTAGACAAAGCTTTTTTTTTTTATTTTCTGAACCAAATACAGGGACTGATTATGATGGAAATAACCTGTGCACAGTGTTCTTGAATATTACCTCCGGGATAAGATGGCATCCCCCCAGGTTGGGGAGCTCCAGGGTAGCCCCCCCCAGGTTGGGGAGCTCCAGGGTAGCCTCCAGGCGCAGGGTATCCTGCAGCTCCTGGGAACCCACCACTTGGTGGCGCTGCAGGATATGCACCACCTCCCACAGGAGGGAAGCCTCCGGGAACAGCAGGATAGGGATATTGACCAGCAGGTGGATAAACAGATTCTTGTCCTGTAGGCTGAAAACAGATAATGTAGAGAATACTTGTGTATCTGCTAGGGACAGACAAGGGAATAAAGACTCTCTCTCTCTAGCGACCAAAGTATGCACAACTTAATTAACAATAAGGTCTGACTTAACAAAGAAGAGAAATTCAAAAATCTGCATTGATGAACTTGCTTTAACTCTTGTTACTGGGTTAAAAAAACACAGTACTGATATGGAAGCATCAAAATGTATTTGCCTTGTCAAGTGTGAGCCTGATCTTTAACAAGCAAGACGAGCAGTAAATGAAATACAGGTCTTGAAACAAGCACATTCAAAATTGACTAGGGTCTCTGAGGGAAGTTCCTATGGGTTAATAGCCATACATGAGATCTCAGAAATATGCAATCCAAGAGTTACTGAAATAAAGAGTTCATGACTATATAAATCAAATTGGTTCATTGTAAATCAGTTCTGGACAGCTACCACTCCCAAACTGCTCTGCAAACACAGCCCACACATTATGTACAGTTCATACTCACCCACTTCCTGGGATTTGGTTTTATTAACAGAAATTAACAATACAACAAAATTCTATTCAAACCTTCTCAGGCTTGGCTGCTCCCAAGTTTCCTACCTCTGGATGGCTCAGCTCACACATTAGATTCTTCCTGCCCAGAAGGCCACTCCCACCTCCCTTATATTTACTTCAGAGAGTCAGAAAACACACTTAAGCCTTTCCCAGCAGAAGCAAAACCTGCTAGCAAAGTGGGGTATTAAGGAAAACACTGTCAGTATGACTTCATGACTTCACAGCCTGTTGGGACAATACAGAGGCCAGACACCTCATCTTGAAGTAATTGTAATGTAAATTTCTCGCTGACAAACCTAACACTAACAGTACAACTCATTTTAGGCAGAATAGCAATCATTTCACATTTTAAAATATTTTAAGCCTAGCAAAGCAATAAATCCACAATGAATAAGCTGCAATATTTCATTACAAACTCAAATTAAGATCTTCCAATTATTCATGTAATGAAATCAAGTGTGTTTCTGGGATTGAACTTTAGCATTTCAGAATCCAGTGCAGCACTTTTGCTCATGAAAATAGAGGTTTGTAACAGACAAGGCTGATAAAGCCCTTAACTATAGCTGCACAAAGGGTGCCACTAGAATTGTTAGGATACATTCTGAATATATTAGCAGATCACTGTACATAAATGATAAATGCAGCTGTGTTGTATGCACAGTACTTGAGTTTACTGCATATGAATTATTTTGATCACGTTACAGTTCTCAAACTAGCTTAAATTTTCCAGTGCAGCTCATCCATCCACAGGCTTCTAGATTTGTTTTTGATCCTCTTCTGCTGGATTGAAGTTTGTTTTGAAGCTTTTTGGAAATGAAGACCATATAACACTCAAGGCTGCACTGTTAATCTCCATTTCCTAGGCTGTCATGAGCTATGTTTTGAAGAATGGTGACAAAACTTTTGAAATCAGTGTAATGACTAATGATACTTGAATTCAAAATTTATCTGAAAATCTTTATTGATCAAAATACATGTTACAAATGAAGTGTTTTCACAATCTAAATTTGACTTATAGTATGCACTTGTAGAGTAAATGTGATGTGTCTTGCAATAATGCTAGGTAAAAACTCTTCAGTAAACTTGGGACTGCTACTGCAAACATTCTCTTACCCGCTTCCTTTTTTGTTATTGATGTCCAACTCCTTATATGCCATATATAAGTAATCAGGAACTTCCCATTTCCCATGTAATATTATTTTAAAGGGACAAATCCACTTTAAAAAAAAAAATCACACTTCTGTCTGAAAACTTTTTGCATTATAATATAATAAATTGGTTATAGTAAATGCCTAACATTGCTATAACTGAAAGAGTAGAGAAAAGGTATTTCGCTTCTTTCAGATTTGTTTTATTTGTCCATCTTGACAGCACTTTGGATATAGTCAGTTTCACGGTTTCCCCTGTTTGTATGAATCTTTCACACAGAAAGTGGGTAAAGAAAACACACTTTTAAAAAAAAAAATAATATATGTGATTGACAAGACAAGGCAGAAAGCTTAATGGCAGGTGTAGTATCTGAAAATACTTTTAACTCATTTTTTGAATTTGACCAGATTTCAAGCTGTGTACTTTTAAAGGGTACTTCTCACCAACATAATACTATGAATTATGAACTATGAATTTTCATACTATGAATGTTTACCAACAATAAACCCTCGGTTAGAGATTTTTCCTTAAAAAAGCAGGGCCTGATTTTCAGATGTCCTGCACAATTTCGACTTCAGTTGGAATTGTTGGTGCTCAGCACCTCTGGGAAAAAAAGTGGGTTGTAGCCCACGAAAGCTTATGCTCTAATAAATTTGTTAGTCTCTAAGGTGCCACAAGTACTCCTGTTCTTTTTTCTGGGAAAAAAGTTTGGTTCTGTTTGTTAAATGGAGATTTGATCTAAAAGCATTCAGCTATTCTTCCACTTCTTAACTTGAGACAGAGGCTGCTGGTAGTACTAATGATTGGAGACCCCGCGGCTGGGCTCAGGGGGAGAGGGTGCGGGTATCTGAGCTGGGGGCGGGGGGGCCCACAGCTGTGCTCAGCGGGGAGAAGGTGTGGGTATCTGGGCCGGGGGGCTGTGGCTGAGCTGTGGGAGGGAGGGGGGTTGGGTGTATTGGCTGGGGGGGGGGAGGAGTTGTGAGTGTCTGGCCCCCCGGCTGGGCTCTGGGGAGGGGGGAAGGGTGCAGAGAAACAGGAACTGGGTTGTCATAGGGGTTTCTTTAACTCTCTACTCCTGGGGGAGTTTTTGTGTGTGTCTGTATTGTTACAGACATACTTGCGGACAAGTATTTTGAAATAAATTACCAAAATAATTGAAACTGGTGTGATTATGTAGTAGTATTTTGAAATAAAATTTGCAGAATTTTAAAATATTGTGGGCAGAATTTTTATTTTTTTGGTGCAGAATGCCCCCAGGAGTATTCAGTGGAATCTTAGATCATCCACTCATGAGTTGCAAGGGGAATGAAGTCCCACAGCCAAATGGCCAAAAAAGACAAGACAAATTAGCTAAACTGCTCTGTATCCTCAGCAAAAGACAAATCCTCGTGGTGTATGAGCAAGAAGCTAGATTTTTAAAGATGCTCATTACCCACGGCTCTCACTGAAATTAATGAGAGCTGCAGTTTGCTCAGCACCTATGAAAAATCAGGCCACAGATCTACAGGGTATTACAGCTGAACCTGAACCACGACCAGATGTGTGAACTCCAGCAAAGACTGATCAAGATTCAAATATCATCTGTATAATAGGCTGAAGCGAAACCCCAGATCAGAAGATCCTTGAACTTCTATATACATGGGGAGTGAGTCACAAAGTTTGGATTCAAACGTAGAGCCAAACTACTGAATAAACACTGCTCTTATGACAAGAGGCACAAGACTATCCAGAAAAACAAAGAAAATCAAGAGAATCGACAAGTTACAAAACAAATCACCAAAACTGAGCCAAGCTTCTCTCAGCCTAGCAGGGAAAACGCTGCCGTGTGTTTACACTGTGAGCTGCAAGCGCACCGGCGTGGCCACATTAGCAGCTCTTGCAACGCCACAAAGAGCAGTGCATTGTGGTAGCTATCTCAGTGTGCAAGTGGCTGCAACGTGCTTTTCAAATGGGGGGGAGTGTAACAGGGAGCGTATTGTGTGTATGTGGGGGGAGAGACCGTGTGTTTTGGGGGGCAGTGTGTCAGCATGCTGTCTTGTAAGTTCAGACAGCAGCAGACCCCCCTCCCCCCGCCTCTCTCTCTCACACACACTCAAAACAGCAGCATTCCACAGTAATGTCTTGCTTTGTCCCGGAGCAGATAAGCATGCTGGCTGTCAGAAACGGAGCTTTGAAAGGGGATATCCACATGCCTGCAGCTGAGGTCAAAACAATGACAAGAGTGGCCATGTGATTTCAGGGGATTATGGGACGTTTCCGGAGGCCAATCACAGCGCAGCAATGCAACACGTCATCCACACTGACGCCCGGGTGTTTCAGCCAGGGCGCAGCAAGCTTTATGCTTCTTGTGGAGGTGGATTACCAGGAGCACTCCAGCTGCAGAGTCCAGGCGCTCTAAGTGCCTTGCCAGTGTGGACACCTCAGGAGTTAGGGCACCCGGGGCTGCTTTAATGCGCTCTAACTTGCAAGTGTAGCCAAGCCCTAATATTTCCTCAGCACATGGCATGACAGAGGAGAAAGTCACAAGGGTGTGGCCTATACTGCAAGTACAAGGCATTTAAAAAACAGGACATACTTACGGGATATCCAGGAAAAGCAGGATAGCCTGAAGGGGGATAGCCTGGGTATGACATTCTGAAAAAGAACAACATTTTCAATGACGAGCTTTTGGATTTGAAGTACAGTGGCATGAGTTAGTTGTTTGTGTGCTGAGTACCCATTATCCTGCTTAGCTGTGGAGGTCCGCACACAGCATACTGATATGAATTTTACTTGTCAGCTACTTTAAAAAAAATAAAACTTTTCAATTCAGAACTTCTCAAACACATGAACCTAATGAGGCAAAAAGAACAGGAGTACTTGTGGCACCTTAGAGACTAACAAATTT
>NW_020664661.1:1874232-1886836 GCF_002925995.2 Terrapene triunguis | reverse complement strand
GAAAGCTTATGCTGAAATAAATTTGTTAGTCTCTAAGGTGCCACAAGTACTCCTGTTCTTTTTGCGGATACAGACTAACACGGCTGCTACTTTGAAACCTGTCACTAATGAGGCAGTTACAAAGGGAAAACCACATATCAATCATGCCACTCAGTGCCACTTTTGTTTCGTTCTGTAAGGGTCTGGTCCAGTGAGAGGCTGAGTACCCCCATCTCTCATTGCCCTTAACTCCTACTGAAGTTAAGGGCATTCCGCACCTTCCAAGATCAGGAGCTAGAAGAGGAGCATCCTATTTTATTTATGGAAATTAAAAATGGTTTATGAAGCTGTCATTTTCATAACTAAATAAAAATAAGTTTCAATATAATCTTCTTCTAGCACAGAAATAAGCATCTATTTCACACACCGCACTCAGAGAGCAAAAATAATGGAGATCACATAGCAGGATTCAATTTTTTAAAACCCACAGCATCACTATTTTGCATTGTTTCTCACAAATGATAAATCTTTACTGCTGCAACTGAAAGGGCAACAGGGAAGGCTCCATACCAAAACAGAAGAGATTGCTTCCTTAAACCCAAGATGATAAAATATGTTTTTTGTTTAAAAAAATAGTCAGGATAGTTGCCCTAAACCTGCCAGCAAATCAGAGTTATTAACTGTGTAAGCAGAGTCAGGATGAGCTCTACCCTGACATCTGGCGGTGAATTATGGCGAGTGTGGAAAAGAACTCCAGGGGCTGATCTTGTTTGCATAGGCACACCCACCCGCCTGGCATGAGACAACAGCAACTGAAAGTAGTTACTTTGGATGGGGTGGGATCCCCAGTTTCTCTGTTATTGGGGCAGGAGGAATAAAGTGTTGTTACCCTGATTATGTGAATCAAGGACAATGAAACTGTTTTATGACAGAGGGTCTCACCGTCATCTAAGTAGCACTCGCTAGACAAGGGACATGGGTTCCAAAACCCAGTGAATTGAGAGAGGATGGGGACAGGTATTTGTACCTGATGGTATGCCCCCTCCTTTGAGGACCTGAAACAACAATTGCACCATCTCCTCTCTCCACTGTTGAATAGCAGAACTAATTTTTGATTCTATTGAGAGTCTATTTACAGACTGCTATGCGGAATTCACTTTGGGCCAATGGTGCACCATTTTGTTGCCCAGTCACCTCAGAAAGCCCCATCCATATGCCACATTGGCTGTCATCTTTTGATTCTCTCCCCACTCAGCACCCATCTCCTCCACTATTTTCTCCTTAGTTCCCCTTCCAAAAAATAATTCCCTTCTTAAATTATAAATGGTATCTGGACTAGGGAAGGAGATTGATAGGAGTGGGACACGATCAGCCAACCTGTTTTGGGGCAGTTAGATGGGGAGTTCTAAGGATAGCTCTAATTAAAGTAGAGGGATATTTGTAAACCCTAGTTACTGAAAGACCATCCGAGCACTCTGACTGTACAGTTTTTAGTAAAATGGAATTCTCATCTGCTCACGCACAGTGGAGGCAATTGCATAAGTTAGAAAAAAGTGCTGTTATAGTCAATAACTGCCCAGCATTCCTAATTATTCACTGGCCAGGACAACTTACTTCTGGGGAAATTCTGCACCACTGCACACATGCAGAATTAATATCTGGCACACAATTTATTTCCACCACAGAAAATACATTCTGCTCAAGAAGTGCTGCAGTCCCACCTTTCACCCACCAGAGACCACTGATGCCAGAATAGCCAGCAGACGGCTGCATTCATCACAGTACCCTGACTGCGGAGCCAGGTTAGGACAGACAGAGTGGGGCACACAGGGCTGCTGAGGCGTCATAGACTGGGGTTCAGAAGTGCTAGTGAGGGGGACAGACTGGGGCGTGAGATCAGGAGCTAGTGGGGTGACAGCACTGAGCCAGGGGTTGAATGGGAGTGGGGGTGTAGGGCCACTTGGGATTGGGGGAGGTGGGCTGCAGGGACACATGGGGATGGGGGGTGAAAGGACACATGGGAACAGGGCAGATGGGCCTGACTGAATGGGAGAGCCTTGGGCCAGTCAAGGCCTGCATAGGGGACGCTCTCCAACTCCCTAACAATCCCTCCATCCCCCCCAAAAAAATATTTCTCCCACTCACACCCAACAACCCTACAAGTTCACTCCCAGGCTCCTTCCCTCTCCCTCAGCTCCTCCATTACCCCTGACTCCCCCAAGTCTTTGCACTGCTTCTGAAGGCTGTGGGAAATACATTTCTGTATCGTACTTTAAATTAATTACTCAACGTTCTGTATTAATATGCCTAGTAAGGAATCTATTTGCCAAAAACAAAAATTCCTGAAACTGTTTTTTTTCTGTATTGTTACAGACATACTTGCTGACAGGTATTTTGAAATAAATTACCAAAATAATTGAAACTAGCATGATTATATTGTGTTATTTTGACAAATAAAATATACAGAATTTTACATAAGAACAGCCATACTGGGTCTGACAGTGGTTAATGCCATGTGTTTCAGAGGGAATGAACAGAATGGGTAATCATCAAGTGATCCAGCCTCTGTCGCCCATTTCCAGCTTCTGACAAACACAGGCTAGGGACACTTCAGAGCATGATTTTGCATCCCTGCCCATCTTGGCTAATAGCCATTGGTGGACCTAGCCTTAATTAACTTATCTAGTTCTTATTTTACCAGAATTTTAAAATATTGTGCAAAGAATTTTTAATGTTTTGGCACAGAATTCCCCCAAGAGTAAAAACTCCATTTTAGCATAACATACCAGATAGTAAAACTTAATGTTTAACAGGAATCTTTCATTTTTACTGACCATCAACTACACAGAAAGTAGCAAGCATTTACAAAGTTAACTTGCTGAGAATTAAAGCAGAAACAAAAAAATCAGAGTGTATCGGACCAAATTCAAGTGCTAAAACAAGAATAGCATAGGATTACATGTACTCAGTCTCTCACTGATATAAGTCATACTGTTAGCACTATGATGTGACAACTATAGAACTAAAGCAACCTTAGTGTCTGTGCCAATGACAAGCAACAGAAGGCTTTGGGAGATGGATCAAGTTGATCAAAGTAAATATGATAAATTAAGGGGAAGTATCCCTAATGCAGCATGCATGAGATATTTTACATTTTCAGACTTGTGCTTTAATGTTTAACCACACACATTACAAATTACTACTTATTTCTACCAAAGAAACAGTGGATTTTTTTCTTTTTTATTTGGCTGAATATAGTACATTTAGTCTAATTTCAATTAAAAAGGAACTTATTTGTGATATTATATGATTAAAGTATGACCATGCACATCATTGTTGCTACCACTGCTATACAATTGCAACAGTCTTGTACAAATGATGTCATGTAAGGTGTCAATGGAAAAGTTATGATTTTCTGAATATGATTATCCTGTTTGTATGCGTATATCATTTTTGTATCTGAAGATATGGATATTGACTACATACCTGTATTTCAAATGTGTTTGCTCCTGGGGTAACACCCACAAGGTAGTTTACATTTAGTCTAGCCTGCACATTGTGAATGGACCATTCAAGTTAATGGCCCATTAACAAACACAATGGGCCACAGAAGAAGATTATCCCTGCATGGTGGGCCATCCCGTGGATGCCTTAGCCAAAATATGGGTAATGGCTCTTGCTATGATTCATCAAAGCATTCAAGGGCATGTGACTGGCTCATATGACCCTGGACTCCATGTTGCACCTGTACTTTTCCACAAACTAAGACTGAGAGCATCCCCTCCACATGGGAGAAAGTATAAAAGACCCTGGAAGCATCTCAATTTGCTTATTTCCTGCTCTGATCTCTGGACTATGGACTTACCCTAACAGGAGCATTACAACCAATGGATTCAGGACCTTCCAATCTTTTGTAAGTTACCAGAGACATTATAAGCCAGCAGTTTATTCCATCTAGGGTTGCCAGGTGTCCTGTTTTCGACCGGAACACTCAGTTGAAAAGGAACCCTGGTGGCTCCAATCAGCACTGTTGGATCAGCCGTTAAAAGTCTGGTTGGTGGCACAGCGGGGCTGGCAGGCTCCCTGCCTGGCTCTGCGCAGCTCCCGGGAAGCAGCCGGCATGTCTGGCTCCCAGGCGGAGGGGCGGCCAGGAAGGAGTCTGCTATAGACCACCAGACTAGGGGGATGAGGTGGACGAGGCTTTCTTCCAGCAACTAACAGAAGTTACTAGATCGCAGGCCCTGGTTCTCATGGGGGACTTCAATCACCCTGATATCTGCTGGGAGAGCAATACAGCGGTGTACAGACAATCCAGAAAGTTTTTGGAAAGTGTAGGGGACAATTTCCTGGTGCAAGTGCTGGAGGAACCAACTAGGGGCAGAGCTCTTCTTGACCTGCTGCTCACAAACTGGGAAGAATTAGTAGGGGAAGCAAAAGTGGATGGGAACCTAGGAGGCGGTGACCCATAAGATGGTTGAGTTCAGGATCCTGATACAAGGAAGAAAGGAGAGCAGCAGAATACGGACCCTGGACTTCAGAAAAGCAAACTTTGACTCCCTCAGGGAACTGATGGGCAGGATCCCCTGGGAGAATAACATGAGGGGAAAAGGAGTCCAGGAGAGCTGGCTGTATTTTAAAGAATCCTTATTGAGGTTGCAGGAACAAACCATCCTGATATGTAAAAAGAATAGTAAATATGACAGGTGACCAGCTTGGCTTAACAGTGAAATCCTTGCTGATCTTAAACACAAAAAAGAAGCTTACAAGAAGTGGAAGATTGGACAAATGACCAGGGAGGAGTATAAAAATATTGCTCAGGCATGCAGGAGTGAAATCAGGAAGGCCAAAGCACAATTGGAGTTGCAGCTAGCAAGGGATGTTAAGAGCAACAAGAAGAAAGTAAAGGAAAGTGTGGGCCCCTTACTGAATGAGGGAGGCAACCTAGTGACAGAGGATGTGGAAAAAGCCGATGTACTCAATGCTTTTTTTGCCTCTGTCTTCACGAACAAGGTCAGCTCCCAGACTACTGCACTGGGCAGCACAGTATGGGGAGGAGGTGACCAGCCCTCTGTGGAGAAAGAAGTGGTTCATGACTATTTAGAAAAGCTGGATGAGCACAAATCCATGGGGCCAGATGCGCTGCATCCAAGCGTACTAAAGGAGTTGGCGGATGTGATTGCAGAGCCATTGGCTACTATCTTTGAAAACTCATGGCGATCAGGGGAGGTCCCGGATGACTGGAAAAAGGCTAATGTAGTGTCCATCTTTAAAAAAGGGAAGGAGGAGGATCCGGGGAACTACAGGCCAGTCAGCCTCACCTCAGTCCCTGGAAAAATCATGGAGCAGGTCCTCAAGGAATCAATTCTGATGCACTTAGAGGAGAGGAAAGTGACCAGGAATAGTCAGCATGCATTCATCAAGGGCAAGTCATGCTTGACTGACCTAATTGCCTTCTTTGACAAAATAACTGGCTCTGTGGATGAGGGAAAAGCAGTGGATGTGTTATTCCTTGACTTTAGCAAAGCTTTTGATACGGTCTCCCACAGTATTCTTGCCACCAAGTTAAAGAAGTATGGGCTGGATGAATGGACTATAAGGTGGATTGAAAGCTGGCTAGATCCTCGGGCTTAATGGGTAGTGATCAATGGCTCCATGTCTTGTTGGCAGCCAGTATCAAGCGGAGTGCCCCAAGGGTCGGTCCTGGGGCCGGTTTTGTTCAATATCTTCATTAATGATTTGGAGGATGGCGTGGACTGCACCGTCAGCAAGTTTGCAGATGACAGTAAACTGGGAGGAGTGGTAGATACACTGGTAGGGATAAGATACAGAAGGACCTAGACAAATTAGAGGATTGGGCCTAAAGAAATCTGATGAGATTCAACAAGGACAAATGCAGAGTCCTGCACTTAGGACGGAAGAATCCCATGCACTGCTACAGACTAGGGACCGAGTGGCTAGGCAGCGGTTCTGCAGAAAAGGACCTAGGGGTTACAGTGGACGAGAAGCTGGATATGAGTCAAGAGTGTGCCCTTGTTGCCAAGAAAGCTAACAGCATTTTGGGCTATATAAGTAGGGGCATTGCCAGCCGATCGAGGGACGTGACCATTCCCCTCTATTCGGCATTGGTGAGGCCTCATCTGGAGTACTTTGTCCAGTTTTGGGCCCCACACTACAAGAAGGATGTGGAAAAATTGGAAAGAGTGCAGCGGAGGGCAACAAAAATGATTGGGGGGCTGGAGCACATGACTTATGAGGAGAGGCTGAGGGAACTGGGATTGTTTAGTCTGCAGAAGAGAAGACTGAGGTGGGATTTGATAGCTGCTTTCAACTACCTGAAAGGGGGTTCCAAAGAGGATGGATCTAGACTATTCTCAGTGGTACCAGATGACAGAACAAGGAGTAACAGTCTCAAGTTGCAGTGGGGGAGGTTTAGGTTGGATATTAGGAAAAACTTTTTCACTAGGAGGGTGGTGAAGCACTGGAATGGGTTACCTAGGGAGGTGGTGGAATCTCCTTCCTTAGAGGTTTTTAAGGTCAGGCTTGACAAAGCCCTGGCTGGGATGATTTAGTTGAGGATTGGTCCTGCTTTGAGCAGGGGATTGGACTAGATGACCTCATGAGGTCCCTTCCAACCCTGATATTCTATGATTCTATGATCCGCGGAGCACCCTGTCCACGTCTCCACCTAGGAGCCGGAGGGACATGTCGCCGCTTCTCGGGAGCTGCCTGAGGTTAGTGCTGCCCAGAGCCTGCACCCCGAACCCTCTCCCACAGCCCAACCTCCTGCCCCAGCTTGGAACCCCCTTCTGCACCCCAAACCCCTCATCCCCAGGCCCACCCCAGAGCCCACACCCCCAGCCAGAGTCCTCACCCCCTCATGCACCCCTACCCCCTGCCCTAGCCCAGTGAAAATGAGCAAGTGAGTAAGGGTGGGGGAGAGCAAGCAATGGAGGGAGGGGAGATGGAATGAGCGGGGGCGGGGCCTTGCAGAAGGGGCGGGGCAGGGCAAGGCAAGGGTGTTCGGTTTTCTGCACTTAGAAAGTTGGCAACCCTAATTCCATCACTGCTACAAACCTGTTCCAAGAACTTTGCAATTACTGTACGTATTTGATTCCTTTGACCATTTTAACTCTCTCCTCTTTCTTTTCTCTTATAAATAAACCTTTATATATTAGATACTAAAGGATTGGCAACAGCATGATTATTGGGTAAGATCTGAGTTATATATTGGCCTGGCTACATGTCTCATCTCTTGGGATTAGAAGAACCCTTTGTTTGATTAAATTGGTTTTAAATAACCACTTATCATTAAGTCTAGTGTCTGGGTGGTGAAACAAGGGCTGGGAGACTGCATTTCTGACTTCTTGCTAACCAGTGTGGTGAGACAGAAGTTTACTTTTGTTACTGGAGTGGTACATCTTATGGAAGAATAACCACCAGTTGGGGGTTGAGTCGGCCCTTATTTCTCAGCAGTTTGTCCTGAATCTGGAATGCTCAGCTGTGACCCATTGAGGCACGGTGACACTTGTCAAACTCAAAAGTTTCCTCTATTAAGTACAATTTAGATTTGAATTTTAAAATTTTGGGTTTGAATCATGTGTCTTCAGATATTTATGCCATTTAAACTTTGCATATAACTCCATTTGGACAGTAATAAGACCAGTCAATTTCACAATTGTTGCTTAAAGGGGCCCCTAGTGTCTGAAAGTGGTTTACCTATCATTACCCAACAAAAATTACTAAAACTGAATGAAAAAAAAATATTTTCAGCTGGTCTACTTTGCTTAATTTCATTAATAAATTATAGCCCTAAGTAGGAAGCTTGCCACTCTAAGGGGACTGGAGGAGGTTTATGAAACCAAGGACCCTGTTGGTATAGTTTCCATAACATAATTTAAAAGATATCAGATTTAAAATGTATGATATAATTTGAGCCATACCACAGTTCTGTCTGTACTGCAAAATCAACTGTTGGAGGATCTGGTTGCAACATTGTTGTTTCCCCAACAGTTAAAACAGTTTCATTTTGCAGAACAATTGAGATCCAACAATCCTTTAACTAGGTCTTGAAACATGCTAAAAACATTGACACAAAATTTCATTTTTCATAATTTAAGATTTTAGTACCAGACAAGAAAACTAAACAAATGTTTTAACCTACATGTTTCCCTTTGATTTATTAGTGAAAGCAGAAGAGTGAAAATAGATACCTTCACATGAGGGAGGGCGGGAACAGGAAGGAATTTCAAACTTCTAATTTTCAAATAAAACAAACCAGTTGTTCAAGTTGTCTAAGTCTTTGATTAGCAAGTTAATTGCCAGTTTATGCTTGTGATCACCTGTGACACTGCTAACATATGCAAAAAGAGCTGTCTCTATCGTTACCTTTTTTAAACTTTCCTCCCTTGCCTTTGTCTATTTATTCACCTGTTTTGTATTGTCTAAATTGTAGACTGTGCGCTCTCTGGGGCAGGGATTGTATTTGTAGCACGGACAGTATTTGTGTTATAAAAATTTTCATGAGGCTCTAATCCCTATTTGGGTTCCTTGGGCACCATCACCATAGAAAAAAAAATTGTATTTTCTTCGTCTGTTAAAATAAAAAAATTCATTTTATTCAATTTGAAAATAAAGAATGTATGATTTAAAAATTATGTAAATGGCTTGCAGAGGGTCCATAGTTTCAATAGCAACGCCCATATTACAACTAGACTGGGGTACATTGAATTGGATTGGAGACTAATCCTCAGCTACGGTTCAAATACTGTAGTAACCAGTTTTCAAAAGTTAATGTAACCTGGCAGTAACATTTCCTGAAATAGCTTTCAGTATGTGCAGATGCTTTTCAGGAGAGAAATTAAATCACTTGCATAATATGGGACTAAGTACTTGTTAAACATTAGCCAGCTGTGAGTCCACAGCACATGAACTCAATTATCTCTGAATGCCTTAGCAGCTTGCTGCCTTCCTAAACTGTGTCAGGGAGATCTCATAGACCGGTCCTTGAGAAACACTACCTTAGAGTATCCCAAAGCAAAACTGAGACTTCGCCCTTTGTTAAGGAAGTTTAACATCACAAAACTGAAAACAGATTCTATCAACAGAAGCCTATCTTTTTTTTAATGTAGTTTTTGATCCATGATTTTTTTTTTGCTTAACAGCAGTTTGTGAGGCATGAAATGGATGCCCTCTGAAGCGTCTTCATTGAAACATTATTCAAATATACTTGTAATCCATCCCTGTGCCCCCAGTGACTCAGCAAATAATGCCCATTGAGTTTCAAAACTCTAGAATTATGGATCCTCTTTTCTGTTCAAAAGTGAAACTGCCTTTATTTTTCACTCCATGCATCTGATGAAGTGCATTTTAGCTCACGAAAGCTTATGCCCAAATAAATTTGTTAGTCTCTAAGGTGCCACAAGGACTCCTCATTGGGTTTTTTTTTTTTTGAGAAACCTATGGTTATTCTATAATTATACAATATGAATAAATTGGCTGGAGGAGGGACAGAAAAAAAAGAGCTTGCAAAATATATTTGCACTAGAGAATGACTAGGAAGGTTTTCCTGGTAAAAGAAGGAGTCTAAATCATCTTTCATTTTTAAAAAAGTTTCTATCCTCACAATTACAAGGCCAGTCTTCCAAATGCAGAGCTGTCTTCTATAGTCTGCAGACCACTCTAGAGTCAGCCTCCCTTTTTCGTTATAGCTTCCCCAAAGAGCAGCGGAACAAGACCGATAAGACATGGTAAGTTTCATTATTGTTATTCAGAACATTGTGGACAACTGTGAAATAACAAGAATTGTGTCAGTTTCACTATGCCCCTGTTTGGAAAAATATGAGCAATAGGGAAGACACTGAAGCTGTTGGCACTGGACTTCAACAGTGGCCCTCCCTCAGACCTTGTCTTTCATAAGGACCTAAGACTAGTAAAAAATATTGTAAATTAGAGACACCACTGCAGAGCTTTCAACTGCCACTTTCCTAGAAAGTGTAACTCCAAAAGCCACTCACAAACTTTAGTTTTCTACTTATGCATTAACAGCCCTTTATCTGCACTTCCTACAGCCTCCAAAGTTCTCCTCCTTAGCAAAAGTGGCAGGAAACGGGTGTGGACAGCAAAGCAAAAACATATTAAAAATCTAACAGAAAGAGCATGTACAAAGTTGTAGGTGATTCCTTTTACTGGGTTAACTAATTTCAGGAAAGGGAAAAGCATTTATACATTTCTGATTTCTCATCCCTCTCCAAGGGTCACTACAAGGAGAGCCAACAAATGGAGTGAATGTGGCTCAAGCGTAGAGAGCACCTGTAATCACCTCATTACATTGTCCTTCCCAAATTTTAATTACACTTTTCAGTATTTTTAAACAAAATGGAGAGGCCTCATTTTCTAGAGAGGTATTAGAAAAAGGATACGAGAAGCTGAGGAAAATCAGAACCAGCCTTTCACATACAGGGCCCCCATACAGTGTCTACACTGCAACTAGGCATCCATGGCATGATGGTGGGCCCATACCATTGGACTCCAATTTGTGTGGGGCTCAGGTTGTTTCCTTGCTGTGTAGACTTCTGGCTCGGAGCCTGACCTCTGGCACCCTCCCACCTCACAGGGTCCTAGAGCCTGCTTTCCAGACCCAGCCAAACGTCTACACTGCCATTAAACACCCAGAGACATGGCATGGGTCAGCTGCAGTTGCCGAGATGCAGTGTAGATATACTCAAAAAAGACTTTGTCTCCATTAGAAAGTTGTACCACTTTAACTATATTGGCATACAAGTGGTACAAGCTCCTAGTGTGGACTAAAGTATATCAGTATAAAGGTGCTATGGGAAGGGAAATAAACTATACCAATACAACTGCATCCACAGTAGGGGTATCATTGGTATAACTAGGCTTGGAAGGATTACATTTTTATTGGTAAATATCAATATATGTGGATTTCACTGTACACAGGCAAGCCAAAGGAAAACATTTCCATCAATAATCATTTTACAAATAGGCAACATAAGAAAAATGCTGCTTTAGAAATTGATTTAAGGATATTTACTTTATATATTTTCACCTGATGTTGACAAATCGTGATTTAACAGTTATAAAGCTTTCACTTTTGGAAATCAACATCTACTATCAGTCAATAATTACTGTCTGCCCCGCTTTGCCCATAATTTCCCACCACGCTGAAAACTTAAGGCAATAAAAATGTTTATAAAAAGCTTAAAAATAAACATCTCTCAAAATTATTTTATAAATCAATCACGGAATCCAGCCTGAGCCCAGGAGCAATTCTAGCCGGGTGAGGAACCCGGGGCCGCCCTCCCAGGCTGGGCGGTGTTGCACACTGGCCTGCAAGGCTCAGGGCAGGTGGGAGAGGGAGCCTCTCCCCTCCGGAGCGCAGGCAGGAGCCGGGCGGGACTGAGCTGCCCGCCCCCCGTGTGGGGAGGGAAAGGGGCCCGAGCTGGCGACTCTACAGCGTCCTATGACCCGCCGGACTGGCCTGGCGCCAAACCCCTCGCGTTTCAAGGGGGCTCCCAAGAGCTCGGGCGGCCTGGGACAAGGGGGGGGTTACACGCCCGGACCTCCCCGGGGAACGTAAAGCCCTGAAGCACTGCCGGGAAGGGAGGAGCCGGGATTGGCCAGTGCCACCCCCGCGCCCCCCACTCACCTGAGCCGTCAATTCACTGCCTCCGCACTCGCAAAATGGAGCCTGTAGGGCCAGGCCGCCTCCGCCCCTTCCCCGGGACCCGCCCCGAGGGCAGCGCAAGCTCCTGGCCGCGCCGCGGGAGGAGGAGGCGGGCGAGCCGCTCTCTGCGGGGAGTTCGCTCAGCCCTACCCCGGCTGGGGTCTGGTTCTGCCTATTGACATGGGTAGAGCCGCGAAACAGGGTGATGGGGCTTAACGGGGCTCTCCGCGCCGCGCGCTCGGTTCCCAGCCAGGCGCGGCTGGTGTCGCTATGGCCTGGGCACACCGCCTAGCCCCCTCGGGCCGGGCAGCTGCGGCCCTAGAGACCCCCCAGGGCAGCATGGGGACCTGCCGGGGGGTGCCATTGCAGCTGGACCCGGCAGGAGTGGCCTCCCAGTTCTAGCTAATCCAACACCCTCCCGCCCAGCTTCCAAGGCAGGTAGAGCCTGGGGGAGATTGTTAACGGGGAAAAGAGGGGGGGGGCCCCCCCCCCCCCCCCCCCCCTTTGGGTCATGGGAGCTACTCTCGGCTTGGCACGGCCATGTGTATGGGGGCTAGCATGTGACATCCTTCCCGTAGGAAATACAGAGAGAACCGCCCCCAAAGCAGCAGCCGGTGTGAGCCGGATACAAGCTAGTTGGAGCATAGGGAACAGGGAGCACAGCATAATAAGCTTGGACTCACAGCTGCAGAGGCTTTTCTTAGGGGATGAGTTAGCTGACTAGGTTTCGTTAGCAACTCAGCGAGCAGAGTGTGCTCCAGCTCGCAGGGGAGAGCTAGGACTGCCTACAGGAAAGAAAGGTTTCAGAGTAGCAGCCGTGTTAGTCTGTATCCGCAAAAAGAACAGGAGTACTTGTGGCACCTTAGAGACTAACAAATTTATTAGAGCATAAGCTTTCGTGGGCTACAACCCACTTCTTCGGATGCATCCGAAGAAGTGGGT